>NW_012117699.1:952063-956169 GCF_000951035.1 Colobus angolensis palliatus | reverse complement strand
GTTTTTATCTGACTATATTTGCTATTTCACCTTAGGGACGAATGGGATCCCAAATATCCCTTCGCAGATCCATCCACGAGGGAGTTTCCAAGCTGCATAATGTAAAGAAAGCTTCATCTCTGTGAGATGAATAAACATAGCAAAAAGTAGATTCACAGAAGGCTTCTTTCCACTTTTTATCTGAAGATATTTCCTTCTTCACCATAGTCCTGAATGTGCTCCGGAAGGTCCCTTCTTGCTTCCGTCCATGACAGTTTCCAAACTGTGTAATGTTAAGAAAGCTTTATCTATGTGAGATGACTACAGATATCATAGAGTAGTTTCCTAGAAACATTCTTTTCAGTTTTTCTCTGAGTCTATTTCGCTTTTCACCATCAGCATCAACATGATCCTGATTATTACTTGGTACCTGTTTCTCCAAAAGTGTTTCCCCCACTCTGTATGAAAAGAGAGGTATAGCACTGTGACTGGAATGCACATGTCACAAAGCAGTTCCTTGTAAAGCTTCCCTCCAGTTTCGGTCTGATCATGTTTCCTTTTTCACCGTAAGCCTCAAAGTGCTCCCAAATATCCCATCACACGCTAAATATACAAAGGGCTAGAAAACTGCTCAGAGAAAAGGGAGGCTTAACTGAGCGAGAGGAATTAAGATGACACAGAGCAGTTTCACAGAAAGCTTCCTACTGGATTTTTCCTGAGGATATTTTTTTTCTCCATAATCTAAGTATCGTTCCCAAATGTCCTTCCTGAGATTCCACAGAAACAGTGATTTCAAGCTGCTCAGTCAATAGAATGGTTTTACTCTATGAGACGAATACACATCATAAAGCAGTTGCTCAGAACCCTTCTCTCCTAGTTCTATCGGAGGACGCTTTCTTGCTAAGCACAAGCCTCCGGGTGTCAATAACTATCCCTTCACAGATTCTTCAAAGACAGAATTTTGAAACTGGGCAACGTAGAGTAAACATTAACTCTGTGCAATGAATGCACATTTCAGAGAGCAGATTCCTGGAACGCTTCTTCCTCGATTTTATTTGAGGATATTTCACTATATGCCATAGTCCTCAATGTGCTCCGAAATATCACTTTTGGGTTTCACAGGAACAGTGTTCAAAAGCTGCCTTGTGAGAAAAGAGGTTTAACTCCCTGAGTGCAATGCATATATCACAAAGTAGTTTTTCAGAAAGCGTCTATCCAAGTTTATCTGAAGATATCTCCTCTTTCACCATTGGCCTGAATGTGCTCCGCAATGTCCCTTCGAGGATCTGTGCATGACGGAGTTTCCGAACTGCGTAATATAAGAAAAGTTTCAACTATGGGAGATGAATAAAGCAGATTCACAGAAATCTTCGTCCCAATTTTTCTCTAAGGATATTTCCTTTTTAACCACAACTGTCCCTGTACTCCCAAATGTCTTTTGTAGCTATTCTCCAAAAGGGATTTCGGAATCCTCTAGGAGAAGAAAGGTGTATCTCTGTGAGTGTAAAGCACGCATCTCAAAGCAGGTCCTCAGAAAGCTTCTCTCCAGTTTCCATCTAAAGACGTTTCCTTTCTCAACGTAAGCCTCAAAGCACTCCTGAATATCCCTTCGTAGACAAAACAAAAAGAGTGGTATCATACTGCTCAATGAAAAGTGAAGCTTAACTGTGTGACCATAATTCACATGACACAGAGCAGTTTCACGGAAAGATTCTTTCTAGTTTCTCTCTGAGGTTATTTAGTTTTCAGCATATTCTAAAGAGCATTTCCAAATGTCCTTTCTCTGATTCCCCAGAAACAGTGATTTCAAACTGTTCAATACAAAGAATGATTTAACTCTATGAGATGAAAACAAACATCACAAAAGAGTTGTGCAGACGATTCTCTCCAATTTCCAATGGAGGACATTTCCTTGCTCGACACAGACCTGCAGTTGCCAATTAATATCCCTTCACAGAGCCCTCAAAAAACGACTTTCAAACAGGGAAATATAGAGTAAGTTTAATCCTGTGAAAAGAATGGACATGCCAAAGACCAGTTTTTTCGAGTGCTTCTTTCTGTTTTTTATTGGACGACATTTCACTTTTTGCCATAGCCTTCAATGTGCTCCGAATATCACTCTTTTGGTTTCACAGGAACAGTGTTCAAACTGTGCCTTATGAGAAAAAATTTAAAACTCCCTGAGTGGAATGCCCACATTACCAAGCAGTTTCTCAGAAAGCTTCTCTGCAGTTTTTAACTGGCTATATTTCCTATTTCACCAAAAGAAAACCGTGAATTCCAGCTGCTCAATTCAAAGAATGGTTTAACTCTATAAGACGAATACACACGTCACAAAAGAGTGGCTCAGAACTTGTATCTGCAGACTTCATCAGAAGGCGTTTCCTCACTCACCAGAAGCCCCTGGGTGTCATTAAATATCCCTTCACAGATTTTTCAAATATGGAGTTTCAAAACCGGGCAACGTAGAGTAACGATTAACTCTGTGAAGTGAATGCACATATCAGACAGCAGATTCTTGGAATGCTTCTTCCTCGATTTTATTTCAGTATATTTCACTATACGCCATAGTACTCAATGCGTTCCAAAATATCAATTTTTCGGATTCACAGGAACAGTGTTCAAACACTGCCTTGTGAGAAAAGAGTTAAAACTCCCTGACTGGAATGCATATATCACAAATTAGTTTCTCAGAAAGCTTCTATCCAGTTTTTATCTGAAGATATCTCCTCTTTCACCATAGGCCTGAATGTGCCTTCGAACGTCCATTCATGGATCTGTGCATGACGGAGTTTCCAAACTGCATAATATAATTAAAGTTTTAACTATGCGAAATACAGAAATATATTTAACACAAAGCAGTTTCACAGAAATATCCTTTCCAGTTTTTGTCAGAGGATATTTCCTTTTTCACCATAGTCGTCGCTATACTCCCGAATATCTCTTGGTAGCTTGTTCACCAAAAGGGATTCCGAAATCCTCTAGGAGAAGAAAGCTGTATTTCTGTGAGTGGAATGCACACGTTACAAAGCAGCTCCTCAGAAAGCTTCTATCCAGTTTCTATCTGAAGACGTTTCTTTTCTCATCATAAACCTCAAAGCCCTACAGAATATCCCTTCACAGACTAAACAAAAAGTGTGTTATGATACAACTCAATGAAAAGAGAAGCTTAACTGTGTGACCCAAATTCACGTGTCACAGAGCAGTTTGACAGAAAGCTTCCTTTTGGTTTCTCTCTGAGGTTTTCTCTTTTTCAGGATATTCTACAGAGCGTTTCCAAATGTCCTGTCTCAGATTATATAGAAACAGTGATTTCAAACTGCTCCTTCCAAAGAATCATTTAACTCTATGAGATGAATACAAACAACACATAAGAGTTGCGCAGAAAGCTTCTATCCAGTTTTCGATAGAGGATATTTCCTCGCTCGACACAGAATTCAGGTTGCCACTTACTATCCCTTCGCAGAACCCTCAAAGACTGCCCTTCAAACTGGGAAATGTAGAGTAACCATTAACCCTGTGAAAAGCATGGACATTTGAGAGCAGTTCCTTCGAATGCTTGTTTCTGTTTTTTATTGCACACCGTTTCACTTTTTGCCATACTCTTCAAAGTGCTCTGAATATCACTCTTTTGGTTTCACTGGAACAGTGTTCAAACTGTGCCTTATGAGAAGAAAGTTATAACTCCCTGAGTGGAATGCACACATCACGAAGCAGTTTCTCAGAAAGATTCTCTCCAGTTTTTATCTGATTATATATGCGATTGTACCATAGGCCCGAATATCATCCCAAATATCCCTTCGTGGATCCATCCACGAGGGAGCTTCCAAGCTGTGTAATATAAAGAAAGCTTCATCTATGTGAGATAAATAAATATAACAAAAAGCAGATTCATAGAAAGCTTCTTTCCAGTTTTTATCTGAAGATATTTTCTTTTTCAACATACTCCAAAATGTGCTCTCGAAGATCCCTTCGTGGATCTGTCCATGACAGTTTCCAAGCTGCGTAATGTAATGAGAGCTTTATCTACATGAGATGATTACACATATCACAGAGTAGTCTCCTAGAAAGTTTCTTTTCTTTTTTTTTTTTTTTTGAGGCGGAGTCTCGCTCTGTCGCCTGGGCTG
>NW_012117699.1:951222-951588 GCF_000951035.1 Colobus angolensis palliatus | reverse complement strand
AATTTCACTTGGTAGCTTTTTCTACAAAAGGGATTCCGGAATCCTGTAGGAGAAGAAAGGTATATTTCTGTGAGTAGAATGCACACATCACAAAGCATCTCCTCAGAAGGGTTCTCTCCAGTTTCTATCTGAAATCGTTTCCTATCCCAATGGAAACCTCAAAGCACCCCTGAATAGCCCTATGCAGACTAAACAAAAACAGTGTTATGATACAGCTGAATGAAAAGAGAAACTTAACTGTGTGAACAGAATTCACGTGACACAGAGCAGTTTCACAGAAAGCTCCCTTCTAGTTTCTCTCTGAGGTTATTTCTTTTTCAGGATATTCTTTTTTATTTACTTATTTATTTATTTATTTATTTATTT
>NW_012117699.1:944826-950836 GCF_000951035.1 Colobus angolensis palliatus | reverse complement strand
AGCGTTTTCAAATGTCCTTTCTCAGATTCCACCGAAACAGTGATTTCAAACTGCTCAATCCAAAGAATGATTTAACTCTAGAGATGAATACAAATATCCCAAAAGATTCACGCAGAAAGCTTCTATCCGATTTTTGATGGAAGACATTTTCTTGAATCACACAGGTCTCCGGTCAACACTTACTATCTCTTCACAGAACCCTCATAGACCGACTTTCAAATGGGGAAGTGCAGAATAAGCTTTAAGTAAGTGTAGAGCTTTAAGTAAGTATAGAGTAAGCTTTACTTTCCAGTTTTTGTCTGAGGTTATTTCCCTTTTCACCATCATCATAAACATGCTCCCAAATATTACTTGATACCTGTTTCTCCAAAACGGATTCCCCGACGCTGTATGAGAAGAGAGGTATAACACTGTGATTGGAATGCACATGTCACAAAGGAGTTCCTCGGAAGGCTTCTCTCCAGTTTCGGTCTGAACATATTTCCTTTTTCACCGTTAGCCTCAATATGTTCCTGAATATCCCATCACACACTAAACATACACAGGGCTAGAAAACTGCTCAATGAGAAGAGGGGCTTATCTGAGTGAGAGGAATTAAGACGACACAGAGCAGTTTCACAGAAAGCTTCCCTCTTGATTTTACCTGAGGATATTTCTTTCTCCATATTCTAAGGACCATTCCCAAATGTCCTTCCTCAGATGCCACAAACACAGTTATTTCACACTGCTCAATCCAAAGAAAGGTTTAACTCTAGAAGACGAATATACACATCACAAAGCAGTTCCTGAGAACGTTTCTCTGCAGGTTTCATCGGAACACATTTCCTCCCTCACCACTAGCCTCCAGGCGTCATTAAATATCCCATCACAGATTCTTCAAAGACAGAGTTTTGAAACTGAGCAACATAGAGTAAGCATTAACTCCATGACGTGAATGCACATATCAGAGAGCAGATTCTTGGAACGCTTCTTCCTCGATTTTATTTCAGCATATTTCACTATTCACCATAGTCCTCAATGAGTTCTGAAATATCACTTTTTCGGTTTCACAGGAACAGTGTTCAAACATTGCCTTGTGAGAAAAGAGGTAAATCTCCCTGAGTGGAATGCATACATCACAAAGTAGTTTCTCAGAAACCTTCTATCCAGTTTGTTTCTGAAGATATCTCCTCTTTCATCATAGGCCTGACTGTGCTACTGAATGTCTCTTCGTGGATATGTGCATTATGATGTTTCCAAACTGCGTATTATAATTAAAGTTTCAACTATGCGAGATGAATAAGTATATCTAACACAAAGCAGTTTCACAGAAATCTTCTTACCAGTTTTTGTCTGATGATATTTTCTTTTTCACCATAGCCTTCCTTATACTCCCGAATGTCTGTTTTGTAACTTTTCTCTAAAAGGAATTTCGGAATCCTCTAGGAGAAGGAATGTATATTTCAGTGAGTGGAATGCACACGTCACAAAGCAGCTCCTCAGAAAGTTTCTCTCCAGCTACTATCTGAAGACGTTTCCTTTCTCAGCGTAAGCCTCAAGGCCCTCCAGAATATCCCTTCGAAGACTAAACAAAAACAGTGTTATGATACAGCTCAATGAAAAGGGAAACTTAACTGTGCTAGCGGAATACAAGTGGCACACAGCCGTTTCACAGAAAGCTTCCTTCTGGTTTCTGTCTGAGGTTATTTCTTTTTCAGGATATTCTAAAGAGAGTTTCCAAATGTCCTTTCTCAGATTCCACAGAAACAGTAATTTCAAATTGCTCATTCCAAAGAATGATTTAGCTCTATGAGATGAATACAAACATCACAAAAGAGTTACGCAGAAAACTTCTCTCCGATTTTTGATTTAAGACACTTCCTTGTCTCACACAGGCCTCCGGTTGCCACTTATTATACCTTCACAGAAACCTCAACGACCGACTTTCAAACTGGGAAATGAAGAGCAAGATTTAACCCTGTGAAAAGAATGGACATATCAGAGAGAAGTTTCTTCAAGTGCTTCTTTCTGTTTTTTATTGGACGACATTTCACTTTTTGTCTTAGTCTTCCATGTGCTCCGAATATCACTCTTTTGATTTTACAGGAACAGTTTTCAAACTGTGCCTTATGAGAAGAAAGTTATAACTCCCTGAGTGGAATGCACACATCACCAAGCAGTTTCTGAGAAAGCTTCTCTCCAGTTTTAATCTGACTATATTTCCTCTTTCACCATAGGCCCGAATGTTATCCCAAATATCCCTTCGCGGATACATCCACGAAGGAGTTTTTAAGCTGCGTAATGTAAAGAAAGCTTCGTTTCTGTGAGATGAATAAACATAGCAAAAAGCAGATTCACAGAAAGCTTCTTTTCACTTTTTATCTGAAGATATTTCCTTCTTCACCATAGTCCTGGATGTGCTCCCGAAGGTCCCTTCATGGATAAATCTATGACAGTTTTCAAGCTGCATAACATAAAGAAAGCTTTATCTATCTATGATAATTACAGATATCACTGAGTCATTTCCTAGAAAGCTTCTTTCCAGTCTTATTCCGAGGCTATTTCCCCTTTCACCATCGGTATCAACATGCTCCCGAATATCCCTTGTTACCTGTTGCTCCAAAACGATTTGCCCAACGCTGTATGAGACGAGAGTTATAACAGTGTGAGTGGAATGCACATTTCACAAAGCAGTTTCTCAGAAAGCTTCTCTCCAGTTTTTATCTGACTATATTTACTATTTCACCATTGGCCTCAATGTGATCCCAAATATCCCTTTGTGAATCCACCCACGAGGGAGATTCCAAGCTGCGTAATGTAAAGAAAGCTTCATCTCTGTGAGATGAATAAACATAACAAATAGCAGATTCACATAGAGCTTCTCTCCAGTTTTTATATGAATATATTTCCTTTTTCATCATAATACGGAATGTTCTCTGGAAGGTCCCTTCGTGGATCCATCCATTTCAGTTTCTAAGTTGTGTAACGTAAAGAAATCTTTATCTATGTGAGATAATTACAAATATCACAGAGTAGTTTCCTAGAAAGCTTCCTTCCAGTTTTCATTTTTCACCATCAGAATCAACATGCTTCCAAATATCACTTGGTACCTGTTTCTCCAAATGGGTTTCCCCGATGCTGTATGACAAAAGAGATACAACACTGTGGCTGGAAATCACACATCACAAAGCAGTTCCCCGGAAAGCTTCCTTCCAGTTTCGGTCTGATCATATTTCCTTTTTCACTGTAAGCCTCAAACTGCTCCAAAATATCCCATCACATGCTAAACATACACAGGGCTAGAAAACTGCTGAATGAAATGAGAGGCTTAACTGAATGAGAAGAATTAAGACGACACAGAGCAGTTTCACAGAAAGCTTCCAACTGGATTTTTCCTGAGGATATTTCTTTCTCCATATTCTAAGGATCGTTCCCAAATGTCCTTCCTCAGATTCCAGAAAAACAGTGATTTCAGGCTGCTCAATCCAAAGAATGTTTTAACTCTGTGAGACGAATACACAAATCGCAAAGCAGTTGCTCAGAACTTTTCTCTGCTAGTTTCATCAGAAGAAGCTTTCTTGCTAACCACAAGCCTCCGGGCCTCAATATGTATCCCTTCACAGATTATTCAAAGACAGAGTTTTGAACCTGGGCAACACAGAGTAAAAATTAACTCTGTGCAATGAATGCATATATGAGAGAGCAGATTCTTGGAACGCTTCTTCTACGATTTTATTTCAGTATATTTCACTACTCGCCATAGTCCTCAATGCGTTCCAAAGTATTGCTTTTTCGGTTTCACAGGAACAGTGTTCCAACACTGTATTGTGAGAAAAGAGGTATAACACCCTGAGTGTAATGCATACATCACAAAGTAGTTTCTCAGAAAGCTTCTATCCAGTTTTTATCTGAAGATATCTCCCCTTTCACCGTAGGCCTGAATGTGCTCCCGAATGTCCCTTCGCAGATCCGTGCATGACGGAGTTTCCAATCTGCATAATATAAGTAAAGTTTTAACTATGCGAGATGGATAGATATATCTAACACAAGGCAGTTTCACAGAAATCTACTTTTCCAGCTTTTGTCTGAGGATATTTCCTTTTTCAACATTGCCTTTCCTATACTCCCGGATGTCTGTTTTGTAGCTTTTTCTCCAAAAGATTTCCGGAATCCTCTAGGAGAAGAAAGGTATATTTCTGTGAGCGGAATGCACACGTCACAAAGCACTTCCTAAGAAAGCTTTTCTCCTGTTTATATTCGAAGACATTTCCTTTCTCACCATAACCCTCAGAGCCCTCTAGAATATCCTTTCGAAGACTAAACAAAAACAGTTTTATGTTACTATTCTATGAAAAGAGAAGCTTAGTTGTATGAGCAGAATTCATGTGACACAGAGCAGTTTCACAGAAAGCTTTCTTCTGGTTTTTGTCTGAGGTTATTTCTTTTTCAGGATATTCTAAAGAGCGTTTCCAAACGTCCTTTCTCAGATTTCACAGAAACAGTGATTTCAAACTGCTCAATCTAAAGAATCATTTAATGCTATGCGATGAATGCACACATTATGAAAGAGTTGCACAGAAAGTTACTCTCCGATTTCTGATGGAAGATATTTCCTTGCTCAACATAGGCCTCTGGTTGCCACTTATTATCCCTTCTGAGAAACCTCAAAGGCTGAGTTTCATACTGGAAAATGTACAGGAAGCTTTAACCCTGTGAAAAGATGGAAATGTCAGAGATCAGTTACTTCGAGTGCTTCTTTCTGTTTTTTATTGGACGACATTTCAGATTTTCCCATAGTCTTCAATGTGCTCCCAATATCACTCTTGGTTTTACAGGAAAAGTGTTCAAACTGTGCCTTATGAGAAGAAAGTTAACACTCCCTGAGTGGAATGCACACATCACCAAGCAGTTTCTCAGAAAGCTTCTCTCCAGTTTTTATCTGACTATATTTCCTATTTCACCACAGGCCCGAATGTAATCCCAAATATCCCCTCACGGATCCATCCATGAGGGAGCTTCCAAGCTGCGTAATATAAAGAAAGCTTCCTCTATGCGAGATGAATAATCTTAACAAAACGCAGATTCGCAGAAAGCTTCTTTCCAGTTTATATCTGAAGATATTTCCTTTTTCAACATAGTCCTGAATGTGCTCCCAAAGGTCCCTTCGTGGAATCGTCCATGACAGTTTCCAAGCTGCGTAATATAAAGATAGCTTTATCTGTGTGAGATAATTACATATATCACAGAATAGTTTCCTAGAAAGCTTCTTTTCAGTTTTTGTCTGAGGGTATTTCCCTTTACACCATCAGCATCAACATGCTCCTGAATATCTCTTGTTACCTGTTTCTCCAAATGGGTTTCCCTGACGCTGTATGAGAAGAGAGGTATAACACTGTGAGTGGAATGCACACGTTACAAAGCAGTTCCTTGGAAAGCTTCTCTCCAGTTTCTTTCTGAACATATTTCCTTTTTCTCCATAAGCCTCCAAGTGCTCCCGAGTATCCCATCACATGCTAAACATACACATGGTTAGAAAACTGCTCAGTGAAATGAAAGGCTTAACTGAGCAAGAGGAATTAAGACAACACAGAGCAGTTTCACAAACAGCTTCCTACTGGGTTTTCCTGAGGATATTTATTTCTCCATATTCTAAGGATCGTTCCCAAATATACTACCACAGATTCCACAAAAGCAGTGATTTCAAGCTGCTTAATCAACAGAACGGTTTAACTGTATGAGACAAATACTCAGATCACAAAGCAGGTGCTCAGAACGTTTCTCTGCAGGTTTCATCAGAAGACGTTTCCTCACTGACGACATGCCTCCAGGCTTCACTAAATATCACTTCATAGATGCTTCAAAGACAGAGTTTCGAACCTGGGCAACAAAGAATAAGCATTAGCATTGTGAGGTGAATGCACATATCACAGATAAGATTCTTGAAATGCTTCCTCGATTTTACTTCAGTATATTTCACTATTTGCCTTAGTCCTCAATTCGTTCTGAAATATCACTTTTTCAGTTTCACAGG
>NW_012117699.1:943616-944776 GCF_000951035.1 Colobus angolensis palliatus | reverse complement strand
TAGTCCTCAATTCGTTCTGAAATATCACTTTTTCAGTTTCACAGGAAGAGTGTTAAACCGCTGCCTTGTGAGCAAAGAGGTATAACTCCCTGAGTTGTTGCATACATCACAAGGTAGTTTCTCATAAACCTTCTATGAAGTTTTATCTGAAGATTTCTCCTCTTTCACCTTCGGCCTCAATGTGCTCCCTAATGACACTTCGTAAATCCGTGCATGACGGAGTTTCCAAACTGCATAATAAAAGAAAATTTTAACTATGCAAGACGAATAAATATAGCTAATACAAAGCAGTTTCACAGAAATCTTCTTTCCAGTTTTTTTCTGAGAGTATTTCCTTTTTCACCATAGCCCTCCCTATACTCCCGAATGTCTTTTGGTAGCTCTTTCTCCAAAGGGGTTTCCAGAATCCTCCAGGAGAAGAAAGGTATATTTCTGTGAGTGGAATGAACACATCACAAAGCAGCTCATCAGAAAGCTTCTCTCCAGTTTCTATCTGAAGACGTTTTCTTTCTCAGCATGATCCTCAAAGCGCTCCTGAATATTCCTTCACAGACCAAACAAAAACAGTGTTATGATAAATTTCAATGAAAGAGAAGCTTAACTGTGTGAGCGGAATTCACATGACACAGAGCAGTTTCACAGAAAGCTTCATTCTGGTTTCTCTCTGAGGTTATTTCTTTTTCAGGATATTCTAAAGAACATTTCCAAATGTCCTTTCTCAGATTCCACAGAAACAGTGATTTCAAATTGCTACATCCAAAGAATGATTTAACTCTATTAGATGAATACAAACATCACAAAATAGTTGCGCAGAAACATTTTCTTTGATTTTTGATGGAATACATTTCCTTGTTCGACATAGACCTCTGGTTGCCACTTACTATCCCTTCACAGAAACCTCAAAGATGGACTTTCAAACTGGGAAATATAGAGGAAGATTTAACCCTGTGAAAAGAAGGACATGTCAGAGAGCAGTTTCTTCTATTGCTTCTTTCTGTTTTTTATTGGATGACATTTCACTTTTTGCCATAGTCTTCAAAGTGCTCCGAATGTCACTCTTTTGGTTTTACAGGAACAGTGTTCAAACTGTGCCTTATGAGAAGAAAGTTATAACTCCCTGAGTGGAATGCACACATCACTAAGCAGTTTTTCAGAAAGCT
>NW_012117699.1:914938-943566 GCF_000951035.1 Colobus angolensis palliatus | reverse complement strand
AAGCAGTTTTTCAGAAAGCTTCTCTCCAGTTTTTATCTGAGTATACTTCCTCTTTCACCATAGGCCTGAATGTGATCCCAAATATCCCGTCGTGAATCCATCCATTAGGGAATTTCCAACCTGCGTAATGTAAAGAAAGCTTCATCTCTGTGAGATGAATAAACATAACAAAAAGCAGATACACAGAAAGCTTCTTTCGAGTTTTTATTTGAAGATATTTCCTTTTTCACCATAGTCCAGAATGTGCTCCCGAAGGTCCCTTCGTGGATCCGTCCATGACAGTTTCCATGCTGCACAATGTAAAGAAAGCTTTATCTATCTGAGATGATTACACATGTCACACAGTAGTTTCCTAGAAAGCGTCTTTCCAGTGTTTTGTCTGAGGCTATTTCCCTTTTCACCATCGGCATCAACATACTCCTAAATATTACTTGGTACCTGTTTCTCCAAAAGGGTTTACCCGACGCTGTATGAGAAGAAAGGTATAACACTCTGAATGAAATGGACACGTCACAAAGCAGTTCTTCTGAAAGCTTCTCTCCAGTTTCCCTCTGAACATATTTCCTTTTTCACCGAAAGCCTCAAAGTGGTCCCGAATATCCCATCAAAAACTAAACTTACACAGGGTTAGAAAACTGCTCAGTGAAAAGATAGGCTTAACTGAGCAAGAGGAATTAAGATGACACAGAGCAGTTTCACAGAAAGCTTCCTTCTGGATTTTACCTAAGGATATTTCTTTTCCCATATTCTAAAGATCGTTCCCAAATGTCCTTCCTCAGATTCCACAAAAACAGTGGCTTCAAGCTCCTCAATCCAAAGAATGGATTAACTCTAGGTGATGAATACACACATCGCAAAACACTTGCTCACAACGTTTCTCTGCAGGTTTCATCGGAAGACGTTTCCTCGCTCGCAACAGGCCTCCAAGCATCACTAAATATCCGTTCACAGATTATTCAAATACAGATTTTCCCAAATGGGCAACGTAGAGTGAGCATTAACTCTGTGAAGTGAATGCCCACATCAGAAATTATATTCCTGGAACGCTTCTTCCTCGATTTTATTTCAGTATATTTCACTATTAGCCATAGTCCTCAGTGCATTTTGAAATATCACCTTTTCGGTTACACAGGAACAGTGTTCAAACACTGCCTTGTGAGAAAAGAGGTATAACTCCCTGAGTGGGGAATTCATACATCACAAAGTAGTTTCTCAGAAAGCTGCTATCCAGTTTTCATCTGAAAATGTCTCCTCTTTCACTATAGGCCTGAATGTGCTCCCGAATGTCCCCTGGTGGATCAGTGTATGACAGACTTTCCAAACTGCATAATATAATTAAAGTTTTAACTATGCGAGATGAATAAATATATCAAACACAAAGCAGTTTCACAGAAATCTTTCCAGTTTTTTTTTGAGCATATTTCCTTTTTCACCATAGTCATCGCTATACTCCTGAATGTGTCTTGGTAGCTTTTTCTCCAAAAGGGATTCCGGAATTCTCTAGGAGAAGAAAAGTATATTTCTGTGAGTGGAGTTCACATGTCACAAAGCAGCACCTCAGAAAGCTTATCTCCAGTTTCTATCTGAAGTCATTTCCTGTCTCACCGTAAGCCTCAAAGCCCTCCAGATTATCCGCAGACTAAACAAAAAGAGTGTTATGATACAGCTCAATGAAAAGAGAAGCTTAACTGTGTGAGCGGATTTCACGTGACACAGAGCAGTTTCACAGCAAGCTTCCTTCTGGTTTCTCTCTTAGGTTATTTCTTTTTCAGGATATTCTAAAGAGCGTTTCAAAATGTACTTTCTCAGATTCCACTTAAACAGTGATTTCAAACTGCTCAATCCAAAGAATGATTTAACTTTATGAGATCAATACAAACATGACAAAAGTCTTGCACAGAAAGCTTCTCTCCAGTTTTTGATGAAAGGCATTTCCTTTCTTCACACAGACCTCCAGTTGTCATTTGCTATCCCTTCACAGAACCCTCAGACACAGCCTTTCAAACTGAGAAATATAGAGTAAGGTTTAATGCTGTGAGGTGAATGGACTTCTCAGAGAGCAATTTCTTCCACTGCTTCTTTCTGTTTTTTATTCGACGACATTTCACTTTTTGCCATAGTCTTCAATGTGCTCAGAATATCACTCCTTGGGTTTCAGAGGAACAGCGTACTAACTGTGCCTTATGAGAAGAAAGTTACAACTCCCTGAGTGGAATGCACACATCATCAATCGGTTTCTCAGAAAGCTTTTCTACAGTTTTTATCTGACTCTATTTCCTCTTTCACCAAAGGCCCGAATGTGATCCCAAATATTCCTTCGTGAATCCATCCACAAGGGAGTTTCCAAGCTGTGTCATGCAAAGAAAGCTTCATCTATGTGACATGAATAACCATAGCAAAAAGGAGATTCACAGAAAGCTTCTTTCCAGTTTTTATCTGAAGATATTTCCTTCTTCACCATAGTCCAGAATGTGCTCCTGAAGGTCCCTTCGAGATCTGCCCATGACAGTTTCCATGCTGCATAATGTAAGGAAAGCTTTATCTATGTGAGATGATTACAGATATCACAGAGTAGTTTCCTAGAAAGCTTCTTTCCAGTTTTTGTCTGAGGCTATTTCCCTTTCACCATCTGCATCAACATGCTCCCGAATATCAACTGGTACCTGTTTCTCTAAAAGGATTTCCCCGACGCTGTATGAGAAGAGAAGTATAACACTGTGACTGGAATGCACACGTCACAAAGCAGTTCCTCAGAAAGCTTCTCTCCAGTTTCGGTCTGAATATATTTCCTTTTTCACCGTTAGCCTCAAAGTGCTCCCGAATATCCCATCACACGCTGAACATACACAGGGTTAGAAAACTGCTCAATGGAAAGAGAGGCTTATCTGAGAGAGGAATGAAGACAACAAGGGGCAGTTTCATAGAAAGCTTCCTACTGGATATTTCCGGAGGATATTTCTTTCTCCATATTCTAAGGATCATTCTCAAATATTCGTCCTCAGATGCCACAAAAAGTGTGATTTCAAGCTGCTCAATCCAAAGAATTTTTTAACTCTTTGAGATGAATACATGCATCACAGAGCAGTTGCTCAGAAAGTTTCTCTTCAAGTTTCATCAGAAGACGTTACCTTGCTCAACACAAGCCTTCCGGCATCAGTAAATATCCTTTCACAGATTCTTCAAAGACAGAGTGTTGAAACTGGGCAACATAGAGTAAGCATTAACTCTGTGAAGTGAATGCACATATCATAGAGCAGATTCTTGGAACGCTTCTTCTTTGATTTTATATCAGTATATTTCACTATTCGCCATAGTCCTCAATGTGAACCGAAATATCACTTTTTCGGTTTCACAGGTACATTGTTCAAACACTGCCTTGTGAGAAAGGAGGTATCACTCCCTGAGTGGAATGCATATATCACAAAGTAGTTTCTCAGAAAGCTTCTATCCAGTTTTTATCTGAAGATATCTCCTCTTTCACCATAGGCCTGAATGTTCTCTTGAATGTTCCTTCGCAGATCCAAGCATGACGGAGTTTCCAAACTGCATAATAAAAGAAAAATTTTAACTATGCAAGATGAATAAATATATCTAACAAAAAGCAATTTCAATGAAATCTTCTTTCTAGTGTTTCTCTGAGGATATTTCCTTTTTCACCATTGCCCTCCCTATACTCCTGAATGTCTCTTGGTAGCTTTTTCTCCACGAGGGATTCCGGAATCCTATATGAGAAGAAAGGTGTATTTCTGTGAGTTGAACGCACCTGTCAGAAAGCAGCTCCTCAAAAACCTTCTCGCAAGTTTCTATTTAAAGACATTTCCTTTCTCACCTTAAGACTCAAAGGGTTCCAGAATATCCCTTTGCAGACGAACCAAAAACAGTGTTATGATACTACTCTATGAAAAGTGAAGCTTATCTGTGTGAGCAGAATTCACGTGACACAGAGCAGTTTCAGAGAAAGTTTCCTTCTGGTTTTCTCTGAGGTTACTCCTTTTTCAAGATATTCTAAAGAGCGTTTCCAGATGTCCTTTCTAAGATTCCACAGAAACAGTGATTTCAAACTGCTCAATCCAAAGGATCATATAACGATATGAGATGAATACAAACATCAAAAAAGAGTTGCACAGAAAGATTCTCTCTGATTTTCGATGGAAGACATTTCCTTGCTTGACACAGGATTCCAGTTGCCACTTATTATCCCTTCGAGGGAATCTCAAAGACCGACTTTCAAACTGAGGAATGTAGAGGAAGCTTTAACTCTGTGAAAAGAATGGACATATCAGAGACCAGCTTCTTCGAGTGCTTCTTTCTATTTTTATTGGGCGACATTTGACTTTTTGCCGTAGTATTCAATGTGCTGCGAATATCACTCTTTTGGTTTTACAGGAACAGACTTCAAATATGGCCATATGAGAAGAAAGTTATAGCTGCCTGAGTGGAATGCACACATCACCAAGCAGTTTCTCAGAAAGCTTCCCTCCAGTTTTTATCTGACTATATTTCCTATTTCACCATAGGCCCGAATGTGATCCCAAATATCCCATCGTGGATACATCCACGAGGGAGTTTCCAAGCTGTGTAATGTAAAGAAAGCTTCAGCTATGTGAGATGATTAAATATAGCAAAAAGCAGATTTACAGAAAGCTTCTTTCCAGTTTTTTTTCTGAAGATATTTCCATTTTCACCATAGTCCTGAATGTGCTCCGATGGTCCCTTCGTGGATCCGTCCATGACAGTTTCCAAGTTGTGTAATGTAAAGAAAGCTTTATCTATGTGAGATGAATACACATATCAAAGAGTAGTTTTATAGAAACCTTCTTTCCAATTTTTGTCTGAGTCTATTTCCCTTTTCACCATTGGCATCAAAATGTTCTGGAATATCACTTGGTGTGTGTTCCTTCAATAGGGTTTCACCAACGCTGTATGGGAAGGGAGGTATAACACTGTGAGTGAAATGTACATGTCACAAAGCAGTTCCTCGGAAAGTTTCTCTCCAGTTTCGTTTGGGACGTATTTCCTATTTCACCATACGCTTCAAAGTGCTCCTGAATATGCCATCACACGCTAAACATACACAGGGTTAGAAAACTGATCAATGGAAAGAGAGGCTGAACTGACTGAGAGGAATTAAGACGACACAAAGCAGTTTCACAGAAAGCTTTCTTCTGGATTTTACCTAGGATATTTCTTTCTCCATATTCTAAGGATCGTTTCCAAATGTCCTTTCTCAGATTCCACAAGCAGTGATTTCAAGCTGCTAAATACAAAGAATGGTTTAACTCCTTGAGACAAATACACACATCGAAAGCAGTTGCTCAGAAAGACTCTCTGCAGGTTTCATCGGAAGACGTTTCCTCACTCACCACAAGCCTCTGGGCGTCACTCAATATCCCTTCACAGATTCTTCAAAGACAGGGTTTTGAAACTAGGCAACATAGAGTAAGCATTAACTCTGTGAATTGAATGCACATATCAGAGGGCAGATTCCTGGAACGCTTCTTCCTCGATTTTATTTCTGTACATTGCACGATTTGCCGTAGTCCTCAAGACATTCCGAAATATCACTTTTTCGGTTTCACAAGAACAGTGTTCAAACACTGCCTTGTGAGAAAAGAGGTGTAACTCCCTTAGTGGAATGCATACATCACAAAGTAGTTTCCCAGAAAGCTTCTATCCAGTTTCTATCTGAAGATATCTCCTCTTTCACAGTAGGCCTGAATGTGCTGCAAAGTGTCCCTTCGTGGATCTGTGCATCACGGAGTTTCAAAACTGCATAATATAATTAAAGTTTTAACTATGTGAGATGAATAAATATATCTAACACAAAGCAGTTTCACAGAAATCTTCTTTCCAGTTTTTGTCTGAGGATATTTACTTTTTCACCATAGTCTTCATTATACCTCTGAATCTCTCTTGGTAGCTTTTTCTCCAAAAGGAATTCCGGAATCCCTTAGGAGAATAAAGGTATATTTCTCTGAGTGGAATGCACACGTCAAAAAGCAGCTACTTAGAAATCTTCTCTTCAGTTTCTTTCTGAAGTAGTTTCCTATCTCACTGTAAGCCTCAATGCGCTCCTGAATATCCCTTCACAGACTAAACAAAAACAGTGCTATGATACAGCTCAATGAAAAGAGAAGCTTAACTGTGTGAGCGGAATTCACGTGACACAGAGCAGTTTCACAGAAAGCTTCCTTCTGGTTTCTCTCTGAGGTTATTTCTTTTTCAGGATATTCTAAAGAGTGTTTCCAAATGTCCTTTCTCAGTTTCCACAGAAACAGCGATTTCAAACTACTCAATCCAAAGAATGATTTAATTCTATGAGATGAATGCAAACATCTCAAAGGAGTTGTGCAGGAAGCTTCTCTCCGATTTTCAATGGAGGACATTTCCTTGCCTCACACAGGCCTCGGTTCGCCACTTACTATCCCTTCCTAGAACCCTCAAAGACCGACTTTCAAATTGGGAAGTGTAGAGTAAGATTTAACCCTGTGAAAAGAATGGACATGTCAGAGAGCAGTTTCTTCGAGTGCTTCTTTCTGTTTTTTATTGGGCAACATTTCACTTTTTTCCCTAGTCTTCAATGTGCTCCGAATATCACTCTTTTGGTTTTACAGGAACACTGTTCAAACTCTGCCTTATGAGAAGAAAGTTATAACTCCCTGAGTAAAATGCACACATCACCAAGCAGTTTCTCAGAAAGCTTCTCTCCAGTTTTTATCTGACTATATTTGCGATTTCACCATTGGCCCGAATGTGAACCCAGATATCCCTTCTCAAATCCATCCACGAGGGAGTTTCCAAGCTGCGTAATGTAAAGAAACCTTCATCTATATGAGATAAATAAACGTAACAAAAAGCAGATTCACAGAAATATTATTTCCAGTTTTTACCTGAAGATATTTCCTTTCTGACCATAGTCCAGAATGTGCTCCTGAAAGTCCCTTCCTGGATCCGTCCATGACAGTTTCCAAGCAGTTTAATGTAAAGAAAGCTTTATCTATGTGAGATGATTACACATATCACAGAGTAGTTTCCTAGAAAGCTTCTTTCCAGTTTTTGTCTGAGGCTATTTCACTTTTCACCATCGGCATGAACATGCTCCTGAATATCACTTGGTAGCTGTTTCTCCAAAAGGATGTCCCCGACGCTGCATGAGAAGAGAGGTACAACACTGTGACTGGAATCCACAATCACAAAGCAGTTCCTCAGAAAGCTTCTCTCCAGTTTCTGTCTGATCATATTTCCTTTTTCACCATAAGCATCAAAGTGCTCCCGAATATCCCATCACACGCTAAACATCACACGCTAAACACGATGGACTTTCCAAACTGCCTAATATAAAGTTTTAACTATGCAATACCAATAAATGTATCTAAAACAAAGCAGTTTCACAGATATTTTCTTTCCAGTTTCTGTCTGAGGATATTTCCTTTTTCACCATAGCCTTCCCTATACTCCCGAATATCTGTTTCGTAGGTTGTTATCCAACAGAGATTTCGGAATCCTCTAGGAGAAGAAAGGTATATTTCTGTGAGTGGAATGCAAACGTCACAAAGCAGCTCCTCAGAAAGCTTCTCTCCAGTTTCTATCTGAAGACGTGTCCTTTCTCCGCAAGCCTCAAAGCCCTCCAGAATATCCCTTCTCAGTGTAAACAAAGACACTGCTATGATACAGCTCTCTGAAAAGAGTAGCTTAACTGTGTGAGAGGAATTCACGTGACACAGTGCAGTTTCACAGAAAGCTTCCTTCTGGTTTCTCTCTGAGGTTATTTCTTTTTTAGGATATTCTAAAGAGCGTTTCCAAATGACCTTTCTCAGATTCCACTTAAACAGTGATTTGAAACTGCTCAATCCAAAGAATGATTTACCTATATTAAATGATTATAAACATCACAAAAGAGGAGCGCAGAAAGCTTCTCTCTGATTTTCGATGGAAGACATTTCCTTGCCTCACACAGGCCTCCTGTCGCCACTTACTATCCTATCACAGAACCCTCAAAGACCTAATTTCAAACTGGGAAATGTAGAGTAAGCTTTAACTCTGTGAAAAGAATGGACATGTCTGAGAGCAGTTTCTTCGAGTGCTTCTTTCTGTTTTTTATTATACCCCATTCCACTTTTTGCCATAGTCTTCAATGTGCTCCGAATATCACTCTTTTGGTTGTACAGTAATAGTGTTCAAACTGTGCCTTATGAGAACACAGTTATAACTCCCTGAGTGGAATGCACACATCACCAAGCAGTTTCTCAGAAAGCTTCTCTCCAGTTTTTATCTGACTATATTTCCTATTTCACCATTGGCCCCAATATGATCACAAATATCCCTTCGTGGATCCATCCACAGGGGAGTTTCCAAGCTGCGTAATGTAAAGAAAGCTTCATCGTTGTGGGAGGAAGAAACATAGCAAAAAGCAGACTCACAGAAAGCTACTTTCCAGTTTTTATCGGAAGATATTTCCTTTTTCACCACAGTCCAGAATGTGCTCCTGAAGGTCCCTTCGTGTGTCCGTCCATGACAGTTTCCAAGCTGCGTAATGTAAAGAAAGCTTTATCTATGTGAGATGATTACACATATCACAGTAGTTTTCTAGAAAGCTTCTTTCCAGTTTTTGTCTGAGGCTATTTCCCCTTTCACCATCAGCATCAACATGCCTCTGGAATATCACATGGTACCAGTTTCTCCAAAAGGGTTTCCCCAATGCTGTATGAGAAGAGAGGTATAACACTGTGACTGGAATGCACACATCACAAAGCAGTTCCTCCGAAAGCTTCTCTAAAGTTTCGGTCTGAACATAGTTCCTTTTTCACCGTTAGCCTCAAAGTGTCTCCGAATATTTCATCACACACTGAACATACACAGTGCTAGAAAACTGCTCAATGAAAACAGAGGCTTATCTGAGTGAGAGGAATTAAGACCACACAGAGCAGTTTCACAGTAGATTTCCTTCTGGATTGTACCTAGGATATTTCTTTCCCGTATTCTAATGATCGTTCCCAAATATCCTTCCTCAGATGCCACAAAAAGAATTATTTCACACTGTCAATAGAAAGAATGGTTTAACTCTAGGAGACGAATAGACACATCACAAAGCAGTTGCTCAGAACGTTTCTCTGCAGGTTTCATCAGAAAACCTTTCATCGCTTAGCACAAGCCTCTGGGTTTCACAAATATCCCTTCACAAATTCTTCAAAGGCAGAGTTTGGAAACTAGGCAGCATAGAGTAAGCATTAACTCTGTGAAGTGAATGCACACATCAGAGAGCAGATTCTTGGAATGCTTCTTCCTCGACTTTATTTCAGCATATTTCACTATTCGCCATAGTCCTCAATGCGTTCCAAAATAAAACTTTTTCGGTTTCACAGGAGCAGTGTTCAAACACTGCCTTGTGGTAAAAGAGGTATAACTCCCTGAGTGGAATGCATAAATCACAAAGTAGTTTCTCAGAAAACTTCTATCCAGTTTTTATCTGAAGATATCTCCTCTTTCACCCTAGGCCTGAATGTGCTCCCGAATGTCCCTTCGCGGATCTCTGCATGACGGAGTTTCCAAACTGCGTATTATAATTAAAGTTTTAACTATGCTTGATGAATAAATATATCTAACACAAAGCAGTTTCACAGAAGTCTTCTTACCAGTTTTTGTCTGACGATATTTCCTTTTACACCATAGCCTTCCCTATGCTCCTGAATGTCTTTTTTGTAACTTTTTCTCCAAAAGGGATTCCGAAATCCTCTAAGAGAATAAAGGTATACTTCTATGAGTGGAATGCACACATCACAAAGCAGCTCATCAGAACGCTTCTCACCAGTTACTATCTGAAGACGTTTCCTTTCTCACCATAAGCCTCAAAGCCCTCCAGAATATCTCCAGTTTCGGTCTGATCATATTTCCTTTTCCAACGTGAGCCTCAAAGTGCTCCCAGATATCCCATCACACGCTAAACATACACAGGGCTAGAAAACTGCTCAATGAAAAGGGAAGCTTAACTGAGTGAGAGGAATTAAGACGACACTGAGCAGTTTCACAGAAAGCTTCCTACTGGATTTTTCCTGAGGATATTTCTTTCTCCATAATCTAAGGATTGTTCCCAAATGTCCCTCCACAGATTCCACAAAAACTGTGATTCCAAGCTGCTCAGCCAAAAGAATGGTTTAAGTCCATGAGAGAAATACACATCACAAAGCATTTCTCAGAAACTTTCTCTGCTAGTTGCAACGGAAGTCACTTTCTTGCTAACCGCAAGCCTCCGGGCATCAATAACTATCCCTTCACAGATACTTCAAAGACAGAATTTTGAAACTGGGCAACGTAGAGCAAACATTACCTCTGTGCAATTAATGAACGTATCAGAGAGCAGATTCTTGGAACGCTCCTTCCTCGATTTTATTTCAGTATATTTCACTATTCGCCATAGTCCTCAACGGGCTCCGTAATATCACTTTTTCAGTTTCACAGGAACAGTGTTCAAACACTGCCTTGTGTGAAAAGATGAATAATTCTCTGAGTGGAATGCATATATCACAAAGTAGTTTTTCAGAAAGCGTCTATCCAGTTTTATCTAAAGATATCTCCTCTTCCCCTGTTGACCTGAATGTGCTCCCCAATGTCCCTTCGAGGATCCGTGCATGACGGAGTTTCCAAACTGCATAATATAAGGAAAGTTTTAACTATGCAAGATGAATAAAGCAGATTCACAGAAATCTTCATCCCAGTTTTTCTCTAAGGATATTTCCTTTTTCACCATAGCCTTCTGTATACTCCAGAATGTCTGTTTTGTAGTTTTTTCTAGAAAAAAGTTTCTGGAATCCTCTAGGAGAAGAAAGGTATATTTCTGTGAGTGGAATGCACATGTCACAAAGGAGCTCCTCAGAAAGCTTCTCTCCAGTTTCTATCTAAAGACCTTTCTTTTCTCACCATAAGCCTCAAAGAACTCCTGAATATCCCTTCGCAGACAAAACAAAAACAGTGTAATGATACTGCTCAATGAAAAGACAATCTTAACTGTGTGAGCGGAATTCACGTGACACAGAGCAGTTTCACGGAATGTTCCTTTCTGGTTTCTCTCTGAGTTTATTTAGTTTTCAGGATATTCTAAAGAGCATTTCCAAATGACCTTTCTCAGATTCCCCAGAAACAGTGATTTCAAACTGCTCAATACAAGAATGATTTAACTCTATGAGATGAAAACGAACATCACAAAAGAGTTGTGCAGGAATATTCTCTCTGATTTCCAATGGAGGACATTTCCTTGCTCGACACAGTCCTGGGATTGCCAATTAATATCCCTTCGTAGAACCCTCAAAGAATGACTTTCAAACTGGGAAATACAGAGTAAGTTTAATCCTGTGAAAAGAGTGGACATGCCAAAGACCAATTATTCGAGTGCTTCTTTCTGTTTTTTATTGGACGATATTTCACTTTTTGCCATAGTCTACAATGTGCTCCGAATATCACTCTTTTGGTTTCACAGGAACAGTGTTCAAACTATGCCTTATGAGAAGAAAGTTAAAACTCCCTGAGTGGAATGCACACATCACCAAGCAGTTTCTCAGAAAGCTTCTCTGCAATTTTATCTGACTGTATTTCCTATTTCACCATAGACCCAAAAGGGATCCCAAATAATCCTTCGCAGATCCATCCACGAGGGAGTTTCCAAGCTGCGTAATGTAAAGGGAAGCTTCATCTATGTGAGATGAATAAACATAGCAAAAACAGATTCTAAGAAATCTTCTTTCCAGGTTTTATATGAAGATATTTCCTTTTTCACCATAGTCCCAAATGTGCTCCCGAAGGTCCTTTCGTGGATCCGTCCATGACAGTTTCCAAGTTGCGTAACATGAAGAAAGCTTTATCTTTGTGAGATAATTACACATATCACAGAATAGTTTCCTAGAAAGCTTCTTTCCAGCTTTTGTCTGAGATTATTTCCTATTTCACCATCGGCATCAACATGCTCCCGAATATCACTTGGTACCTGTTTCTCCAAAAGGATTTCCCTGACACTGTATGAGAAGAGAGGTAAAACACTGTGAGTGGAATGCACACGTCAGGAAGCAGTTCCTTGGAAAGCTTCGTTCCAGTTTCGGTCTGAACATATTTTCTTTTTCACCGTAAGCCTCAAAGTGCTCCTGAGTATCCCATCACACGCTAAACATACACATGGTTAGAAAACTGCTCAATGAAATGAGAGGCTTAACTGAGAGAGAGGAATTAAGATGACACAGAGCAGTTTCACAGAAACCTTCCTACTGGATTTTCCTGAGGATATTTCTTTCTCCATATTCTAAGGGTCGTTCCCAAATATACTTCCTCAGATTCCACAAAGCAATGATTTCAAGCTGGTCAATCAACAGAAAGTTTTAACTCTATGAGACAAATACACAGAACCAAAGCATTTGCTCAGAACGTTTCTCTGCAGGTTTTATCGGAAGACGTTTCCTCACTAACAACATGCCTGCAGGCATCACTAAATATCCCTTCACAGATTATTCAAAGACAGAGTTTCAAAACTGGGCAACATAGAGTAAGCATTAACGTTGTGAAGTGAATGCACATATCAGAGAGCAGATTCTTGAAACGCTTTTTCCTCGATTTTACTTCAGTATATTTTACTATTCACCATAGTCCTCAATGCGTTCCGAAATATCACTTTTCGGCTTCACAGGAACAGTGTTAAAATGCTGCCTTGTGAGAAAAGAGGTATAACTCCCTGAGTGGAATGTGTATATCACAAAGTCGTTTCTCAGAAATCTTCTATGCAGTTTTATCTGAAGATTTCTCCTCTTTCACCTTTGGCCTCTATGTGCTCCCTGATGACCCTTCACGAATCTGTGCATGATGGAGTTTCCAAACTGCATAATAAAAGAAAAGTTTAACTATGCAAGACGAATAAATATAGCTAACACAAACCAGTTTCACAGAAATCTTCTTGCCAGGTTTTGTCTGAGGATATTTCCTTTTTCACCATCGCCCTCCCTATACTCCCTAATGTCTTTTGGTAGCTCTTTGTCCAAAAGGGTTTCTGGAATCCTCCAGGAGGAGAAAGGTATATTTCTGTGAGTGGAATCCGTACATCACAAAGCAACTCCTCAGAAAGCTTCTCTCCAGTTTCTATGTGAAGATGTTTCCTTTCTCACCATAAACCTCAAAGGTCTCCTGATATCCCTTTGCAGACTAAAGAAAAACAGTGTTATGATACAGCTCCATGAAAAGAGAAGCTTAACTGTGTGAGCGGAATTCACATGACACATAGCAGTTTCAAAGAAAGCTTCATTCTGGTTTCTCTCTGAGGTTATTTCTTTTTCAGGATATTTTAAAGAGCATTTCCAAATATCCTCTCTCAGAATCCACAGAACCAGTGATTTCAAAGTACTCTATCCAAAGAATGATTTAGCTCTATGAGATGAATACAAACATCACAAAATTGTTACTCAGAATGCTTCTCTCCGATTTTTGATGGAAGAGATTTCCTTTCTAGACATAGGCCTCCAGTTGCCACTTACTATCCCTTCGCAGAAACCTCAAAGAGGGACTTTCAAACTGGGAAATGTAGAGGAAGCTTTAACCCTGTAGAAAGAATGGACATGTCAGAGAGCAGTTTCTTCGAGTGCTTCTTTCTGTTTTTTACTAGATCACATTTCCCTTTTTGCCATAGTTTTCAATGTGCTCTGAATATCACTCTTTTAGTTTTACAGGAACTGTGTTCAAACTATGCATCATGAGAAGAAAGTTATAACTCCCTGAGTGGAATGCACACATCACCAAGCAGTTTTTCAAAAAGCTTCTCTTCAGTTTTTATCTGACTATATTTCCTATTTCATCATAGGCCCGAATGTGACACCAAATATCCCTTCAGGGATCCATCCACGAGGGAGTTACTAAGCTGCATAATGTAAAGAAACCTTCATCTTTGTGAGATGAATAAACATGACAAAAAGCAGATTCCCAGAAATCTTCCTTCCAGTTTTTATCTGAAGATGTTTCCTTTTTCACCATAGTCTGAAATGTGCTCCCAAAGGTCCCTTCGTGGATCCATCCATGACAGTTTCCAAGCTGCGTAATGTAAATAATGCTTTATTTATGTGGGGGGATTTCACATATCACAGAGTATTTTCCTAGAAAACTTATTTGCATTGTTTGTATCAGGCTATTTCCCTTTTCACCAATGGCATCAAAATGCTCGCGAATATCATTTGGTACCTGTTTCTACAAAAAGGGTTTCCCCGACGCAGTATGAGAAGAGAGGTATAGCACTGTGAGTGGAATGCACACGTCACAAAGCAGTTCCTCGGAAAGCTTCTCTCCAGTTTCCATCTGAACATATATCCTTGTTCACCATAAGCCTAAAAGTGCTCCCAAATATCCCATCACATGCTAAACATACACAGTGTTAGAAAACTGCTCAATGAAATGAAAGGCTAACTGAGAGAGTGGAATTAAAACGACACAGAGCAGTTTCACAGGAAGATTACTTCTGGATTTTACCTGAGGATAATTCTTTCCCCATATTCTAAGGATCGTTCCCAAATATCCTTCCTCAGATTCCACAAAAACAGTGATTTCAACCTGCTCAATCCAAAGAATGGTTTAACTCTATGAGACTAATACACACATTGCAAAGCAGTTGCTCAGAACGTTTCTGTGCAGGTTTCATCGGAACACATTTCCTCGCACACCACAGGCCTCTGGGCGTCACTAAATATCCCTTCACAGATTCTTCAAAGACAGAGTTTCGAAACTGGGCAACATAGAGTAAGCATTACGTCTGTGAAGTGAATGCATATATCAGAGAGCAGATTCTTGGAACGCTTCTTCCTAGATTTTATTTCAGTATATTTCACTATTCGCCATAGTCCTCAATGCCTTCCAAAATATCACTTTTTTTGATTCACAGGAACAGTGTTCAAATGCTGCCTTGAGAGAAAAGAGGTATAACTCCCTGAGTGGAATGCATACATCACAAAGTAGATTCTCAGAAAGCTTCTATTCAGTTTTTATCTGAGTGATATCTCGTCTTACACCGTAGGCCTGAATGAGCTCCCGAACCTCCCTTCATGGATCTGTGCATGAAAGAGTTTCAAAACTGCATAATATAATGAAAGTTTTACCTATGTGAGATGAATACATATATCTAACACACAGCAGTTTCAGAGAAATCTTCTTTCCGGTTTTTGTCTGAGGATATTTCCTTTTTCACCATAGTCATCGCTATAATCGCGAATATCTCTTGGTAGCTTTTTCTCCAAAAGGGATTCCAGAATCCTCTAGGAGAAGAAAGGTATATTTCTCTGGGTGGAATGCACATGTCACAAAGCAGCTCCTCAGAAAGCTTCTCTCCAGTTTCTATCTGAAGACGTTTCCTTTCTCACCGTAAGCCTCAAAGACCTCCAGAATATCCCTTTGCAGACCAAACAAAAACAGTGTTATGATGCAGCTCAATGAAAAGAGAAGCTTAACTGTGTGAGCGGAATTCACATGACACAGAGCAGTTTCACAGAAAGCTTCCTTCTGGTTTCTCTCTGAGGTTACTTCTTTTTCAGGATATTCTAAAGAGCATTTCCCATCGTCCTTTCTCAGATTCCTCAGAAACAGTGGTTTAAAACTGGTCAAGCCAAAGAATGATTTAACTCTATGAGATGAACACAAACATCACAAAAGTGGTGTGCAGAAAGCTTCTCTCCAATTTTTGATGGAAGATATTTCCTTGCCTCACTCAGTCCTCCGGTTACCACTGACAATCCCTTGGGAGAACCCTCAAAGACAGACTTTCAAACTGGGAAATGTAGAGGAAGCTTTAACCCAGTGAAAAGAATGCACATGTCAGAGAGCAGTTTCTTCGAGTGCTTTTTTCTGTTTTTTATTGGACGACATTTCACTTTTTGCCATAGTCTTCAGTGTGCTCCGAATATCAGTGTTTTGGTTCTACAAGAACAGTGTTCAAACTGTGCCTTATGAGAAGGAAGTTTTAACTCCCTGTGTGTAATGCACACGACACCAAGCAGTTTCTCAGAAATCTTCTCTCCAGTTTTTATCTGACTATATTTGCTATTTCACCATAGGCCTCAAATTGATCCCAAATATCGCTTCACAAATCCATCCATGAGGGTGTTTCCAAGCTGCATAATGTAAAAAAAGCTTCATCCATGTGACATGAATAAACATAGCAAAAAGCAGATTCACAGGAAGCTTCTTTCTAGTTTTTATCTGAAGATATTTCCTTTCTCACCATAGTCCTGAATGTGTTCCGGAAGGGCCCTTTGTGGATCCGTCCATAAGCGTTTCCAAGCTGCGTAATGTAAAGAAAGCTTTACTATGTGAGATGATTACAGATCACACAGAGTAGTTTCCTAGAAAGCTTCTTTCCAGTTTTTGTCTGAGGCTATTTTGCTTTTCAGCATTGACATCAACATGCTCACGAATATCACTTGGTACCTGTTTCACCAAAAGGTTTTCCGCGACGTTGTATGAGAAGAGAGGTATAACACTGTGACTGGAATGCACATGTCACAAAGCAGTTCCTCGGAAAGCTTCTCTCCAGTTTCGGTCTGATCATATTTCCTCTCTCACCGTAAGCCTCAAAGTGCTCCCGAATATCCCATCAAATGCTAAACATACACAGGGCTAGAAAACTGCTCAATGAAAATGGAGGCTTAACTGAGTGAGAGAAATTAGGACGACACAGAGCAGTTTCAGAGAAAGCTTCCTACTGGATTTTTCCTGAGGATATTTCTTTCTCCATAATCTAAGGATCGTTCCCAAATATCCCTCCTCAGATTGCACAATAACAGTGATTTCTAGCTGCTCAGTCAAAAGAATGGTTTAACTCTATGAGACGAATACACATCGCAAAGCAGTTGCTCAGAACCTTTCTCTGCTAGTTGCATCGGAAGATGCTTTCTTGCTAACCACAAGCCTCCGGGCGTCATTAACTATCCCTTCACAGATTCTTGAAAGACAGAATTCTAAATCTGGGCAATGTAGTATAAACATTAACTCTGTGCAATGAATGCACATATCAGAGAGCAGATTCTTGGAATATTTCTTCCTCGATTTTATTTCAGTACATTTCACTATTCGCTATAGTCCTCAATGCATTCTGAAATATCACTTTTTCTGTTTCACAGGAACTGTGTTGAAACCCTGCTTTGCAAGGAAAGAGGTATAAATCCCTGAGTGGAATGCATACATCACAAAGTAGTTTCTCAGAAAACATCTATCCAGTTTTTATCTGAAGATATCTCCTCTTTCACTGTAAGCCTGAATGGGCTCCTGAATGTCCCTTCACAGACATGTGCATGACAGAATTTCCAAACTGCGTAATAAGAAAAGTTTTCATTGAAGTTTTAACTATGCGAGAGGAATGAATGAAAGCAATTTCACAGAAATCTTCTTTCCTGTTTCTGTCTCAGGATATTTCCTTCTTCACCATAGTCGTTGCTATACTCCTGAATATCTTTGTAGATTTTAGCCCAAATGGGATTCCAGAATCCTCTAGGAGAAGAAAGGTATATTTCTGTGAGTGGAATCCATACCTCACAAAGCAGGTCTTCAGAAAGCTTCTCTCCAGTCTCTATCTGAAGATGTTTCCATTCTCAGCGTAAGCCTCAAATGGCTCCTGAATATCCCATCGCTGACTAAACAAAAACAGTGTTATGATACTGTTCTATGAAAAGAGAAGCATAATTTTGTGAGCAGAATTCACGTGACACAGAGCAGTTTCACAGAAAGCGTCCTTTTGGTTTCTTTCTGAGGTTATTTCTTTTTCAGGATATTTGAAACACAGTATCCAAATGTCCTTTCTCAGATTCCACAGAAACAGCGATTTCAAACTGCTCAATCTGAAGAATCATTTAGTGCTATGCGATGAATACAAACATCACAGAAGAGTTGCACAGAAAGATTCTCTCCAATTTTTGATGGAAGATATTTCCTTGCTCGACATAGGCCTCCAGTTGCCATTTACTATCCCTTCGTAGAAACCTCAGAGACGGCTTTCAAACTGGGAAATGTAGAGGAAGCTTTAACCTTGTGAAAAGAATGGATATGTCAAAGAGCAGTTTCTTCGAGTGCTTCTTTCTGTTTTTTATTGGACGACATTTCACTTTTTGCCATAGTCTTCAATGTGCTCTGAATATCACTCTTTTGGTTTTACAGGAACAGTGTTCAAACCTTGTCTTATGAGAAGAAAGTTATAACTCCCTGAGTGGAATGCACACATCACCAAGCAGTTTCTCAGAAAACTTATTTCCAGTTTTTATCTGACTACATTTCCTATTTCACCATAGGACTGAAAGTGATCCCAAATATCCCTTTGCGAATCCATACACAAGGAAGTTTCCAAGCTGCATAATGTAAAGGAAGCTTCAACTATGTGACATGAAGAAACATAACAAAAAGAAAATTCACAGAAAGCTTCTTTCCAGTTTTTATCTGAAGATATTTCCTTTTTCACCAGAGTTCAGTAAGTGCTCCCGAAGGTCCTTTCATGGATCTGTCCTTGACAGTTTCCAAGCTGCATAATGTAAAGAAAGCTTTATCTACATAAAATGATTACACATATCACAGAGGAGTTTCCTAGAAAGCGCCTTGCAGTTTTTTGTCAGAGGCTGCTTCCCTTTTCACCATCGGCATCAACATGCTCCCAAATATCACTTGGTACCTGTTTCTCCAAGAGGGTTTCCCCGACGCTGTATGAGAAGAGAGGTATAACACTGTGACAGGAAAGCACACGTCACAAAGCAGTTCCTTGGAAAGCTTCTTTCCAGTTTCGGTCAGAACATATTTCCTTTTTCACCGTTATCCTTGAAGTGCTCCCGAATATCCCATCACATTCTAAACATACACAGGGCTAAAAAACTGCTCAATGAAAACAGAGGCTTACACGAGTGATAGGAATTAAGGCGACACAGAGCAGTTTCACAGATAGCTTCCTAATGGATTTTTCATGAGGATATTTCTTTCTCCATATTCTAAAGATCTTTCCCAAATGTCCTTCCTCAGATTCCACAAAAACAGTGATTTCAACCTGCTCAATCCAAAGAATGGTTTAACTCTATGAGACGAATAGACACATTGCAAAGCAGTGACTCAGAACGTTTCTCTGCAGGTTTCACTGGAATACGTTTCCTCGCTCATCAAAAGCCTCCAGGCGTCACTAAATATCCTTTCACAGATCCTTCAAAGACAGAGTTTCGAACTGGGCAACATAGAGTAAGCATTAACAGTGTGTAGTGAATGCACATATCAGAGAGCAGATTCTTGAAACGTTTCTTCCTCGATTTTATTTTAGTATATTTCACTTTTCGCCATAGTCCTCAATGCGAACCTAAGTATCACTTTTTTGGTTTAACAGAAACAGTGTTCAAACACTGCGTTGTCAGAAAAGAGGTATAACTCCCTGAGTGGAATGCCTAAATCACAAAATAGTTACTCAGCAAGCTTCTATCCAGTTTTTATCTGAAGATATCTCCTCTTTAACCATAGTCCTGAAGGTTCTCCTGAATGTAACTTCACGGATCCGTACATGACTGAGTTTCCAAACTGCGTAATATAAGAAAAGTTTTAACTATGCGAGATAAAAAAAAAAAATATCCAACACAAAGGAGTTTCACAGAAATTTTCTTTCCTGTGTTTGTCCGAGGATATTTCCTTTTTCTCCATAGCCGTCCCTATACTCCCGAATATCTCTCGGTAGCTTTTTATGTGAAAGGCATTCTGGAATCCTCTTTGAGAAGAAAGGTATATTTCTGTGAATGGAACGCACATGTCACAAAGCAGCTCCTCAAAAAGCGTCTCTCCACTTTCTATCTAGAGACGTTTCGTTTCTCACTGTAAGACTCAAAGGGCTCCTGAATATCCCTTGGCAGACTAAACAAAAACAGTATTATGATACTATTCTATGAAAAGAGAAGCTTATCTGTGTGAGCAGAATTCACGTGACACAGAGCAGTTTCACAGAAAGCTTCCTTCTGGTTTCTCTCTGAGGTTATTTCTTTTCACGATATTCTAAAGAGGGTTTCCAAACGTCCTTTCTCAGATTCCACAGAAACAGTGATTTCAAACACCTCAATCTAAAGAATCATTCAATGCTATGCGATGAATACAAACATTATGAAAGAGTTGCACAGAAAGATTCTCTCCGATTTTTGATGGAAGACATTTCCTTGCTTGACATAGGCCTCCGGTTGCCACTTACAATCCCTTTGCAGAAACCTCAAAGGCTGACTTTCAAACTGGGAAACGTACAGGAAGCTTTAACCCTGCGAAAAGAACGCACATGTCAGAGAGCAGTTTCTTCGAGTGCTTCTTTCTGTTTTTTATTGGACGACATTTCACATTTTCCTATAGTTTACAATGTGCTCCCAATATCAAACTTTTGTTTTACAGGAACAGTGTTCGAACTGTGCCTTATGAGAAGAAAGTTAACACTCCGTGAGTGGAATACAAACATCACGAAGCAGTTTCTCACAGAGCTTCTCTCCAGTTTTTATCTGACTATATTTCCTATTTCACCATAGGCCTGAATGTGATCCCAAATATCCCCTCGCTGATCCATCCACGAGGGAGCTTCCAAGCTGCGTAATGTAAAGAAAGCTTCATGTATGTGAGATGAATAAACATAACAAAGAGCAGATTTACAGAAAGCTTTTTTCCAGTTTTTATATGAAGATATTTTCTTTTTTACCATAGTCCAGAATGTGATCACAAAGGTCCCTTTGTGGATCCGTCCATGACAGATTCCAAGCTGCATAATGAAAGGAAAGCTTTATCTATTTGAGATGATTACACATATCAGAGTAGTTTCCTAGAAAGCTTCTTTCCAGTTTTTGTCTGAGGGTATTTCCCTTTTTACCATCGACATCAACATGCTCCTGAATAACACTTGGTACCGGTTTCTCCAAAAGAGTTTCCACATCGCTGTATGAGAAGAGAGGTATAACACTGTGAGTGGAATGCACACGTCACAAAGCAGTTCCTCGGAAAGCTTCTCCCCAGTGTCGGTCTGAACATATTTCCTTTTTCACCGTAAGCCTCAAAGTGCTCCCGAGTAACCCATCACACTCTGAACATACACATGGTTAGAAAACTGCTCAATGAAATGAGAGGCTTAACTGAGTGAGAGGAATTAAGGCAACACAGAGCAGTTTCACAGAAAGCTACCTACTGGATTTTCCTGAGGATATTTCTTTCTCCATATTCTAAGGATCATTGCCAAATATGCTTCCACAGATTCCACAAAAACGGTGATTTCAAGCTGCTCAATCAACAGAATGGTTTAACTGGTTTAACTGTATGAGACAAATACACAGATCGCAAAGCAAGTGCTCAGAACGTTTCTCTGCAGGTTTCATCAGAAGACGTTTCCTCACTGACGACATGCCTCCAGGTGTCACTAAATATCACTTCACAGATTCTTCAAAACAGAGTTTCGAAACTGGGCGATAAAGAGTAAGCATTAACGTTGTAAAGTGAATGTACCTATCAGAGAGCAGATTCTTGAAACGCTTCCTCCTCGATTTTACTTCCGTATATTTCACTATCTGCCATAGTCCACAATGCGTTCCAAAACATCACTTTTTCACTTTCACAGGAACAGTGTTCAAACACTGCCTTGTGAGAAAAGAGGTATAACTCCCTGAGTGAAATGCATACATCACAAAGTAGCTTCTCAGAAAGCTTCTATGCAGTTTTATCTGAAGATTTCTCCTCTTTCACCTTCAGCCTTAATGTGCTACCTAATGACCCTTCACGAATTCATGCATAACGGAGTTTCCAAACTACGTAATAAAAGAAAAGTTTAACTATGCAAGACGAATAAATATAGCTAACACAAAGCAGTTTCACAGAAATGTTCTTTCCAGTATTTGTCTCAGGATATTTCCTTTTTCACCATAGCCCTCCATATACTCCCAAATGTCTTTTGCTAGCTCTTTATTGAAAAGGGTTTCTGGAATCCTCCAGGAGAAGAAAGGTATATTTCTGTGAGTGGAATACACACGTCACAAAGCAGCTCCTCAGAAAGCTTCTCTCCAGTTTCCATCTGAAGAAGTTTCCTTTCACATCGTAAGCCTCAAAGTGCTCCTGAATATCACTATGCAGACTAAAAAAAACAGTGTTATGATACAGCTCAATGAAAAGAGAAGCTTAACTGTGTGAGTGGAATTCACGTGACACAGAGCAGTTTCACAGAAAGCGTCCTTCTGCTTTCTTTCTGACGTTATTTCTTTTCCAGGGTATTGTAAAGAGCATTTCCAAATGTCCTGTCTCAGATTCCACAGAAACAGTGATTTCAAACTGCTCAATCAAAGAATGATTTAACGCTATGGGATGAATACAAACATCACAAAAGAGGTGCGCAGAAAGCTTCTATCCGATTTTGGATGGAAGACATTTCCTTGCCTCATACAGGCCTCTGGTCCCCACTTACTATCCCTTCGCAGAACGCTCAAAGACCGACTTTCAACTTGGGAAGTTTAGAGTAAACTATAACCCTGTGAAAAGAATGAACATCTCAGAGAGCAGTTTATTTGAGTGCTTCTTTCTGTTTTTTATTTGACGACATTTCAATTTTTACCATAGACTTCCATGTGCTCCGAATATCACACTTTTGGTTTTACAGGAACAGCGTTGAAACTGTGCCTCATGAGAAGAAAGTTATAACTCCCTGTGTTGAATGCACACATCACCAAACAGTTTCTCTAAAAGCTTCCCTCCAGTTTTCATCTTAGTATATTTCCTCTTTCACAGTTGGCCCGAATGTGATCCCAAATATCCCTTCACGGATCCATCCACGAGGGAGTTTCCAAGGTGCGAAATGTAAAGAAGCCTTCATGTATGTGAGATGAATAAACTCAGCAAAAAGCAGTTTCGCAGAAAGCTTTTTACTGTTTTTATTTGATGATATTTCGTTTTTCACCATAGTTTTCAATGTGCTCCCGAAGGTCTCTTCATGGCTACGTCCATGACAGTTTCCAAACTGCATAATGTAAAGAAAGTTTTATCTATGTGAGATGATTACACATATCACAGAGTAGTTTCCTAAAAGTTTCTTTCCTGTTTTTGTCTGACGCTACTTCACTTTTCACCATCGACATCAACATGCTGCCGAATATCACTTGGTAGCTGTTTCTCCAAAAGGGTTTCCCCAACGCTGTATGAGAAGAGAGGTAGAACACGGTGACTGGAATGCACATGGCACAAAGCAGTTCCTCGGGAAGCTTCTCTCCAGTTTCGTTCTGATCATTTTTCCTTTTTCACCATTAGCCTCAAAGTGCTCCCGAATATCCCATCACAAGCTAAACATACACAGGGCTAGAAAACTGCTCAATGAAAAGAGAGGCTTATATGAGTGAGAGGAATTATGACAACACTGAGCAGTTTCACAGAAAGCTTCCTTCTGGATTTTACCTGATGATATTCTTTCTCCATATTCTAAGAATCGTCACCAAATATCCTTCCTCAGATTCCACAAAAAACATGATTTCAATCTGCTCAATCCAAAGAATCGTTTAACTCTAGGAGAGGAATACACACATCGCAAAGCAGTTGCTCAGAACATTTCTCTGCAGCTTTCATCGGAACACATTTCCTCACTCACCATAAGCCTTTGGACGTCACTAAATATCCCTTCACAGATTCTTCAAAGACAGAGTTTCGAAACTGGGCAACATAGAGTAAGCATTAATTCTGTGAAGTGAAAGCACATATCAGAGAGCAGATTCTTGGAACGATTTTTCCTCGATTTTATTTCAGTATATTTCACTATTCGCCATAGTCCTCAATGCGTTCCGAAATATCACATTTTCGGTTTCACAGGAAAAGTTTTCAAACACTGTTTTGTGTGAAAAGAGGTATAACTCCCTGAGTGGAATGCATACATCACAAAGTGGTTTCTCAGAAAGCTTCTATCCAGTTTTTGTCTGAAGATATCTCCTCTTTCACCGTAGGCCTGAATGTGCTCCCAAACCTCCCTTCGCGTATCTTTGCATGACAGAGTTTCCAAACAGCATAACATAATTAAAGTGTTAACTATGCAAGACGAATGAATTTGTCTAACACAAAGCACTTTCACAGAAATCTTCTTTCCAGTTTTTGTCTGAGGATATTTCCTTTTTCACCATAGCTTTCCATATACTCCTGAATGTCTGTTTTGTAGTTTTTTCTAGAAAAAGATTCAGGAATCCTCTAAGAGAAGAAAGGTATATTTCTGTGAGTGGAATGCACACATCACAAAGCATGTCCTCAGAAAGCTTCTCTCAAGTTTCTATCTGAAGAGGTTTTTTTCCTCACCATAAGCCTCAAGGCCTTCCAGATTATCGCTTCACAGACTAAATAAAAACAGTGTTATGATACAGCTCAATGAAAAGACAAGCTTACCTGTGTTAGTGTAATTCACGTGACACAGAGCAGTTTCACAGAAAGTTTCCTTCTGTTTCTCTCTGAGGTTATTTCTTTCTTAGAATATTCTAAAGAGCGTTTCCAAATGTCACTTCTCAGATTCCACAGAAACAGTGATTTCAAACGATTCAATCCAAAGAGTGATGTAACGCAATGAGATGAATGCAAGCATCACAAAAGTGTTGCTCAGAAGGCTTCTGTCCGATTTTTGATGGAAGGCATTTCCTTGCCTCAAAAAGGCCTCTGGGTACGACTTACTATCTCCTCACAGAACCCTCAAAGACTGACTTTCAACCAGGGAAACGTAGAGTAAGCTTTAACCCTGTGAAAAAAATGGACATGTCAGAGAGCAGTTTCTGCGAGTACTTCTTTCTATTTTTTATGGGACGTCATTTCACTTTTTGCCATAGTGTTCAAAGTGCTCCGAATATCAATCTTTTGGTTTTACAATAACAGAATTCAAACTGCCTTATGAGAAGAAAGTTATAACTCCCTGAGTGGAATGCAGACATCACCAAGCAGTTTCTCAAAAAGGTCCTCTGTAGTTTTTATCTGACTATATTTGCTATTTCACCATAGGCCCATATGTGATTCCAAATATCCATTCGCAGATCCATCCACGAGGGAGTTTTCAAGCTGCGTAATGTAAAGAAATCTTCATCTATGTGAGATGAATAAACAAAGCAAAAAGCAGAGTCACAGAAAGCTTCTTTAAAGTTTTTATCTGAAGATATTTCCTTTTTCACCATAGTCCTGGTTGTGATCCTGAAGGTCTCTTTGTGGATCCGTCTATGACAGTTTACAAGATGCGTAATGCAAAGGAAGCTTTAACTATGTGAGATGATTACACATATCACAGAGTAGTTTCCTAGATAGCATCTTTCTAGGTTTTCTCTCAGGCTATTTCCCTTTTTACCAATGGCATCAACATTCTCACGAATACCACTTGGTACCTGTTTCTCCAAAAGGGTTTCCCCGACGCTGTCTGAGAAGAGAGGTATAACACTGTGACTGGAATGCACACGTCACAAAAGCAGTTCCTCGGAAAGCTTCTCTCCAGTTTCCCTCTGAATGTATTTCCTATTTCAACGTTAGCCTCAAAGTGCTCCGGAATATCCCATCACACACTAAACATACACAGGGCTAGAAAACTGTTCAATGAAATGAGAGACTTAACTGTGCAACAGCAATTAAGACAACACAGAGCAGTTTCACAGAAAGCTTCCTTCTGGATTTTACCTGAGGATATTTCTTTCTCCATATTTTAAGGATCGTTCCCAAATGTCCTTCCTCAGATTCCACAAAAACAGTGACTTCAAGCTGCTCAATCGAAAGAATGGTTTAACTCTAGGAGACGAACACACACATCACAAAGTAGTTGCTCAGAACGTTTCTCTGCAAGTTTCATTGGAAGACGTTTCCTCACTCAGCACAAGCCTCCGGGCGTCACTAAATATCCCTTCACAGATTCTTCAATGACAGAGCTTTGAAAATGGGCAACATACAGTAAGCATTAACTCTGTGAAGTGAATGCACATATTAGAGAGCAGATTCTTGGAATGCTTCTTCCTCGATTTATTTCAGTATATTTCACTTTATGCTATAGTCCTCAATGCGTTCTGAAATTCCACTTTTTCGGTTTCAGATGGAACAGTTTTCAAACACTGCTTTGTGAGAAAAGAGGTACTACACCCTGAGTGGAATGAATGCATCACAAAGTAGTTTCTCAGAAAGCTTCTATCCAGTTTTATCTGAAGATATCTCCTGTTTCACCATTCAGGTAAATTTACACATTCAGGAGCCCGTAGGTCTGAATGTGCTCCCTAACGTTCCTTCGTGTATCTGTGCATGACGGAGTCTCCAAATGTGTAATATAATAAATGTTTTAACTATATGAGACGAAATAATATATCTAACACAAATCAGTTTAACAGAAATCTTCATTCCAGTTTTTTTCTGAGGATATTTCCTTTATCACCATAATTGATGCTATATTCCCGAATATCTCTTGGGAGCCTTTTCTCCAAAAGGGATTCCGGAATCCCCTATGAGAAGAAACTTATATTTCTGTGAGTGGAATGCACACGTCACAAATCAAATCCTCAGAAAGCTTCTCTCCAGTTTCTATCTGAAGACGTTTCCTTTCCCACCATAAGCCTTAAAGCCCTCCAGAATATCCCTTTGCAGAATAAACCAAAACAACGTTATGATACAACTCAATGAAAAGGGAAGCTTAAATGTGTGAGCAGAGTTCACGTCACACAGTTCAGTTTCACAGAAAGCTTCCTTCTGGTTTCACTCTGAGGTTATTTCTTTCTCAGGATATTCTAAAGAGCGTTTCCAAATATCCTATATCAGATACCATAGAAACCGTGATTTCAAACTGCTCAATCCAAAGAATGTTTGACCTCTCTTGGATGAATACAGACATCACAAAAGAGTTGCGCAGAAAGCTTCTCTCTGATTTTTGATGGAAGACATTTCCTTGCCCCTCACAGGCCTCCGGTCGCCACTTACTATCACTTCTCAGAATCCTCAAAGACCGGCTTTCAAACTGGAAAATGTAGAGTAAGCTTTAACCCTGTAAAAAGACTGGACATGTTGGAGAGCAGTTTCTTCGAGTGCTTCTTTGTTTTTTATTGGACGACATTTCACTTTTTGCCATAGTCTTCAATGTGCTTCGAAGTTCACTCTTTTGGTTTTACAATAACAGTGCTCAAACTGTGTCTTATGAGAAGAAAGTTATAACCCCCTGAGTGGATAGCTCACATCACCAAACTGTTTCTCAGAAAACTTTTCTTCGGTTTTTATCTGACTATATTTGCTATTTCACTATAGGCCCGAATGTGATCCCCAATATCCCTTCATGGATAAATCCACGAGGGAGTTTCCAAGCTGCGTAATGTAAAGAAAGCTTCATCTATGTGAGATGAATAAACATAGCAAAAAGCAGATTCACAGAAAGCTTCTTTCAAGTTTTTATCTGAAAATATTTCCTTTCTCACCATAGTCTGGAATGTGCTCCCGAAAGTCCCTTCGTGGATCAGTCCATGACAGTTTCCAAAATGCGTAATGTAAAGAAAGCTTTATTTATGTGAGATGATTACACATATCACAGAGTACTTTCCTAGAAAGCTTTTTTCCAGTTTTTGACCCAGGCTATTTCCCACTCCAACTTTGGCATCAACATGCTCTCGAATAACCTGGAACCTGTTTCTCCAAAAGGGTCTCCCTGACAATGTATGAGAAGAGAGGTATAACACTGTGACTGTAATGCACACATCACAAAGCAGTTCCTCGGAAAGCTCTCCAGTTTTGGTCTGAACATATTTCGTTTATCACCGTAAGCCTCAAAGTGCTCCCAAATATCCCATCACATGCTAAATGTACAGAGGGTTAGAAAACTGCTCAATGAAATGAGAGGCTCAAACGAGCTCTAAGAATTAAGACTACACAGAGCAGTTTCACAGAAAACTTCCTTCTGGTTTATTCCTGAGGATATTTCTTTCTCCATATTCCAAGGATCATTCCCAAATATCCTTCTTCAGATTCCACAAAAACAGTGATTTCAAGCTGCTCAAACCAAGGAATGGTTTAACTCTAGGAGACGAATACACACATCGTAAAGCGGTTGCTCAGAACGTTTCTCTGCAGGTTTCATCGGAGCACGTTTCCTGGCTCAGCACAAGCCTCTGGTCCTCACAGAATATCCCCTCACAGATACTTCAAAGACAGAGTTTTGAAACTGGGCAACATAGAGTAAGCATCAACTCTGTGAAGTGAATGCCCATATCAGAGAAGAGTTTCTTGGAACGCTGCTTCCTCCATTTTATTTCAGTATATTTCACTATTCACCATAGTCCTCAATGCATTCCGAAATATCACTTTTTCAGTTTCACAGGAGCAGTGTGCCAACACTGCCTTGTCAGAAAAGAGGTATAACTCCCTGAGTGGAATGCATACATCACAAAGTAGTTTCTCAGAAAGCTTCTATCCAGCTTTAATCTGAAAATATCTCCTCTTTCTCCGTAGGCCTGAATGTGCTCCCGAATGTCCCTTCACAGTTCTGTGCATGACGGAGTTTCCAAACGGCGTAATATACTTAAAGTTTTAACTATGAGGGATGAATAAATATTTATAACACTATGCAGTTTCACAGAAATCTTCTTTCCAGTTTTTGTCTGAGGATATTTCCTTTTTCACCATAGTCGTCGCTATGCTCCCGAATATCT
>NW_012117699.1:908697-914888 GCF_000951035.1 Colobus angolensis palliatus | reverse complement strand
ATAGTCGTCGCTATGCTCCCGAATATCTCTTGGTAGCTTTTTCTCCAACTGTCAGAGATCAGTTTAGAGCAGTTTAGAGAGAGCAGTTTATTCGAGTACTTCTTTCTGTTTTTTATTGGACGACATTTCACTTTTTGCCATAGTCTTCAATGTGCTCCGAATATCACTATTTTGGTTTTACAAGAACAGTGTTCAAACTGTGCCTTATGAGAAGAAAGTTACAACTCCCTGAGTGGAACGCACACACCACATAGCAGTTTCTCAGAAGGCTTCTCTCCAGTTTTTATCTGACTATATTTGCTATTTCACCATAGGCCTGAATGTGATCCCAAATATCCCTATGTGGATCCATCCAAGAGGGAGTTTCCAAGCTGTATAATGTAAAGAAAGCTTCATCTATGTGAGATGAATAAACATTGCAAAAAGCAAATTCACAGAAAGCTTCTTTCCAGTTTTAATCAGAAGATATTTCCTTTTTCACCATAGTCCTGAATGTGCTCCCGAAGGTCCCTTCGTGGATCCATCCATGACAGTTTCTAAGCTGCGTAATGTAAAGAAAGCTTTGTCTATGTGAGGTGATTACACAGAAACAGAGTAGTTTCCTGGAAAGTTCTTTCCAGTTTGTGTCTGAGGCTATTTCCCTTTTCACCATCAGCATCAACATGCTCCCGAATATCACTTGGTACCTGTTTCTCCAAAAGGGTTTCCCTGACGCTGTATGAGAATAGAGGTACAAAACTGTGACTGGAATGCACACGTCACAAAGCAGTTCCTCGGAATGCTTCTCTCCAGGTTCAGTCTGATCATATTTCCTTTTTCACCGTAAGCCTCAAAGTGCTCCTGAGTATGCCATCACATGCTAAACACACACAGGGCCTGAAAACTGCTCCATGACAAGAGAGGCTTATCTGAGTAAGAGGAATTAAGATGACACAGAACATTTTCACAGAAAGCTTCCTTCTGGATTTTACCTGAGGATATTTCTCCATATTCTAAGAATCGTTCCCAAATGTCCTTCCTCAGATGCCACAAAAGGAGTGATTTCAAGCTGCTCAATCTAAAGAATTGCTGAACTCCTTGAGACGAATACACACATCACAAAGCAGTTGCTCAGAAAGTTTCTCTGCAAGTTTCATTGGAAGACATATCCTTGCTCACCACAAGCCTCCCGGTGTCACTGAATATCCTTTCACAGATTCTTCAAAGACAGAGTTTTGTAACTGGGCAACATAGAGTAAGCATTAACATTGTGAAGTGAATGCACATATCGTAGAGCAGATTCTTGGAACGCTTCTTCCTCGATTTTATTTCAGTATATTTCACTACTCGCAGTAGTTCTCAATGCGTTCCAAAATATCACTTTTTTGGTTTCATAGGAACAGTGTTCAACCACGTCCTTGTGAGAAAAGAGGTATAACTCCCTGAGTGGAATGCATACATCACAAAATAGTTACTCAGCAAGCTTCTATCCAGTTTTTATCTGAAGATATCTCCTCTTTAATCGTTGGACTGAATGTGCTCCCGAATGTCCCTTCGCGGATCAGTGCATGATGGAGTTTCCAAACTGCGTAGTATAAGTAAAGTTTTTACTATGTGAGATAAAAAAATATATCTAACACAAAGGAGTTTCACAGAAATCTTCTTTCCAATTTTTGTCTGAGGATATTTCTTTTTTCACCATAGTCATTGCTATACTCTCTAATATCTCTTGGTAGCTTTTTCTCCAAAAGGCATTCCGGAATCCTATATGAGAAGAAAGGTGTATTTCTGTGAGTGGAATGCACATGTCACAAAGCAGCTCCTCAGAAAGCTGTTTTCCACTTTCTATCTAAAGACATTTCTGTCTCGCTGTAAGCCTCAAAGACCTCCTGAATATTCCAGTAACAGTGTTATACCTCTCTTCTCATACAGTGTAGGGGAAACCCTTTTGGAGAAACAGGTTGCAAGTGATATTTCGGAGCTCGTTGATGCCGATGGTGAAAAGGGAAATAACCTCAGACAAAAACTGGAAAGAAACATTCTAGGAAACTACTCTGTGATATGTGTAATCATCTCACATAGATGAAGGTTTCTTCACATTACACAGATTGGAAACTGTCATGGACGGACACACAAAGGGACCTTCAGGAGCACATTCTGGACTGTGGTGAAAAAGGAAATATCTTCCAATAAAAACTGGAAAGTAGCTTTCTGTGAGTCTGCTTTTTGCTATGTTTCTTCCTCTCACACAGATGAAGCTTTCTTTACATTACGCAGCTTGGAAACTCCCCCTTGGATGGATCCACAATGGGATATTTGGGATCACATTTGGGCCAATGGTGAAATAGGAAATATAATCAGATAAAAACTGGAGAGAAGCTTTCTGAGAAACTGCTTAGTGATGTGTGCATTCCACTCAGGGAGTTATAACTGTCTTCTCATAAGGCACAGTTAGAAAACTATTCCTGTATAACGAAAAGAGTGATATTGCGAACACATTGAAGACTATGGCAAAAAGTGAAATGGCCTATAATAAAAAACAGAAAGAACCACTCAAAGAAATTACTCTCAGACATGTTCATTCTTTTCACAGGGTTAAAGCTTACTCTATATTTTCCAGTTTCAAATTAGGTCTTTGAGGTTTCTGCGATGGGATATTAAGTGGCGACAGGAGGCCTGTGTGAGGAAAGGAAATGTCTTCCATCGAAAATCAGAGAGAAGCTTTCTGTGCACCTCTTTTGTGATGTTTGTATTCATCTAATAGAGTTAAATCATTCTTTGGATTGAGCAGTTTGAAATCACTGTTTAAGTGGAATCTGAGTAAGGTCATTTGGAAATGCTGTTTAGAATATCCTGAAAAAGAAATGATCAAAGAGAGAAAAGAGAAGGAAGCTTTCTGTGAAACTGCACTGTGTCACGTGAATTCGACTCACACAGTTAAGCTTCTGTATTCATTGAGCTGTATCATAACACTGTTTTTGTTTAGACTGTGAAGGGATATTCTGGAGGGCTTTGAGGCTTACGGTGAGAAAGGAAACGTCTTCATATAGAAACAGCAGAGAAGCTTTCTCAGGAGCTGCTTTGTGACGTGTGCATTCCACTCATGGAAATATACCTTTCTTCTCCTAGAGGATTCCGGAATCTGTCTTGGAGAACAAGCTACGAAACAGATATTTGGGAATGTAGGGAAGGCTATGGAGAAAAAGGAAATACCCTCAGACAAAAACTGGAAAGAAGATTTCTGTGAAACTGTTTTGTTTTAGATACATTTATTGGTATTGCATAGTTAAAACTTTAATTATTTTACGCAGTGTGGAAACTCCACCATGCTCAGATCCGTGAAGGGACATTCAGGAACACATTCAGGCCTATGGTGAAAGAGGAGATATCTTCAGATAAAAACTGGATAGCAGCTTTCTGAGAAAGTATTTTGTGATGTATGCATTCCACTCAGGGAGTTATACTTCTTTTCTCACAAGGCATTAGTTGAACACTATTCCTGTGAATCTGAAAAAGTGATATTTCGGAACGCATTGAGGACTATGGCAAATAGTGAAATATATTGAAATAAAATTGAGGAAGAAGCATTCGAAGAATCTTCTCGCTGATATGTGCTTTCACTTCACAGAGGTAATACTTAGTCTATGCTGCCCAGTTCCGAAGCTCTGTCTTTGAAGAATCTGTGAAGGGATATTTAGTGACGCCCAGAGGCTTGTAGTGAGTGAGGAAACGTATTCCGATGAAAGCTGCAGAGAAACGTTCTGAGCAAGTGCTTTGTGATGTGTGTATTTGGCTCCTAGTGTTAAACCATTCTTTGGATTGAGTAGCTTGAAATCACTGTTTTTGTGGAATCTGAATAAGGACATTTGGGAATGATCTTTAGAATACGGTAAAGAAACATCTTCGGGTAAAATCCAGCAGGAAGCTTTCTGTGAAACTGCTCTGTGTCATCTTAATTCCTCTCACTCAGTTAAACCAATCTTTTTATGGAGCGGTTTAGTAACCTTGTGTATGGTGAGCGTGTGATTGGATATTCAGGAGCACATTGATGCTTACGGTGAAAAAGGAAATGTGATCAGACTGAAACTGGAAAGAAGCTTTCCGAGGAACCGCTTTGTGATGTGTGCATTCCAGTCACAGTGTTATACCTCTGTTCTCATACAGCGTCGGGAAACCCTTTTGGAGAAACTGGTACCATGTGATATTCGGAAGCGTGTTGATGCCGATTGTGAAAAGGGAAATACCCTCAGACAAAAACTGAAAAGAAGCTTTCTAGAAAACTACTCTGTGATATGTGTAATCATCTCACATCAATAAAGTTTTCTTTATATTATGCAGCTTGGAAACTGTCATGCATGGACCCATGAAGGGACCTTCGGGAGTACATTCAGGACTATGGTGAAGAAGGAAATATCTTCAAATAAAACTGGAAGAAAGCTTTCAGTGAATGTCCTTTTTGCTATGTTCATTCATCTCACATAGATGAAGCTTTCTCTACATTACACAGCTTGGAAACTCCCTCATGGATTGATGCATGAAGGGATATTTGGGATCACATTCAGGCCTATGGTGAAAGAGGAAATATAGTCAGATTAAAACTGGGGAGGAGTTTTCTCAGAAACTGCTTGGTGTCATGTGCATTCCACTCGGGGAGTTATAACTTTCTTCTCATACGGCACAGTTTGAACACTGTTCCTGTAAAACCAAAAGAGTGATATTTGGAGCACAGTGAAATCTATGGCAAAAAGTGAAATGTCGTCCAATAAAAAACAGAAAAAAGCACTCGAAGAAAATGTTTTCTGACATCTCCATTCTTTTCACAGGGTTAAAGCTTACTCTTCATTTCCCAGTTTGCAAGTCGGTCTTTGAGGGTTCTGCTCAGGGATAGTAAGTGGCAGCCTGAGGCTTGTGTGAGGCAAGGAAATGTCTTAAATCAAAAATCGGAGAGATGCTTTCTGCACAACTCTTTTGTGATGTTTGTATTCATCTCATAGAGTTAAATCATTCTTTGGATTGAGCAGTTTGAAATCACTGTTTACGTAGAATCTCAGAAAGGACATTTGGAAACGCTCTTTAGAATATCCTGAGAAAGAAATAACCTGAGAGAGAAACCAGAAGGAAGCTTTCTGTGAAACTGCTCTGTGTCATGTGAATTTCACTCAGAGAGTTAAGCTTCTCTTTTCATTGAGCAGTATCATACCACTGTTTATGTTTTGCCTGCGAAAGGATAGTCAGGAGTACTTTGAGGCTTACGGTGAGAAAGGAAACTTCTTTAGACAGAAAATGGAGAGAAGCTTTCTGAGGAGGTGCTATGTGACGTGTGCATTCCACTCACAAAAATACACCTTTCTTCTCCTAGATAGTTCCAGAATCCCTTTTGGAGAAAAAGCTAAAAAAGACATTCGGGAGTACAGGGACGGTTATGGTTAAAAGGAAATATCCTTAGAGAAAAACAGGGACGAAGATTTCTATGAAACTGCTTTGTGTTAGTTTTATTTAATAATATCGCATAGTTCAAACTTTTCTTATATTACGCAGTTTGGAAACTCTGTCATGAGCAGATCCTCGAAGGGATATTGGGGAGCACATTCATGCCAACGGTGAAAGAGGAGATATCTTCAGATAAAACAGGATGAACACCTTCTGAAATACTGCTTTGTGACATTTGCATTCCCCTCAGGGAGTTATACCTCTTTTCTCACAAGGCAGCATTTGAACACTGTTCCTGTGAAACCGAAAAAGTGATATTTCACAACGCATTGAGGACTGTTACGAATAGTGAAATACACTGAAATAAAATCGAGGAAGAAGCGTTCCAAGAATCTTCTCTCCGATATGTGTATTCAATTCACCGAGTTAATGCTTACTCTATGTTGTAGAGTTTCGCAACCCTGTCTTTGAAGCATCTGTAAGGGATATTTAGTGATGTGCAGAGGCTTGTGGTGAGCGAGGAAACAGCTTCCGATGAAACCTGCTGAGAAACGTTCTGAGCAACTACTTTGTGATGTGTGTATTCGTCTCCTGAGGTAAAACCATTGTTTGGATTAAGCAGCTTGAAATCACTGTTTTTGTGGAATCTGAGGAAGGACATTTGGGAACGATACTTAGAATATGGAGAAAGAAATATCCTCAGGTAAAATCCAGAAGGAAGCTTTCTGAGAAACTGCTCTGTGTCATCTTAATTCCTCTCACTCAGATAAGCCTCTCTTTTC
>NW_012117699.1:907147-908647 GCF_000951035.1 Colobus angolensis palliatus | reverse complement strand
TCATTCAGCAGTTTTCTATCCCTGTGTATGTTTAGCATGTGATGGGATATTTGGGAGCACTGTGAGGCTAATGGTGTCAAATGAAATATGTTCAGACTGAAGCTGGAGAGAAGCTTTCTGAGGAACTGCTTTGTGATGTTTGCATTATGGTCACAGTGTTTTACCTCTCTTCTCATACTGCGTTGGTGAAACCCTTTTGGAGAAACAGGTACCAAGTGATATTCGGGAGCATATTGATGCCGATGTTGAAAAAGGAAATAGCCTCATACAAAAACTGGAAACAAGCGTTCTAGGAAACTACTCTGTGATATGTGTAATCATCTCCTATAGATAAATTTTCTTTATATTACGCAGCTTGGAAACTGTCATGGTCGGATCCAACAAGGGATCTTCAGGAGCACATTTAGGACTACGGTGAAAAAGGAAATATCTTCAGATAAAAACTGCAAAGAAGCTTTCTGTGAATCTGCTTTTTGCTATGCTTATTCATCACACATCCATGAAGCTTTCTTTACATTACGCACCTTGGAAACTCCCTCGTGGATGGATCCGCAAAGGGTTATTTGGGATCACATTTGGGCCTGTCGTGAAACAGGAAATATATTCAGATAGAAACCGGAGAGAAGCTTTCTGAGAAACTGCTTGGTTATGTGGGCATTCCACTCAGCGAGTTATAACTTTCTTCTCATAAGGCACAGTTTGAACACAGTTCCAATGAAACCAAAAGAGCGATATTCAGAGCACATTGAGGACTATGGCAAAAAGTAAAATGTCGTGCAATAAAAAACAGAAAGAAGCACTCGAAAAAACTGTTCTCTGGCATGTTCATTCTTTTCACAGGGTTAAATCTTACTGTATGTTTCCCAGTTTGAAAGTTGTTCTTTGAGGGTTCTGCGAAGGGATAGTAATTGGCAACCGCGTGTCTGTGTCGAGCAAGGAAATGTCCTCCATTGAAAATCAGAGAGAGTCTTTCTGCACAACTCTTTTGTAATGTTTGTGTTCATCTCATAGAGTTAAATCATTCTTTGGATTGAGCAGTTTGAAATCACTGTTTCTGTAGAATTTGAGAAAGGACATTTGGAAACACTATTTAGAATATCCTGAAAAAGAAGTAACCTCAGAGAGAAACCAGAAGGAAGCTTTCTGTGAAACTGCTCAGTGTCATGTGAATTCCGCTCAGAGAGTTAAGCTTCTCTTTTCATTGAGCTATATCATACCACTGTTTTTGTTTTGCATGCGAAGGGATATTCAGGAGTGCTTTGAGGCTTACAGTGAGAAAGGAAACATCTTTAGATAGAAACTGGAGAGAAGCTTTCTGAGGAGTTGCTTTGTGACGTGTGCATTACATTCACAGAAATACGCCTTTCTTCTCCTAGATGTTTCCAGAATCCCTTTTGGAGAAAAACTAAAAAAGACATTCGGGAGTACAGGGACGGTTATGGTTAAAAGGAAATATCCTTAGAGAAAAACAGGGACGAAGATTTCTATGAAACTGCTTTG
>NW_012117699.1:903549-907097 GCF_000951035.1 Colobus angolensis palliatus | reverse complement strand
TTTCAGTGAATGTCCTTTTTGCTATGTTCATTCATCTCACATAGATGAAGCTTTCTCTACATTACACAGCTTGGAAACTCCCTCATGGATTGATGCATGAAGGGATATTTGGGATCACATTCAGGCCTATGGTGAAAGAGGAAATATAGTCAGATTAAAACTGGGGAGGAGTTTTCTCAGAAACTGCTTGGTGTCATGTGCATTCCACTCGGGGAGTTATAACTTTCTTCTCATACGGCACAGTTTGAACACTGTTCCTGTAAAACCAAAAGAGTGATATTTGGAGCACAGTGAAATCTATGGCAAAAAGTGAAATGTCGTCCAATAAAAAACAGAAAAAAGCACTCGAAGAAAATGTTTTCTGACATCTCCATTCTTTTCACAGGGTTAAAGCTTACTCTTCATTTCCCAGTTTGCAAGTCGGTCTTTGAGGGTTCTGCTCAGGGATAGTAAGTGGCAGCCTGAGGCTTGTGTGAGGCAAGGAAATGTCTTAAATCAAAAATCGGAGAGATGCTTTCTGCACAACTCTTTTGTGATGTTTGTATTCATCTCATAGAGTTAAATCATTCTTTGGATTGAGCAGTTTGAAATCACTGTTTACGTAGAATCTCAGAAAGGACATTTGGAAACGCTCTTTAGAATATCCTGAGAAAGAAATAACCTGAGAGAGAAACCAGAAGGAAGCTTTCTGTGAAACTGCTCTGTGTCATGTGAATTTCACTCAGAGAGTTAAGCTTCTCTTTTCATTGAGCAGTATCATACCACTGTTTATGTTTTGCCTGCGAAAGGATAGTCAGGAGTACTTTGAGGCTTACGGTGAGAAAGGAAACTTCTTTAGACAGAAAATGGAGAGAAGCTTTCTGAGGAGGTGCTATGTGACGTGTGCATTCCACTCACAAAAATACACCTTTCTTCTCCTAGATAGTTCCAGAATCCCTTTTGGAGAAAAAGCTAAAAAAGACATTCGGGAGTACAGGGACGGTTATGGTTAAAAGGAAATATCCTTAGAGAAAAACAGGGACGAAGATTTCTATGAAACTGCTTTGTGTTAGATGTATTTAATAATATCGCATAGTTAAAATTTTTCTTATATTACACAGTTTGGAAACGCTGTCATAAGCGGATCCTCAAAGGGTCATTGGGGAGTACATTCATGCCAACGGTGAAAGAGGAGATATCTTCTAATAAAACTGGATAGATGCCTTCTGAAAAACTACTTTTTGACATATGCATTCCACTCAGAGAGCTATACCTCTTTTCTCACAAGGCAGCATTTGAACACTGTTCTGGTGAAATGGAAAAAGTGATATTTCACAGCACATTGAGGACTATGGTGAATAATGAAATATTCTGAAATAAAATCATGGAAGTAACGTTCCAAGATTCTGCTCTCTGATATGTGCATTCAGTTCAGAGTGTTAATGTTTACTCCACGTTGCCCAGTTTCAAAATTCTGTCTTTTAAGTATCTCTGCAGGGATAGTTATTGATATCCAGAGGCTTGTGTTTTGCAAGAAAGCGTCTTCCGATGCAACAGGAGAGAAATGTTCTGAGCAACAGCTTTGTGATATGTGTATTCATCTCAAAGAGTTAAACCAATCTTTTGACTGCCAGCTTGAAATCACTGTTTTTGTGGAATCTGAGGAAGGATATTTGGGAACAATCCTTAGATTATGGAGAAAGAATAAACCTCAGGAAAAATCCAGTAGGAAGCTTTCTGTGAACATGCTCTGTGTTGTCTTAATTCCTCTCGCACAGTTAAGCCTCCTTTCTCATTGAGCAGTTTTCTAGCCCTGTGTATGTTTAGCATCTGATGGGATATTTGGGAGAACTTTGAGGCTTATGGTGAAAAAGGAAATATGATCAGACCGAAACTGGAAAGAAGCTTTCAGAGGAACTGCTTTCTGACGTGTGCTATCCAGTCACAGTGTTATACCTCTCTTCTCATACAGTGTTGGGGAAAACCTTTTGGAGAAACCGGTACCAAGTGATATTCGGGAGCATGCTGATGCACACGGTGAAAAGCCAAATAACCTCAGAGAAAAACTGGAAAGAAGTTTCTAGGAAACTACTCTGATATGTGTAATCATCTCACATAGATAAAGCTTTCTTTAATTTACGTGGCTTGGAAACTGTCATGGACGGATCCACAAAGGGACCTTCGGGAGCACATTCTGGACTATGGTGAAAAAGGAAATATCTTCAGATAAAAACTGAAAAGAAGCTTTCTGTGAATCTGCTTTTTGCTATGTTTATTCATCTCACATAGATGAATCTTTCTTTTTATCACGCAGCTTGGAAACTCCCTCGTGGATGGATCCACGAAGGGATATTTGGGATCACATTCGGGCCTATGGTGAAATAGGAAATATAGTGAGATAAAAACTGGAGAGAAGCTTTCTAAAAAACCGCTTGGTGATGTGCGCATTCCACTCAGGGAGTTATAACTTTCTTTGTGTAAGGCAAAGTTTGAACACTGTTCCTGTAAAACCAAAAGAGTGATATTCAGAGCACAGTGAAGAATACGGCAAAAAGTGCAATGTCGTACAATAAAAAACAGAATGAAGCACTCGAAGAAACTGCTTTCTGACCTGTCCGTTATTTTCACAGGGAAAGCTTACTCCACATTTCCCAGTTTGAAACTCGGTCTTTGAGTGTTCTGCGAAGGGATAGTAAGTGGCAACCTGAGGCCTGTGTGAGGCAAGGAAATGTCTTTCATAGAAAATTGGAGTGAAGCATTCTGTGCAACTCTTTCATGATTTTTGTGTTCATCTCATAGAGCAATTATTCTTTAGATTGAGCAGTTTGAAATCATTCTTTCTGTGGAATCTGAGAAAGGACATTTGAAAATGCTCTTTGGAATATCCTGGAAAACAAAAATCCTGCGAGAGAAACCAGAAGGAAGCTTCCTGTGAAACTGCTCTGTGTCACGTGAATTCCGCTCACACAGTTAAGCTTTTCTTTACATTGACCTGTATCATACCACTGTTTTTGTTTATTCTACGAAGGGATATTCTGTAAGGCTTTGAGGCTTACGGTGAGAACGGAATCGTCTTCAGATAGAAAGTGGAGAGAACCTTTCTGAGAAGCTGCTTTGTGATGTGTGCATTCCACTCACAGAAATATACCTTTCTTCTCCTAGAGGATTCCGGAATCCATTTTGGAGAAAAAGCTACAAAGAGATATTCGGGAGTACAGCGATGACTACGGTGAAAAAGGGAATATCTTCAGACAAAAACTGGAAAGAAGATTTCAGTGAAATTGCTTTGTGTTAGATATACTTGAAATCTTACATAGTTAAAACTTTAATTATATTACTAAGTTTGGAAATTCTGTCGTGCACAGATCCATGAAGCAACATTCGGGAGCACACTCAGGCCTATGGTGAAAGAAGAGATATCTTCAGATAAAAACTGGATAGAACCTTTCTGAGACACTACTTTGTGATGTGTGCATTCCTCTCAGGGAGTAATACCTCTTTTCTCACAAGGCAGAGTTTGAACAATGTTCCTGTGAAAGCGAAAATGTGATATTTCAGAACGCATTGAG
>NW_012117699.1:894719-903379 GCF_000951035.1 Colobus angolensis palliatus | reverse complement strand
GCTCAGAGGCTTGTGGTGAGAGAGGAAATGCCTTCCGATGAAACCTGCACAGAAGCGTTCTGAGCAACTGCTTTGCAATGTGTGTATTCATCTCATAGAGGTAAACCATGTTTGGATTGAGCAGCGTGAAACCACTGTTTTAGAGGAATCTGAGGAAGGAACTTTGGAAACGATCCTTAGAATATGGAGAAGGAAATATCCTCAGGAACAATCCAGAAGGAAGCTTTGTGTGAAACTGCTCTGTGTCGTTCTACTTCCTCTCACTCAGATAAGCCTCTCTTTTCATTGAGCAGTTTTCTAGCCCTGTGTATGTTTAGCTTGTGATGGCATATTTTGGAGCACTTTTAGGCTAACAGTGAAAAAGGAAATATGATCAGACCGAAACTGGAGAGAAGCTTTCTGAGGAACTCATTTGTGACATGTGCATTCCAGTCACAGTGTTATACCGCTCTTCTCATACCATGTCAGGGAAATCCTTTTGAAGAAAGAGGTACCAAGTGATATTCAGGAGCATGTTGATGCCAATGGTGAAAAGGGAAATAGCCTCAGACAAAAAGTGGAAAGAAGCTTTCAAGGAAACTACTGTGTGATATTTGTAGTCATCTCACATAGATAAAGCTTTCTTTACATTATGCAGCTTGGAAACTGATATGGACGGATCCAAAAAGGAACTTTCGGGAGCACATTCTGGACTATGATGAGAATGGAAATATCTTCAGATAAAAACTGGAAGGAAGCTTTCTGTGAATCTGTTTATCACTGTGCTTATACATCTCACTTAGATGAAGCTTTCTTTACTTTACGCAGCTTGGAAACTCCCTCGTGGATGGAACCACGAAGGGATATTTGGGATCACGTTTATGCCTATGGTGAAATAGTTAATATAATCAGGTAAAAACTGGAGACAAGCTTTCTGAGAAACTGCTTGGTGATGTGTGCATTCCACTCAGGGATTTATATCTTTCTTCTCATAGGGCACAGTTTGAACACTGTTCCTGTAAAACCAAAAGGGTGATATTCGGAGCACATTGAAGACTAGGGCAAAAAGTGAAATGTCGTCCAATAAAAAAAAAAAAGAAGCATTTGAAGAAACTGCTCTCTGACATGTCCATTCTTTTCACAGGGTTAAATCTTACTCTACATTTGCCAGTTTGAAAGTGGGTCTTTGAGGGTCCTGTGAAGGGATAGTAAGTGGCGACCAGAGGCCTGTGTGAGGCAAGGAAATGTCTTCCATCGAAAATCGGAGAGAAGCTTCCTGCACAACTATTTGTGATGTTTGTATTCATCTCATAGAGTTAAATCATTCTTTAGATTGAGCAGTTTGAGATCACTGTTTCTGGGGAATCTGAGAAAGGACATTTGGAAACGCTCTTTAGTATATCCTGAATAAGAAATAACCTCAGACAGAAACCAGAAGGAATCTTTCTGTGAAACATCTCTGTGTCATGTGAATTCCGCTCACACAGTTAAGCTTCTCTTTTCATTGAGCTGTATCGTAACAATGTTTTTGTTTAGTCTGCGAAGGGATATTCTGGAGGGCTTTGAGGCTTACGGTGAGAAAGGAAACGTCTTCAGATATAGACAGGAGAGAAGCTTTCTGAAAAGCTGCTTTGTGACATCTGCATTCCACTCACAGAAATATACCTTTCTTCATCTAGAAGATTCCAGAATCCCTTTTGTAGAAAAAGCTACCAAGAGATATTCAGGAGTATAGTGACGATTATGGTGAAAAAGGAAATATCCTCAGACAAAACCTGGAAAGAAAATTTCTGTGAAACTGCTTTTTGTTAGATATATTCATTCATCTCGCATAGTTAAAACTCTAATTATATTATGCAGTTTGGAAACTACGTCATGCACAGATTCGCGAAGGGATGTTCGGGAGCACATTCAGGCCTACGGTGAGGGAGGAGATATTTTCAGATAAAAACTGGAAAGAAGGTTTCTGAGAAACTACTTTGTGATGTATGCATTCCACTGAGGGAGTTATACCTCTTTTCTTACAAGGCAGTGTTTGAACACTGTTCCTCTGAAACCAAAAAAATGATATTTTGGAACGCCTTGAGGACTACAGCGAATACTGCAATGTACTGAAATAAAATCGTGGAAGAAGCGTTCCAAGAATCTGCTCTCTCATATGTGCATTCACTTCACAGAGTTAATGCTTACTCTATGTTGCCCAGGTTTGAAACTCTGTCTTTGAAGAATCTGTGAAGGGATATTTAGTGACGCCTGGAGGCTTGTGGTGCGAGAGGAAACGTGTTCCAGTGAAACCTGCAGAGACACGTTCTGAGCAACTGCTTTGCAATGTGTGTATTCGTCTCCTAGAGTTAAACCATTATTTGGATTGAGCAGCTTGAAATCACTGTTTTTGTGGAATCTGAGGAAGGAGATTTGGGAACAACCCTTAGAATATGGAGAAAAAAATATCATCAGGTAAAATCCACAAGGAAGCTTTTTGTAAAACTGCTCTGCGTTGTCTTAACTTCTCCCACTCAGACAAACCTCTCTTTTCATTGGGGAGTTTTCTAGCCCTGTGTATCTTTAGCATGTGATGGGATATTCGGAAGCACTTTGAGGCTAACAGTGAAAAATGAAATATGTTCTGACCGAAACTGGAGAGAAGCTTTCTGAGGAACTGCTTTGTGGCGTGTGCTTTCCAGTCACAGTGTTGTACCTCTCTTCTCATACAGCGTCGGGGAGACCTTTTTGGAGAAACAGTTACCAAGAGGTATTCGGGAACATGTTGATGCCAATGGTGAAAAGGGAAATAGCCTCAGACAAAAAACTGGAAAGAACCTTTCTAGGAAACTATTCTGTGAAATGTGTAATCATCTCACATAAATAAAGGTTCCTTTGCATTATGCAGCTTGGAAACTATCATGGACGGATCCACGAACGGACCTTTGGGAGCATAGTTTGGACTATGATCAGAAAGGAAATATCTTCAGATAAAAACTGGAAAGAAGCTTTCTGTGAATCTGCTTTTTGATATGTTTAATCATCTCACATGGATGAAGCTTTCCTTACATTACACAGCTTGGAAAACCCCTCGTGGATGGATCTGCGAAGGGATATTTGGCATCACCTTCGGGCCTATAGTGAAATAGGATATATAGTCAGATAAAAGCTAGAGAGACGCTTTCTGAGAAATTGCATGGTGATGTGTGCATTCCACTCAGGGTGTTATAACTTGCTTCTCATAAGGCACAGCTTAAGCACTGTTCCTGTAAAACCAAAAGAGTGATATTCGGAGCACATTGAAGACTATGGCAAAATGTGAAATGTCGTCCGATAAAAAACACAAAGAAGCACTCGAGGGAACTGGTCTTTGACATGTTCATTCTGTTCACAGGGTTAAATCTTCCTCTATATTTCCCAGTTTGAAAGCCGTCTTTGAGGTTTCTACGAAGGTATAGTAAGTGGCAACCGGAGGCCTATGTCGAGCAAGGATAGGTCTTCCAGCAAAAAAGTGGTGAGAATATTTCTGTGCAACTATTTTGTGATGTTGGTATTCATCACATAGCATTAAATGATTCTTTAGATTGAGCAGTTTGAAATCACTGTTTCTTTGGAGTTTGAGAAAGGACATTTGGAAACGCTCTTTAGAATATCCTGAAAAAGAAATAACCTCAGAGAGAAACCAGAAGGAGGCTTTCTGTGAAACTGCTCTGTGTCACGTGAATTCTGATCACACAGTTAAGCTTCTCTTTTCATAGAACAGTACCATGACACTGTTTTGTTCAGTCTGCAAAGGGATATTCAGGAGCCCTTTGAGCCTTACGGTCAGAAAGGAAACGTCTTTAGATAGAAAGTGGAGAGAAACTTCTTGAGGAAATGCTTTGTGACATGTGCGTTCCATTCACAGAAATATACCTTTCTTCTCCTAGAGGATTCCGTAATGCATTTTGGAGAAAAAGCTACCAAGGGATATTTGGCAGTATTGGGACGGCTATGGAGAAAAAGGACATATCCTCAGACAAAAACTGGAAAGAATATTTCTGTGAAACTCCTTTGTGGTAGATATATTTTTTTGTCTTGCATAGTTAAAACTTTTCTTATATTACGCAGTTTGAAAACTCCGTCATACACGGAACCACGAAGGAACATTCGGGAGCACATTCAGGCTGATGGTAAAATAGCAACTATAGTCAGATAAAAACTGGGGAGAAGATTTCTGAGAAACAGCTTGGTGATGTGAGCATTCCACTCAGGGAGTTTTAATTTTCTTCTCATAAGACACAGTTTGAGCACGGTTATTGTAAAACCAAAAGAGTTATATTCGGAGTACTTTGAAGACTATGGCAAAAAGTGAAATATCATCCAAAAAAAAAAAAAAACCCAAAGAAGCACTCGAAGAAACTCCTCTCTGACATGTCCATTCTTTTCATGGGGTTAAAGCTTACTCTACATTTCCCAGTTTGAAATTTGGTCTTTGAGGACTCTGCGAAGGGATAGTAAGTGGCAACCAGAGGCCTGTGTGAGGCAAGGAAATGTCTTCCATCGAAAATCTCAGAAAGGGTTTCTGTGCAACTCTTTTGTACTGTTTGTATTCATCTAATAGAGGTAAATCATTCTTTGAGTTGAGCAGTTTGAAATCATGGTGTCTGTGAAATCTGAGTAAGGACATTTGAAAATGCCCTTTAGAATATCCAGAAAAAGAAATAACCTCAGAGAGAAACCAGAAGGAATCTTTCTGTGAAACTGCACTGTGTGACATGATTGCCACTCACACGGTTAAGCTTCTCTTTTCATTGAACTGTATCATCACGTTGTTTATGTTTAGTCTTCAAAGGGATATTCTGGAGGGCTTTAAGGCTTATGGTGAGAAAGGAAACATTTCAGATAGAAACTTGAGAGAAGCTTTCTGAGGAGCTGCTTTGTGACGTGTGCATTCCACTCAGAGAAATATACCTTTCTTCTCCTAGAGGATTCCGGAATCCCTTTTGGAGAAAAAGCTACCAAGAAATATTCGGGAATATAGCATCGATTATGGTGAAAAAGGAAATATCTTCAGACAAAAACTGGAAAGAAAATTTCTGTGCAACTGCTTTGTGTTAGATATATTATTTCATTTCATACAGTTAAAACTTTTATTGTATTACACAGTTTGGAAACTCCATCATGCACAGATCCACGAAGGGACGTTTGGGAGCACATTCAGGCCTACAGTGAAAGAGGAGATATCTTCAGATAAAAACTGGATAGAAGCTTTCTGAGAAACTACTTTGTGATGTATGCATTCCACTCAGGGAGTTATACCTCTTTTCTCACAAAGTAGTGTTGAGCACTGTTCCTGTGAAACCGAAAATGTGATATTTCAGAACGCATTGAGCACTAGGGCGAATAGTGAAAGATACTGAAATAAAATAAATCGAGGAAGAAGCGTTCCAAGAATCTGCTCTCTGATATGTGCATTTAATTCACAGAATTAATGCTTACTCTATGTTGCCCAGTTTCAAAACTCTGTCTTTGAAGAATCTGTGAAGGGATATTTAGTGATGTCTGGAGGCTTGTGGTGAGCGAGGAAACGTGTTCCGATGAAACCTGCAGAGAAATGTTCTGAGCAACTGCTTTGCGATGTGTATTCGTCTCATAGAGTTATACCATTCTTTGGATTGAGCAGCTTGAAATCATTGTTTTTGTGGAATCTGAGGAAGGACATTTGGGAATGAACCTCACAATGTGGAGATACAAATATCCTCAGGTAAAATCCAGGAGGAAGCTTTCTGTGAAACTGCTCTGTGTCATCTTAATTCCTCTCACTCAGATAAGCCTCTCTTTTCATAGAGCAGTTTTCTAGCCCTGTGATTGTTCAGTGTGTGATGGTATATTCGGGAGCGCTTTGAGACTAACGGTGAAAAAGGAAATATATTCAGACAGAAACTCGGGAGAAGCTTTCTGAGGAACTGCTTTGTGATGTGTGCATTCCAGTCACCATGTTATACCTCTCTTCTCATACCGTGTTGGGGAAACCCATTTGGAGAAACAGGTACCGGGTGATATTTGGGAGCATGTTGATGCTGATGGTGGAAAGGGAAATGGCCTCAGAAAAAAAACTGGAAAGAAGCTTTCTAGGAAACTACTCTGTGATAGCTGTAATCATCTCACATAGTTAAAGCTTTCTTTACATTACAAGGCTTGGAAACTGTCATGGACGCATCCAAGCAGGGACCTTCGGGAGCACATTCTGCACTATGGTGAAAAAGGAAATATCTTCAGATAAAAACTGGAAAGAAGCTTTCTGTGAATCTGCTTTTTGCTATGTTTATTCATCTCACATAGATGAAGGTTTCTTTACAATATGCAGCTTGGAAACTCCCTCATGGATAGATCTATGAAGGGATACTTGAGATCACATTCAGGCCAATGTTTTAAGAGGAAATATAGTCAGAGAAAAACTGGAGAGAAGCTTTCCTAGAAACTGATTGGTAACGTGTGCATTCCACTCAGGGAATTGTAACTTTTTTCACATAAAGCATAGTTTGAACACTGTTCCTGTAAAACCAAAGAGTGATTATCGCAGCACATTGAAGACTATGACAAAAAGTGAAATGTCGTCCAATAAAAAACAGAAAGAAGCACTCGAAGAAACTGCTCTCTGACATGTCCATTCTTTTCACAGGTTTAAAGTTTACTCTACATTTCCCAGTTTGAAAGTCGGTCTTTGAGGTTTCTGTGAAGGGATAGTAAGTGGCGACCAGAGGCCTGTGTGAGGCAAGGAAATGTCTTCCATCGAAAATCGGAAAGACGCTTTCAGCCCACATTTTTTGTGATGTTTGTGTTCATCTCAAACGTTAAATAATTCTTTGGATTGAGCAGTTTGAAATCACTTTTTCTGTGGAATCTGAGAAAGGACCTTTGGAAACTCTCTTTAGAATGTCATGAAAAAGAGATAACCTCAGAGAGAAACCAGAATGAAGCTTTCTGTGAAACTGCTCTGTGTCACGTGAATTCCGCTCACACAGTTAGGCTTCTCTGTTCATTGATCTGTATCATAACACTGTTTTTCTTTGGTCTGCAAAGGAATATTTTGGACGGCTTTGCGGCTTACGGTGAGAAAGGAAACGTCTTCAGATAGAAACTGGAGAGAAGCTTTCTGAGGAGCTGCTTTGTGACGTGTGCATTCCACTCACAGAAATATACCTGTCTTCTCCTAGAGCATTGCAGAAACCCCTTTGGAAAAAAGGGCACTAAGAGATATTAGGGAGTATAGCGATGACCATGGTGAAAAAAGAGATAACCTCAGACAAAAACTGGAAAGAAAATTTCTGTGAAAGTGCTTTGTGTTACATATATTTATTCATCTGCCATAGTTAAATCTTTCATTATATTACGCAGTTTGGAAACTCCATCATGCACAGATGTGCGAAGGGACATTTGGGAGCAGTTCAGTCCTATGGTGAAGGAGGAGATATCATCAGACAAAAACCGGATAGAAGCATTCTGAGAAACTACTTTGTGATGTATGCATTTCACTCAGGGAGTTTTACCTCTTTTCTCACAAGGCAATGTTTGAACACTCTTCCTGTGAAACCAAAAAAGTGATATTTCGGAACACTTTGTGGACTATGGCGAATAGTGAAATATACTGAAATAAAATCCAGGTAGAAGCATTCCAAGAATCTGCTCTCTGATATGTGCATTCACTTCACAGAGTTAATGATTACTCTATGTTGCCCGGTTTTGAAAGTCTGTCTTTGAAGAATCTGTGAAGGGATATTTAGTGACCCCCGGATGCTTGTGGTGAGCAAGGAAACGTCTTCCGATGAAACCTGCAGAGAAACGTTCTGAGCAACTGCTTTGAGATGTGTCTGTTCATCTCCTAGAGTTAAACCACTCTTCGTATTGACCAGCTTGAAATCACTGTTTTTGTGGAATCTGAGGAAAGACATTTAGGAACGATCCTTAGAATATGGAGAAAGATATATCCTCAGGTAAAAGCCAGAAGGAAGCTTTCTGTGAAACTGCTCTGTGTCGTCTTAATTCCTCTCACTCAAATAAGCCTCTCTTTTCATTGAGCAGTTTTCTAGCCCTGTGTATGTTTAGCATGTGATGGGACATTCAGGAGCACTTTGAGGCTAACGGTGAAATAGGAAATATGTTCAGACCGAAACTGGAGAGGAGCTTTCCGAGAACCCTCTTTGTGATGTGTGCATTCCAGTCACAGTTTTATACCTCTCTTCTCATAAAGCGTCAGGGAAGCCCTTTTGGAGAAAGAGGTACCAAGTGATATTCGGGAGCATGTTTATGACGATGGTGAAAAGGGAAATAGCCTCAGACCAAAACTGGAAAGAAGCTTTCTAGGAAACTACTCACTGGTATGTGTAATCATCTCACACAGATAAAGCTTTCTTTACATTACACAGCTTGGAAACTCTCATGGATGGATCCACGAAGGGATTTTTGGGAGCACATACTGGACTAGGGTGAAAAAGGAAATATCTTCAGATAAAAACTGGAAAGAAGCATTCTGTGAATCTACTTTTTGCTATGTTTATTCATCTCACATAGATGAAGCTTTCTTTACATTACACAGCTTGGAATCTCCCTCTGGGATGGATCCACGTAGGGATACTCGGGATCACATTTGGGACTATGGTGAAATAGGAAATATAGTCAGATAAAAACTGGAGAGAAGCTTTCTGAGAAACTGCTTG
>NW_012117699.1:862901-894669 GCF_000951035.1 Colobus angolensis palliatus | reverse complement strand
GGAACACTTTGTGGACTATGGCGAATAGTGAAATATACTGAAATAAAATCCAGGTAGAAGCATTCCAAGAATCTGCTCTCTGATATGTGCATTCACTTCACAGAGTTAATGATTACTCTATGTTGCCCGGTTTTGAAAGTCTGTCTTTGAAGAATCTGTGAAGGGATATTTAGTGACCCCCGGATACTTGTGGTGAGCAAGGAAACGTCTTCCGATGAAACCTGCAGAGAAACGTTCTGAGCAACTGCTTTGAGATGTGTCTGTTCATCTCCTAGAGTTAAACCACTCTTCGTATTGACCAGCTTGAAATCACTGTTTTTGTGGAATCTGAGGAAAGACATTTAGGAACGATCCTTAGAATATGGAGAAAGATATATCCTCAGGTAAAAGCCAGAAGGAAGCTTTCTGTGAAACTGCTCTGTGTCGTCTTAATTCCTCTCACTCAAATAAGCCTCTCTTTTCATTGAGCAGTTTTCTAGCCCTGTGTATGTTTAGCATGTGATGGGACATTCAGGAGCACTTTGAGGCTAACGGTGAAATAGGAAATATGTTCAGACCGAAACTGGAGAGGAGCTTTCCGAGAACCCTCTTTGTGATGTGTGCATTCCAGTCACAGTTTTATACCTCTCTTCTCATAAAGCGTCAGGGAAGCCCTTTTGGAGAAAGAGGTACCAAGTGATATTCGGGAGCATGTTTATGACGATGGTGAAAAGGGAAATAGCCTCAGACCAAAACTGGAAAGAAGCTTTCTAGGAAACTACTCACTGGTATGTGTAATCATCTCACACAGATAAAGCTTTCTTTACATTACACAGCTTGGAAACTCTCATGGATGGATCCACGAAGGGATTTTTGGGAGCACATACTGGACTAGGGTGAAAAAGGAAATATCTTCAGATAAAAACTGGAAAGAAGCATTCTGTGAATCTACTTTTTGCTATGTTTATTCATCTCACATAGATGAAGCTTTCTTTACATTACACAGCTTGGAATCTCCCTCTGGGATGGATCCACGTAGGGATACTCGGGATCACATTTGGGACTATGGTGAAATAGGAAATATAGTCAGATAAAAACTGGAGAGAAGCTTTCTGAGAAACTGCTTGGTGATGTGTGCATCCCACTCAGGGAGTGTTAACTTTCTTCTCATAAGACACTGTTTGAACACTGTTCCTGTAAACCCAAAAGTGTGATATTCAGAGCACATTGAGGACTATGGCAAAAAATGAAATGTCATCCAATAAAAAACAGAAAGAAGCACTCGAAGAAACTGCTCTCTGACATGTACTTTCTTTTCACAGGATTAAAGCTTTCACTACATTTCCCAGTTTGAAAATTGGTCTTTGAGGGTTCTGCGAAGGGATCGTAAGTTGCGACCAGAGACGTGTGTGAGGGAAGGAAATGTCTTCCATCTAAAATTGGAGAGAAGCTTTCTGCACAATTCTTTTGTGATGTTTGTATTCATCTCATAGAGTTAAATTATTCTTTAAATTGAGCAGTTTGAAATCACTGTTTCTGTGAAATCTGAGAAAGAACATTTGGAAACACTATTTAGAATATCCTGAAAAAGAAATAACCTCAGAGAGAAACCAGAAGGAAGCTCTGTGTGAAACGGCTCTGTGTCACGTGAATTCCGCTCACACAGTTAAGCTTCTCTTTCCATTGATTTGTATCATAACACTGTTTTTGTTAGGTCTGCGAAGGGATATTCTGGAGGGCTTTGAGGCTTATGGTGAGAATGGAAACGTCTTCAGATGGAGACTGGAGAAAAGCTTTCTGAGGACTTCTTTTGTGACGTCTGCATTCCACTCACAGAAATATACTTTTCTTCTCCTAGAGGATTCCGGAATCCCTTTTGGAGAAAAGGATACCAAGATATATTCGGGAGTATAGTGATGACTATTTTGAAAAAGGAAATATCCTTAGACAAAAACTGGAAAGAAGATCTCTGAGAAACTGCTTTGTGTCAGATATATTCATTTGTCTCGCATAGTTAAAACTCTAACTATATTACACATTTTGGAAACTCCGTCATGCACAGATCCACGATGGGACATTCGGGAGCACATTAAGGCCTATGGTGAAAGAGGAGACATCTTCAGATAAAAACTGGATAGAAGCTTTCTGAGAAACTAATTTGTGATGTATGCATTCCACTCAGGGAGTTATACATATTTTCTCACAAGGAGGTGTTTTAATACTGCTCCTGTGAAACCGAAAAGGTGATATTTCGGAACGCATGGAGGACTATGGCGAATAGTGAAATATACTGAAATAAAATCGAGGAAGAAGCATTACAAGAATCTCCTCTCTGACATGTGCATTCACTTCTCAGAGTTAATGCTTACTGTATATTGTCCAGTTTTGAAACTCTGTCTTTGATGAATCTGTGAAAGGATGTTTAGTGACGCCCGGAGGCTTGTGGTGAGGAAGGTAACGTCTTCCAATGAAACTTGCCCAGAAGCTTTTGAGCAACTACTTTGCGATATGTGTATTCATCTCAAAGAGTTAAACTATTCTTTGGAATGAGCAGCTTGAAATCACTGTTTTTGTGACATCCGAGGAAGGACATTTGGAATGATCCTTAGAATATGGAAAAAGAAATATCCTCAGGAAAAATCCAGTAGGAAGCTTTCTGTGAAACCACCCCATGTCATCTTAATTCCTCTAGCTCATTTAAGCCTCACTCTTCATTGAGCATTTTTCTAACCCTATGTATATTTAGCGTGTGATGGGATATTTGGGAGCACATTGAGGCTTACGGTGAAAAGGGAAATATGTTGAGACCGAAAATGGAGAGAAGCCCTCCAAGGAACTGCTTTGTGACGTGTGCATTCCACTCACAGTGTTACACCTTTCTTCTCAGACATCGTTGGGGAAACCCTTTTGGAGAAACAGCTACCAAGTGATATTCGGGAGCATGTTGATGCTGATGGTGAACAGGGAAATAGCCTCAGACAAAAACTGGAAAGACGCTTTGTAGGAAACTACTCTGTGATATGTGTAATCATCTCACATCATAAAGCTTTCTTTACATTATGCAGCTTGGAAACTGTCATGGAGGGATCCATGAAGGGACTGCGAGAGCACATTCTGGACTATGGTGCAAAAGGAAATATCTTCAGACAAAAACTGGAAAGAAGCTTTCTCTGAATCTGCTTTTTGCTATGTTTATTCATCTCACATAGATGAAGCTTTCTTTACATTATGCAGCTTGGAAACTCCCTCGAGGATGGATCCGTGAAGGGATACTTGGGATCACATTAGGACCTATGCTGAAATAGGAAATACTGTTAAATAAAAACTGGAGAGAAGCTTTCTGAGAAACTATTTGGTGATGAGTGCATTCCACTCAAGGAGTTATAGCTTTCTTCTCATGAGGCACAGTTTGAACACAGTTCCTGTAAAACCAAAAGTGTTACATTTGGAGCTCATTGAAGAAAAGCACAAAAAATGAAATGTCATCCAATAACAAACAGAAAGAAACACTCGCAGAAACTGCTCTCTGACATATCCATTCTTTTCACAGATTTAAAGCTTACTCTAAATTTCCCCGTTTGAAAGGCGGTCTTTGAGGGTTCTGTGAAGCGATCGTAAGTGGAGACCACAGGCCTGTGTTAGGCAAGGAAATGTCTTCCATCAAGAATCAGAGGGAAACTTTCTTTGCAACACTTTTGTGATGTTTGTATTCATCTCATAGAGTTAAATCATTCTTTGGATTGAGCTGTTTGAAATCACTGTCTCTGTGGAATCTGAGAAAGGACATTTGGAAGCCCTCTTTAGAATACCATGAAAAAGAAATAACCTCAGAGAGAAACCAGAAGGAAGCTTCCTGTGAAACTGCTCTTTGTCACGTGAATTCCACTCACACAGTTAAGCTTCTCTTTTCATTGGGCTGTATCATAACACTGTTTTTATTTAGTCTGTGAAGGAATATTCTGGAGGGCATTGAGGCTTACCGAGAGAAAGGGATCACCTTCAGATAGAAACTGGAGAAATTCTTTCTGAGGAGCTGCTATGTCACGTATGCATTCCACACACAGAAATATACCTCTCTTCTTCTTGGGCATTCTGGAATCCCTTTTGGAGAAAAAGCTACTAAGGAATATTCGGGAGTATATTGACGACTTTTGTGAAAAAGGAAATATCCTCAGATAAAAACTGGAAAGAAGATTTCTGTGAATCTGCTTTTTGTTATGTTTATTTATCTCACATAGATGAAGCTTTCTTTACATTACACAGCTTGGAAACTCCCTCGTGGATGGTTCTGCGAAGGGATATTTGGGATCACATTCGGGCCTAGGGTGAAATAGGAAATATAGTCAGATAAAAACTGTAGGGAAGCTTTTTGAGAAACTGCATGGTGATGTGTGAATTCCACTCAGGGAGCTATAACTTTCTTCTCATAAGGCACAGTTTGAACACTGTTCCTGTAAAACGAAAAGTGTGATATTTGGAGCACATTGAACATTATGGCAAAAAGTGAAATGTCGTCCAAGAAAAAACAGAAAGAACACTCGGAGAAGCTGCACTCTGACATGTCCATTCTTTCCTCAGGGTTAAAGCTTACTCTACCTTTACCACTTTGAAAGTCGGTTTTGACGTTTCTGTGAAGGGATAGTAAGTGGCAAACGGAGGCCTGGGTCGAGCAAGGAAATGTCTTCCATCAGAAATCGGAGAGAATCTTTCTGTGCAACTCTTTTGTGATGTTTGTATTCATCTCATAGCGTTAAATCACTCTTTGGATTGAGCAGTTTGAAATCACTGTTTCTGTCGTATCTGAGAAAGGACATTTGGAAATGCTCTTTAGAATATGCTGAAAAAGAAATAACCTCAGAGAGAAACCACAAGGAAGCTTTCTGTGAAACTGCTCTGTGTCACGTGAATTCTTCTCACATATTTAAGCTTCCCTTTTCATAGAGCAGTATCATAACACTGTTTCTGTTTAGTCTGCCAAGGGATACTCTGGAGCCCTTTGAGGCTTATGGTTAGAAAGGAAACATCTTTACATAGAAAGTGCAGAGAAGCTTTTTGAGGAGCTGCTTTGTCACATGCACATTCCACTCTCATAAATATACCTTTCTTCTCATAGGGGATTCCAGAATGCCTTTTGGAGAAAAAGCTACCAAGAGACATTCAAGAGTATAGGGACAGCTATGGAGAAAAAGGAAATATCCTCGGACACAAAGTGGAAAGAAGATTTCTGTGAAAGTCCTTTGTGTTAGATTTATTTTTTATCTCACATAGTTAAAACTTTTCTTATATTACGCAGTTTAGAAACTCCATCATGCACGGATCTGCGAGGGACATTTGAGAGCACATTCAGTCCTATGGTTAAAGAGGAGATATCTTGAGATAAAAACCGAATAGAAGCTTGCTGATTAACTAATTTGTGATGTATGCATTCCAAGCAGGGAGTTATACCTCTTTTCTCACAACTCAGTGTTTGAGCACTGTTCCTGAGAAACCGAAAAAGTGATATTTCAGTTGGCATTGAGGACTATGGCGAGTGAAATATACTGAAATAAAATCAAGGAAGAAGTATTCCAAGAATCTGCTCTCTGATATGTGCATTGACTTCACAGAGTTAATGATTACTCTATGTTGCCCAGAGTGGAAACTCTGTCTTTGAAGAATCTGTGAAGGGATATTTAGTGACGCTGGGAGGCTTGTGGTTAGTGAGGAAATGTCTTCCGATGAAACCAGCAGAGAAACGTTCTGAGCAACTGCTTTGCGATGTGTGTATTCGTCTCATAGAATTAAACCATTCTTTGGATTGAGCAGCTTGAAATCACTGTTTTTGTGCCTTCTGAGGAAGGACATTTGGGAACTATCATGAGAATATGGAGAAAGAAATATCCTCAGGTAAAATGCAGAAGGAAGCTTTCTGTGAAACTGATTTGTGTCGTCTTAATTCCTCTCACTCAGATAAGTCTCTCTTTTCATTGAGCAGTTTTTTAGCCCTGTGTATGTTTAGCGTGTGATGGGTATTTGGGAGCACTTTGAGGCTCACAGTGAAAAAGAAAATATGTTCAGACGGAAATTTGAGAGAAGCTTTCCGGGGAGCTGTTTTGTGACATGTGCATTCCAGTCACAGTGTTATACCTCTCTTCTCATATAGCGTCGGGGAAATCCTTTTGGAGAAAGAGTTACCAGGTGATATTCGGAAGCACGTTGATGCTGATGGTGAAAAGGGAAATAGCCTCAGACAAAAACTGGGAAGAAGCTATCTAGGAAACTACTCTTTGATATCTGTAATAATCTCACATAGATATAGGTTTCCTTACATTACGTAGATTGGAAACTGTCACGGACGGATCTACAAAGGGACCATTGGGAGCACATTCTGGACTAGGGTGAGAAAGGAAACATCTTCACATATAAACTGGAAAGAAGCTTTCTGTGAATCTCCTTTTTGCTATGTTTATTCATGTCACATAGATGAAGCTTTCTTTACATTTCGCAGCTCGGAATCTCCCTCTGGGATGGATCCACGTAGGGATACTCGGGATCCCATTCGGGACTATGGTGAAAGAGGAAATATAGTCAGATAAAAACTTGAGAGAAGCTTTCTAAGAAACTGCTTGGTGATGTGTGCATTCCACTCAGGGCGTTGTTACTTTCTTCTCATAAGGCACAGTCAGTACACTGTTCCTGTAAAACCCAAAGAGTGATATTCGGAGCACATTGAAGACTATGGCAAAAATTGAAATGCCATCATGCAGCGTCAGGGAAATCATTTTGGAGCAACATGTACCAAGTGATATTCGGGAGCATATATCTTCTAAATTTGCAGACTAAACAAAAACAGTGTTAGGATACTGTTCTCCGAAAAGAGAAGCAGAAAACTGCTGAATGAAAAGATAGGCTTAACTGAGCGATAGAAATTAAGATGACACAGAGCAGTTTCACAGAAAGCTTCTATTTGGGCAAACGGCGGCAAAATGGAGCACTTTTGGGTTCTTCATCATCAACTTTTCCCGTGTTCGCGAAAATGTAGCCGGCGCCCGGAAAGGTGCAGACCAATCAGGAATGCGCCAGAGGATGTAAATTCGAAGGGACCAAGATTTACCTGGTGGCACCTGTGGAGCCCCTCCTCCTCCCCGACACGTCCGTCCCCCACCTATTGCCCTTCCACTAGTAGAATAGCTGCTCCCAGGAGAAGCAGGGCGTGGGCTTCCTCAGCCCACATTCTTGTTGGGACTCCATCAGGAACTCCGCCTGAGAGCTCTATCAGGAGACTCTCTCAGACTCCTTTGCTGGAGACTGACAGAACTTACCTCGCACACCTTCCTTTCTGGAGCTACATGACCAAAGAATAAATTTGCAGTTTTGCTTTTAGCCTTGTCTACTCACTGGTTCTTTTGTGCTGTCTCTGGTGGTTTTGAAAAACAAATCAGTTGGTTCCAAACCCGGGAGGAGAGCCCTCCTCAGGCCTCTAAGGGTTGTGGAACCTCCTTCTGCTCCCACGCCACAGACGGACCAGGATCTGAGACCCACTTTCCTCACTCTCACGGCCTCTCTGGGGTAAGTGCCATTGTCTCCTCTTTACCTCCCTCGGCCAAAAATCCTGCGCAGGTCCGAGGCCTACTTTTGAGCCACCAAGCGGCTCGGGAGACCCGTTGAGGACAGAGACGTCCGTTGCCTGAAGGTAATCTCCACCCTGGCTCCAAGAGCCTCCAGTCTGTCTCTGGTGATATCAAAGGACGCTTTTAAGCCAGGCAGAGATCTCCATTGTGTAAATAAAGAGGAAACAAATGGGAAACCCCCAGTTCAGATTTCTAAAGAGCACCCCTTTAGGGTGCCTCCTAGCCAATTAAAAAACCTTACAGAGGTTAATTTTTCTTTCCACTGTGGCGAGGCCCCAAAACAAACTAGACAATCAGTCTCAGTGGCCACCAGAGGGCACCTTAAACTGCAATGTTCTGATCAACCTCAGCAATTTCTGCCAGCTGCTGTGAAGTGGTCCGAAATTAATTACATACAAGGCTTTTGGGCCTTACGCTCTTGTCCCGACTTGTGCAGCCAGTGTTATTTGGTCCAGGTTACGCTGGCCAAGGACGCCGGCTCACAGAAACCAGAATAAGAGGAGTCTTTATTCCTTTCTCTTCAGCCGGACGACCTAGGGTTTCCTTCTATCTCTGTACCCTCACCCCTGCCCTACACTCCTCCTTCTTCCCCCGTCCAGACTCTTCCTTCCTCTTCTTTATCTACTAGTAATCCATTCGATCCTGGGCCTCCTTTGGGGCCCCCAACTGGCTGTCTTGTGTCTCCTATCTCTGCCCACACCCTCCTACAGTGTTAGTACCTTTGCCAGAGGTAGGTGGGGCAGATGGGGTAGTCACAGTTCATGTCCCTTTTTCACTGGCCAACCTTTCCAAAATTGAGAAGCGTTTAGGTGATTTCTCACCTAATTCTACCATATACATAAAGGAATTTAGATATCTTTGTCAGGTTTATGACTTCACTTGGCATGACCTCCAGGTGATCCTTACTTTTACCCTAAACCTTCAGGAGCAAGAGTGCATCTTAGCAGCCGCCAGGCAGCACGCCAACCAATTACATTTAACTGATGTCACCATTCCACTAGAGGAGCAAGCAGTCCCCTCGGGACACCCAGACTGGGAATACCATATAGGCCAGCCTGGGCGCCGTAGGTGAGACATAATGGTCCAGTGTTTGTTGGCTTGTATGCAAGTAGCCTCAGACACAACTGTAAATTTTAACAAATTAAAAGAACTGGAAAAAAATCCAGCCGCATTCTTATATGGGCTGACTGAGGTTCTAACCCAATATACCCGGTTAAATTCGGCCTCCCCCACAAGGGCCAACATTTTACCGTCTTATTTCATTTCTCAGTCAGCTCCTGACATTCGTAAAAAACTTCAAAAGGTAGAGGATGCTCCTCAAACATCAATACAAGACCTAGTTAAATTAGTCTTTAAGTTCTATAACTCCAGAGAGGAGACAGCTCAGGCACAGCGGCAGGCTCTCCTTGAACAGAAGGTGCAGCTCCTAGTGGCGGCTTTACAGCCCAGTCATAACCCCAGACCAGACAGCACACAACCCGCAGAATCCAAGACTACAAAAGGAGCCTGCTATAAGTGTGGCAAGGCAGGACATTATGCCAACAAGTGTCCACAAATTCCCTGAGCCCCAACGTAGCCTTGCTATAAGTGCAAGGCATCAGGACATTGGGCCAGTGAATGTCCTAATCCTCGTCCACTAGCAACCCCCTTCCCTGCTTGCCAACAGGAAGGACACTGGACGTCTGATTGGCCCACCCTGAGAAGAGGTGCCACGTCTCAACATGACCCCCTTTCCCAGGATTCTGGGAGCTCCTTTCAGCTCCTACATTTGGAAGATGCCAACTGAAGGTGACCAGACGCTGGGACCTCCAACACCCTCGCTGAGCCACGGGTAACTCTCCTGGTGGCGGGTAAGACAATTCTTTTAATCGACAGCGGGGCTACTTATTCTGTTTTGCCATCCTTCTCTGGACCTGGCCTTCCATCCAATATCTCTGTAGTAGGAGTTGATGGAAAGCCATCTACTCCACGAAAAACTCCACTCCTTAACTGCTGTCTGGCCCAAAACTACTTTGCACACTCGTTCCTCATTCCCAGCTAAAAAGGGCCCCTACCAAAAGCAATCAGTGGAAATCAGTTTGGCTTTCCCCCACTCACCTCAAATTTACTAAATTTTCTTAACTATCTCATACTCCCCAGCCTTGCCAGGATCATCCTTCCAATGAATGCTTCCATTCCTCATTCTTATAGTAATACTGTGCATTATTTTAAGTTTTGCCCCCATTTTGATCAAATTTTCTGTGCCAAGATTCAAGAAAACACTCGCATCACCTTCAACCAAATGCTTCTTCATCCATACGCCCAAATACTAACCATAGGTTCTGACCTTAACGACGCCCCTTAACAGCACGAGGTAGCCAGACAAATCACAGCATCCCCTTATAGCTATTATCAATAAAAGGTTGGACTGTTTGGATGAACGGAGGCAAGATGCCGCACTTCCGGGTTCTTCATCATCAACTTTTCCCATGAGCGTGAAAATGTAGCCAGCGCCAAGGAAGATGCATACCAATCAGGCATGCACTAGGTGATGTCAATCTGAAGAGACCAAGATTTACCTGATGGCACCTGTGGAGCCCCTCCTCCTCTGTGACAAGTCCATGTCCCACCTATTGCCCTTTCACTTCTAGAAAAGCCGCTCCCGGCAGACGCTTGGTGCGGGCTTCCTCAGCCCCCATTGCTGTTGGGACTGCATCAGGAACTCTGCCCGAGAGCTCTACTGGGCGATGCTCTCAGCCTCCTTTGCCGGAGGCCGACAGACCTCACCTTGCACACCTTCTTCCCTGAAGCTAGATGACCAAGGAATAAATTTGCAGTTTTGCTTTTAGCCTTGCCTACTCACTGGTTCTTTTGTGCTCTCTCTGGTGGTCTTAGAAAAACAAATCAGCTTCCTTCAGTATTTTACCTGAGGATATTTCATTCTCCATATTCTAAGGTTCATTACCAAATGTCCTTCCTCGGATTCCACAAAAACACTGACTTCAAGCTGCTCAGTCAAAAGAATGGTTTAGCACTATGAGACGAATACACACATTACAAAGCAGTTTCTCAGAACGTTTGTCTGCCGGTTTCATCGGAACACATTTCCTGGCTCACCACAAGCCTCCGGGTGTCACTAAATATCCCTTCACAGATTCTTCAAAGACAGAGTTTCATAACTGGGCAACGTAGAGTAAGCATTAACTTTGTGAAGTGAATGCACGTATCAAAGAGCAGATTCCTGGAACACTTCTTCCTAGATTTTATTTCAGTATATTTCATTATTCGCCGTAGTTCTCAATGTGACCCGAAATATCACTTTTTCGGTTTAACAGGAGCAGTATTCTAACACTGCCTTGTGAGAAAAGATGTATAAATCCCTGAGCGGAATGCATACACCAAAAGGAGTTTCTCGGAAAGCTTCTAACCCGTCTTTATCTGAATATATCTCCTTTTTCACCGTTGGCCTGAATACGCTCCCAAGTGTCCCTTTGTGGATCTGTTCATGACAGATTTTCCAAGCTATGTAATATAAGAAAAGTTTTAACTGCATGATGAATAGGTATATGTAACACAAAGCAGTTTCACAGAAATGTTCTTTCCAGTTTTTGTCTGAGGATATTTCCTTTTTCACCATATCCATCCATATATTCCCAAACGTCTCCTCATAGCTTTCTCTCCAAAAGGAATTCCGCAATCCTCTATGATAAGAAGGGTAAATTTCTGTGAGGGAAATGCACATGTCACTAGGCAGCTCCACAGAAAGCTGCTCTCCTGTTTCTGTCTAAAGATGTTTCCTTCCTCAACGTAAACTTTGAAATGCTCAGGAATACCCCTTCAGAGACTAAACAAAAACAGTGTTATGATACCGATTAATGAAAAGAGAAGCTTAGCTGTGTGAGCGGAATTCAAGTGACACAGTGTAGTTTCACAGAAACCTTCCTTCTGGATTCTCTTTGAGAATATTTCTTTTTCAGGGTATTCTAAAGAAGGGTTCCAAATGTTCTTTGTCAGACCCACAGAAGCAGTGATTTCAAACTGCTCAATCCAAGGAATGATTTAACTCTCTGAGATTAATGCAAACATCACAAAAATATTGCCCAGAAATCTTCTCTCCTATTTTCGATGGAATATATTTCCTTGCCTCACTTAGTCCTCGGATTTCCAGTGACAATACCTTCACACAACCCTCAAAGAACGACTTTCAAACTGGGAAATGTAGAGTAAGCTTTAACCCAGTGAAAAGAATGGACATGTCAGAGAGTAGGTTCTTCCAGTGCTTGTTTCTGTTTTTTATTGGTCGACATTTCACTTCTTGCCATAGTCTTCAATATGCTCTGTATATCAGTCTTTTTGTTTTACAAGAACAGTGTTCAAACTGTGCCTTATAAAAAGAAAGTTATAACTCCCTGTGTGGAATGCACACAGCATGAAGCAGTTTCTCAGAAAGCTTCTCTCTAGTTTTTATCTGACTATATTTACTATTTCACCATAGGCATGAAGGTGATCCCAAATATTCCTTCATGGATCCATCCACGAGGAAGCTTCCAAGCTGCATAATGTAAAGAAAGTTTCATGTCTGTGAGATGAATAAACATAAGAAAAAGCAGATTCTCAGAATGCTTCTTCCACTTTTTATCTGAAGATATTTCCTTCTTCATCATAGTCCTGAATGTGCTCCGGAAATTACCTTCATGGATCCGTCCATGAGAGTTTCCAAGTTGGGTAATATAAAGAATATTAAGATGACACAGAGCAGTTTCACAGAACGCTTCCTACTGGATTTTTCCTTAGGATATTTCTTTCTCCATATTATAAGGATCGTTCCAAAATGTCCTTCCTCAGATTCCATAAAAACAGTGATTTCAAGCTGCTCAGTTAAAAGAATGGTTTAATTCCATGAGACGTATATACACATCACAAAGCAGTTGATCAGAACGTTTCTCTGCAGGTTTCATCAGAACACGTTATTTCACTCACCACAAGCCTCCAGGCATTACTTAATATTCCTTCACAGATTCTTAAAAAAGAGAGTTTCAAAACTGGGCAACATAGAGTAAGCATTACCTCTGTGAAGTGAATGCCCATATCAGAAAGCATATTCTTCGACGCTTCTTCCTCAATTTTATTTCAGTATATTTCACTATTCACCATAGTCCTCAGTGAGTTCCGAAATATCACTTTTTCTGTTTCAGAAGAACAGTGATCAAATGCTGCATTGTGAGAAAAGAGGTATAACTCCCTGAGTGGAATGCATACATTACAAAGTAGTTTCTCAGAAAACTTCTACCCAGTTTTAAACTGAAGATATCTCCTCTTTCACCATAGGCCTGAATGCGCTCCTGAACATCCCTTCACAGATCTGTGCATGACGGAGTTTCCTAACTGCATAATGTAATTGAAGTGTTAATTTTGTGAGACGAATAAATATATCTAACCCAAAGCAGTTTCACAGAAATCTTCTTCCCAGTTTTTGTCTGAGGATATTTTCTTTTTCACCATAGTCATCGCTATACTCCCGAATATCTCTTGGTGGCTATTTCTCCAAAAGGGATTACAAAATCCTCTAGGAGAAGAAAGGTGTATTTCAGTGAGTGGAATGCACATATCTCAAAGCAGCTCCTCAGTAAGCTTCTCTCCACTTTCTATCTAAAGACGTTTCTTTCTCACCATAAACCTCAAAGGGCTCCTAAATATCCTTTGCAGACTAAACAAAAACAGTGTTATGATCCTGTTCTATGAAAAGAAAAGCATAATTGTGTGAGCAGAAATCACGTGACACAGAGTAGTCTCATAGAAAGGTTCCTTCTGGTTTCTCTCTGAGGTTATTTCTTTTTCGGGATATTTTAAAGAGCGTTTCCAAATGTCCTTTCTCAGATTCCATAGGAACAGTGATTTCAAACTGCTCAATCTAAAGAATCATTTAACGCTATGCGATGAATACAAACATCACAAAAGAGTTGCACAGAAAGATTTTCTCCAATTTTTGATGGAAAACATTCCCTTGCTCGACATAGGCCTCTGGTTGCCACTTACCATCCCTTTGCAGAAACCTCAAAGACAGACTTACAAACTGGGAAATGTAGAGTAAGCTTTATTTATGTGAGATAATTATACATACCACTGAGTAGTTTCCTAGAAAGCTTCTTTCCAGTTTTTGTCTGAGGCTATTTCCCTTTTCACCATTGGTATCAACATGCTCCCGAATATCACTTGGTACCCGTTTCTCCAAAGGGGTTTCCCCGACGCTGTGTGAGAAGAGAGGTATAACACTGTGACTAGAATGCACACATCACAAAGCAGTTCCTCAGAATGCTTCTCTCCAGTTTCGATCTGAACATATTTGCTTTTTCACCGTTGGCCTCAAAGTGCTCCCGAATATCCCATCTCACGCTAAACATACCCAGGGCAAGAAAACTACTCAATGAAAAGAGAGGACTATCTGAGTGAGAGGAATTAAGACGACACAGAGCAGTTTCACAGAGAGCTTCCTTCTGGATTTTACCTGAGGATATGTCTTTCTCTATATTCTAAGGATCGTTCCCAAATGTCCTTCCTCAGATTCCACAAAACCAGTGATTTCAGGGTGCTCAATCCAAAGAATGGCTTAACTCTATGAGACGAATACACACATCACAAAGCAGTTGCTCAGAACGTTTCTCTGCAGGTTTCATCGGAACATGTTTCCTGGCTCACCACAATCCTCCGGGCGTCACTGAATATTCTTTCACAGATTCTTGAAAAACAGAGTTTCAATACTGCGCAACATAGAGCAAGCATTAACTCTGTGAAGTGAATGCACATATCAGAGAGCAGATTCTTGGAACGATTCTTCCTCGATTTTATTTCAGTATATTCCACTATTCGCCATAGTCCTCCATGTGTTCTGAAATATCACTTTTTCGGTTTTACAGGAACAGTGTGCTAACACTGCCTTGTGAGAAAAGAGGTATTACTCCCTGACTGGAATGCATACATCACAAAATAGTTTCTCAGGAAGCTTCTATCCCGTTTTTATCTGAAGATATCTCCTCGTTCACAGTAGGCGTGAAAGTGCTCCCGAATGTCCGTTCGTGGATCTGTGCATGACAGAGTTTCCAAACTGCCTAATATAATAAATGTTTTAACTATACGAAATGAATAAATACATCTAACACAAAACAGATTCACAGAAATCTTCTTTCCAGTTTTTGTCTAAGGATATTTTCTTTGTCACCATCATCGTCGCTTTACTCTCGAATACCTCTTCGTAGCTTTTCCTCCAAAAGGGATTCCAGAATCCTCTAGGAGAAGAAAGGTATACTTCTGTGATAGGAATGCACACGTCACAAAACAGCTCCTCAGAAAGATTCTCTCAAGTTTCTATCAAAAGACGTTTCCTTTCTCACCGTAAGCCTCAAAGCCCTCCAGAGTATCCCTTTGCAGACTAAAAAAAACAGTGTTATGATACAGCTCAATGAAAAGTGAAGCTTAATTGTGTGAGTGGAATTCACGTGACACACAGCAGTTTCACAGAAAGCTTCGTTCTGGTTTCTCTCTGAGGTTGTTTCTTTTTTAGGATATTCTGAGGAGCATTTCTAAATGTGCTTTCTCAGATTCCACAGAAAAGTGATTTCAAACTGCTCAATCCATAGAATGATTTAACGCAATCAGATGAGTTCAAGGATCACAAAAGAGTTGCGCAGAATGCTTCTTTCCGATTTTCGATGGAAGACATTTCCTTGACTCACACAGGCCTTCTTTTGCCACTTGCTATCCCTTCACAGAACCCTCAAACACTGCCTTTCAAACTAGGAAATATAGAGTAAGGTTTAACGCTGTGAAAAGAATGGACATGTCAGAGATCAATTTCTTCCAGTGCTTCTTTCTGTTTTTTATTGGACGACATTTCACTTTTTGCCATAGTCTTCAATGTGCTCTGAATATCAGTCTTTTGGTTTTACAGGAACGGTGTTCAAACTGTGCCTTATAAGAAGAAAGTTACAACTCCCTTAGTGGAATGCACACATCACCAAGCAGTTTCTCAGAATGCTTATCTCCAGTTTTTATCTGACTATATTTGCTACTTCACCCTAGACCTCCATGTGATCCCAAATATCCCTATACGGATCCATCAAGGAGGGAATTTCCAAGCTGCGTAATGTAAAGAAAGCTTCATCTACTTGAGATGAATAAACATAGCAAAAACAAATTCACAGAAATCTTCTTTCCCGTTTTCATCTGAAAATATTTTCTTTTTCACCATAGTCTGAAATGTGCTCCCGAAGGTCCCTTTGTGGATCCGTCCATGACAGTTTCTAAGCTGTGTATTATAAGGAAAGCCTTATCTATGTGAGGGGATTACACATATCATGGAGTAGTCTCCTAGAAAGCTTTTCCAGCTTTTGTCTGAGGCTATTTCCCTTTTCACCATCGGCATCAACATGCTCCCGAATATGACTTGATACCTGTTTCTCCAAAAGGGTTTCCCCGACGCTGTATGAGAAGAGTGGTACAACACAGAAACTGGAATGCACATGTCACAAAGCAGTTCCTCGGAAAGCTTCTCTCCAATTTCGCTCTGAACATATTTCCTTTTTCACCGTTATCCTTGAAGTGCTCCTGAATATCCCATCACATGCTAAACATACACAAGTTTAGAAAACTCTTTAATGAAAAGAGAGGCTTACCTGAACAAGCATAAATAAGATGACACAGAGCAGTTTCATAGAAAGCTTCCTTGTGGGTTTTACCTGTGGATATTTCTTTCCTCATATTCTAAGGATCATTCCCAAATGTCCTTCCTCAGATTCCACAAAAACAGTGATTTCAAGCTGCTGAATCCAAAGAATGGTTTCACTCTAATAGACGAATACACACATCACAAAGCTGTTGATCAGAACGTTTCTCTGCAGGTTTCATCGGAAGACGTTTCCTCGTTCACCACAAGCCTCCGGTCATCACTAAATATCCCTTCACAGATTCTTCACAGACAGATTTCCAAAACTGGGCAACATAGAGAAAGCATTAACCCTGTGAAGTGAATGCACATATCAGAGAGCAGATTCTTGAAATGTTTCCTCCTCGATTTTATTTCAGTATATTTCACTATTCATTATAGTTCTCAATGCGTTCCAAAATATCACTTTTTCAGTTTCATGGGAACAGTGTTAAAACACTGCCTGGTGAGAAAAGAAGTATAACTCCCTGAGTATAATACACACATCACAAAATAGTTTTTCAGAATGCTTCTATGCAGGTTTTATGTGAAGATATCTCCTCTTTCATCATAGGCCTGAATGTGCTCCTGAACGTCCCTTCATGGATGTGTGCATGACGGAGTTTCCAAACAGCATAATATAATTAAAGTTTTAACTATGCCAGACAAATAAATATATGTAACACAAAGCAGTTTCACAGAAATCTTCTTTCCAGTTTTTGTCTGAGAATATTTCCTTTTTCACCATAATCGTCGCTGTACTCCCGAATATTTCTCAGTAGCTTTTTCTCCAAAAGGGATTCAGGAATCCTCTCAGAGAAGAAAGGTATATTTCTGTGAGTGGAATGTACATGTCACAAAGCAGCTCCTCAGAAAGCTTCTCTCCAGTTTCCATCTGAATTCGTTTCCTAACTCACCGTAAGCCTCAAAGCGCTCCTGAATATACCTTCATAGACTAAACAAAAACAGTATTATGATACTGATCAATGAAATGAGAAGCTTAACTGTGTGAGCAGAATTCACGTGATACAGAGTAGTTTCACAGAAAGCTTCCTTCTGGATTCTCTTTGAGATTATTTCTTTTCAGGGTATTCTAAGAAGGTTTCCAAATGGTCTTTTCAGATTCCACAGAAGCAATTATTTCAAACTGCTCAATCCAAAGAATGACTTAACCCTCTCAGATGAATGTAAACATCACAAAAGAGTTGCCAAGAAAGCTTCTCTCCGATTTTCGATGAAAGGTATTTCCTTGCCTCACTCAGTCCTCCGGTTACCACTGACAATCCCTTTGCAGAACTCTCAAAGACCAACTTTCAAACTGGGAAATGTAGAGTAAGCTTTAACCCAGTGAAAAGAATGGACATGTCAGAGAGCAGTTTATTCGAGTGCTTCTTTCTGCTTTTTATTGGACGACATTTCAGTTTTTGCCATACTGTTCAAAGTGGACGGAATATCAGTCTTTTGGTTTTATAAGAACAGTGTTCAAACTGTGCCTTATGAGAAGAAAGTTATAACTCACTGTGTGGAATGCACACAACACCAAGCAGTTTCCCAGAAACCTTCTTTCCAGTTTTTATCTGACTATATTTTCTATTTCACCATAGGCCTCAATGTGATGCGAAATAAACCTTCGTGAATCCATCCATGAGGGTGTTTCCAAGATGAGTAATGTAAAGAAAGCTTAACCTATGTGAGATGAATAAACATAGCAAAAAACAGATTCACAAACAGCTTCTTTCCAGTTTTTCATGAATATATCTCCTTTTTCACCGTAGGCCTGAATGTGCTCCCGAACGTCCCTTTGCAGACCTGTGCAGGAAAAAGTTTCCAAACTGCCTAATATAATTAGAGTTTTAACTATGCAAGATGAGTGAATATATCTAACATAAAGCAGTTCACAGAAATCTTCTTTCCAGTTTTTGTCTGAGGATATTTCCTTTTTCACCATAGTCGTCACCATACTCCCAAATATCTCTTGGTATCTTTTTCTCCAAAAGGGATTCCGTAAACCTCTAGGTGAAGAAAGGTATATTTCTGTGAGTGAAATGCACACGTCACCAAGCAGCTCCTCAGAAAGCTTCTCTCCAGTCTATATCTGAAGACGATTCCTTTCTCACAGTAAGTCTCAAAGCCCACCAGAATATCCCTTCACAGACTAAACAAAAACAGTGTTATGTCACAGCTCAATGAAAAGAGAAGCTTAACTGGGTGAGTGGAATTCACGTGACACAGAGATGTTTCACAGAAAGATTCCTTCTGATTTCTGTCTGAGGTTATTTCTTTTTCAGGATATTATAAAGAGCGTTTCCAAATGTACTTTCTCAGATTCCACAGAAACAGTGATTTCAAACTGCTCAATCCAAGCAATGATTTAACTCTATGAGATGAATACAATCATCAAAAAAGAGTTGCGCAGAACGCTTCCCTCCAATTTAGGATGGAAGACATTTTCTCACACAGGCCTCCGGTCGCCACTTACTATCCTTTCGCAGAATCCTTAAAGACCGGCTTTCAAACTGGGAAATGTAGAGTAAGCTTTAACCCTGTGAAAAGAATGGACATGTCAGAGAGCAGTTTCTTTGAGTGCTTCTTTCTGTTTTTTAGTGGACGACATTTCACTTTTTGCCATAGTCTTCAATGTGCTCCGAATATCACTGTTTTGGTTTTACAGGATCAGTGTTCAAACCATGCCTTCTAAGAAGAAAGTTACAACTTCCTGAGTGGAGTGCACACATCACCAAGCAGTTTCTCAGAGAGCTTCTCTCCCGTTTTTATCTGACTCTATATCCTATTTCAGCATAGGCCCCAATGTGATCCCAAACATCTACGAAGGAGTTTCCACGCTGAGTAATGTAAAGAAAGCTTCATCTATGTGAGATGAATAAACATAGCAAAAAGCAGATTCACAGAAAGCTTTTTTCGAGTTTTTATCTGAAGAGATTTCCTTGTTCACCAAAGTCCAGGATGTGCTCCCAAAGGTCCCTTTGTGGGTCCCTCCATGACATTTTTCAAGCTGCGTAATGGAAGGAAAGCTTTATCTATGTGAGATGATTAGATATCACAGAGTAGTTTCCTAGAAATCTTCTTTCCAGTTATTGTCTGAGGCTATTTCCCTTTTTAGCATCGGCATAAACATGCTCCCAAATATCACTTGGTACATGTTTCTCCAAAACAATTTCCCCGACGCTGTATGAGAAGAGAGGAATAACACTGTGACTGGAATGCACACATCACAAAGCAGTTCCTCGGAAAGCTTCTTTCCAGTTTCCGTCTGAACATATTTCCTTTTTCACCATTAACCTCAAAGTGCTCCCGAATATGCCATCACAAGCTAAAGATACACAGGGCTAGAAAACTGCTCAATGAAAAGAGAGGCCTATCTGAGTGAGGGGAATTAGGACGACACAGAGCAGTTTCACAGAAAGATTCCTTCTGCATTTTTCCTGAAGATATTTCCTTCTCCATATTCTAAGGATTGTTTCCAAATGTCCTTCCTCAGATTCCACAAAAACAGTGATTTCAAGCTGCTCAATCCAAAGAATGGTTTAACTCTATGATACATATACACACATCACAAAGCTGTTGATCAGAACGTTTCTCTGCAGGTTTCATCGGAAGACGTTTCCTTGCTCACCACAAGCCTCCGGTCGTCACTAAATATCCCTTCACAGATTCTTCACAGAATTTCTAAACTGGACAACATAGAGAAAGCATTAACTCCGTGAAGTGAATGCACATATCAGAGAGCAGATTCTTGAAATGTTTCCTCCTCGATTTTATTTCAGTATATTTAACCTTTTGCCATAGTCCTCAATGCGTTCTGAAATATCACTTTTTTGGGTTCACAGGAACAGTCTTCAAACATTGCCTTGTGAGAAAAGAGGTATAACTCCCTGAGTGGAATGCATACATCACAAAGTAGTTTCTCAGAAAGCTTCTATCCAGTTTTCATCTGAAGATATCTCCTCTTTCATCGTAGGCTTGTACGTGCTCCCGAATGTTCCCTTACGGATCTGTGCATGACGGAGTTTCCAAACTGTGTAACATAATTAAAGTTTTAACTCCGTGAGATGAATAAATATATATAACACAAACAGTTTCACAGAAATCTTCTTTCCAGTATTTCTCTAAGGATATTCCCTTTTTCACCATAATGGTCGCTATACTGCTGAATATCTCTTGGTAGCTTTTTCACCAAAAGGGATTCCTGAATCCTCTAGGAGCAGAAAGGTGTATTTCTGTGAGTGGAATGCAAACGTCACAAAGCAGCTCCTCAGAAAGCTTCTCTCCAGTTTCTATATGAAGATGGTTCCTTTCTCACCGTAAGCTTCAAGGACGTCCAGAGTATCCCTTCACAGACTAAACAAAAACAGAGTTATGATACAGCTCAATTAAAAGAGAAGCTTAACTGCGTGAGCAGAATTCACGTGATACAGAGCAGTTTCACAGAAAGCTTCCTTCTGGTTTCTCTCTGAGGTTATATTTTTTTAGGATATTCTCAAGAGCGTTTCTGAATGTCCTTTCTCAGATTCCACAGAAACAGTGATTTCAAACTTCTCAATCCAAAGAATGATTTAACGCTATGAGATGAAGACAAACATCACAAAAGAGTTGCGCAGAAAGCTTCTCTCTGATTTTCAATTGAAGACATTTCCTTGCTTCACACAGGCCTCTGGTCGCCACTTGCTATCCCTTCGCAGAACCCTCAAAGACTGACTTTCAAACTGGGAAATGTAGAGGAAGTGCTAACCCTGTGAAAATAATGGACATGTCAGAGAACAGTTTCTTCGAGTGTTTCTTTCTGTGTTTTATTGGACGACATTTAACTTTTTGCCATAGTCTTCAATGTGCTCTGAATATCAATCTTTTGTTTTAACAGGAACAGTGTTCAAACTCTGCCTTATGAGAAGAAAATTATAACTTCCTGAGTGGAATCCACACATCACCAAGCAGTTTCTCAGAAAACTTCTCTCCAGTTTTTATCTGACTATATTTCCTATTTCACCATAGGCACAAATATTATCCAAAATATGCCCTGGGGGATCCTTCCACCAGGGAACTTCCAAGCTGCATAATGTAAAGAAAGCTTCATCTATCTGAGATGAATTAACATAACAAAAAGCAGATTCATGGAAAGCTTCTTTCCACTTTTCATGTGAAGACATTTCCTTTTTCACCATAGTCCAGAATGTGCTCCTGAAGGTTCCTTCGTGGATCTGTCCATGACAGTTTCCAAGCTGGATAATGTAAAGAAAGCGTTATTTATGTGAGATGATTACACATATCACAGAATAGTTTCCTAGAACGTTTCTTTCCAGTTTTTGTATAAGAGTATTTCCCTTTTCACCATCGGCATCAACATGCTGCCGAATGTCACTTGGTACCTGTTTCGCCAGAAGGGTTTCCCAGACGCTGTATGAGAAGAGAGGTATAACACTGCGAGTTGTTATACCTCGTCACAAAGGAATGCACTCATCACAAAGCAGTTCCTCGGAAGGCTTCTGTCCATTTTCAGTCTGAACATATTTCCTTTTTCACTGTAAGCCTCAAAGTGCTCCCGAGTATCCCATCACACGCTAAACATATACGTGGTTAGAAAACTGCTCAAAGAAATGAGAGGCTTAACTGAGCGAAAGGAATTAAGACAACTCAGAGCAGTTTCAGAGAAAGCTTCCTACTGGGTTTTTCTGAGGATATTTCTTTCTCCATATTCTAAGGATCATTACCAAATACACTTCCTCAGATTCCACAAAGATAGAGATTTCAAGCTGCTCAATCAACTGAACGGTTTAACTGTATGAGCAAATACACAGATTGCAAAGCAGTTGCTCAGAACGTTTCTCTGCAGGTTTCATCGGAAGACGTTTCCTCACTGATGACATGCCTCCAGGCGTCATAAAATATCCCTTCACAGATTCCTCAAAGACAGAGATTCGAAACTGGACAACATAGAGTAAGCATTAACTCTGTGAAGTGAATGCACATATCAGAGAGCAGACTCTTGAAACGCTTCTACCTCGATTTTACTTCAGTATATTTCACTATTTGCCATAGTCCTCAATGCGTTCCGAAATATCACATTTTTGGTTTCACAAGAACAGTGTTAAAACGCTGCCATTTGAGAAAAGATGTATAACTCCCTGAGTCGAATGCATACATCACAAAGTAATTTCTCAGAAAGCTTCTATGCAGTTTTATTTGAAGATTTCTCCTCTTTCACCTTCGGCCTCAATGTGCTCCCTAATGACCCTTCGCAAATTCGTGCATGACGGAGTTTCCAAACTGTGTAATAAAAGACAAGTTTAACTATGCAAGCTTAGTTAACTATCCTTAGCTAAGAAAAGTTTAACTATGCAAGCTTAACTATGCTTAGCTAACAAAAAGCAGTTTCACAGAAATCTTCTTTCCAGGTTTGTCTGAATATATTACCTTTTTCACCGTAGCCCTCCCTATACTCCCGAATGTCTTTTGGTAGCTATTTCTCCAAAAGGGTTTCTGGAACCCTCCAGGAGAAGAAAGGTATATTTCCATGAGTGGAATGCACACGTCACAAAGCAGCGCCTCAGAAAGCTTCTCTCCAGTTTCTATCTGAAGATGTTTCCTTTCTCACCGTAAGCCTCAAAGCACTCCTGAATATCCCTTCACAGACTAAACAAAAACAGTGTTATGATACAGCTCAATGGAAAGAGAAGCTTAACTGTGTGAGCGGAATTAACGTGACACAGAGTAGTTTCACAGAAAGCTACATTCTTGTTTCTCTCTGAGGTTATTTCTTTTTCAGGATATTGTAAAGAACGTTTCCAAATGTCCTTTCTCAGATTCCACAGAAACAGTGATTTCAAATTGTTCTATCCAAAGAATGATTTAACTCTATTAGATGAACACAAACAGCACAAAATAGCTGCGCAGAAAGATTCTCTCCGATTTTTGATGGAAGACATTTCCTTGGTTGATAAAGGCCTCTGGTTGCCACTTACTATCCATTCACAGAAAGCTTAAAGACGGACTTTCAAACTGGGAAATTTAGAGGAAACTTTAACACTGTCAAAAGAATGCACATGTCAGAGAGCAGTTTCTTCGAGTGCTTCTTTCTGTTTTTTATTGGATGACATTCCACTTTTTGCCATAGTCTTCAATGTGCTCCGAATATCACTCTTTTGGTTTTACAGGAACAGTGTTCAAACTGTGCCTTATGAGAAGAAAGTTATAACCCCCTTAGTGGAATGTACACATCATCAAGCAGTTTCTCAGAAAGCTCTCTCCAGTTTTTATCTGACTATATTTTCTATTTCACAATAGGCCTGAATGTGATCCCAAATGTCCCATCACGGATCCATCCACGAGGGAGTTTCGAAGCTTTGTATTGTAAAGAAAGCTTCATCTATGTGAGATGAATAAACAAAACAAAAGTAGATTCACAGAAAGCTTCTTTCCAGTTTTTATCTGAAGATATTTCTTTTTTCACCATCGTCCTGAATGTGCTCCCAAAGGTCCCTTCGAGGATCTGTCCATGGCAGTTTCAAAGCTGCGTAATGTAAAGAAAGCTTTATCTATGTGACACGATTACACATGTCACAGAGTAGTTTCCTAGAAAGCATCTTTCCAGTTTTTCCTCTCAGGCTATTTCCCTTTTCACCATTGGCATCAACATGCTCCCGAATATCACTTGGTACTTCTTTCTCCAAAAGGGTTTCCCCAACGCTGTATGAGAAGACAGGTATTACGCTATGAGTGGAATGCACACGTCATGAAGCACTACCTCGGAAAGCTTCTCTCTAGTTTCCGTCTGAGCATATTTCCCTTTTCACCGTAAGCCTCAGTGCTCCCGTATATCCCATCAAACGTTAAACATACACAGGGTGAGAAAACTGCTCTATGAAAAGAGAAGCTTAACTGAGAGAGTGGAATTAAGAAGACACAGAGCAGTTTCACAGAAAGCTTCCTCCTGGATTTTACCTGAGGATATTTCTTTCCCAATATTCTAAGTATCATTCCCAAATGTTGTTCCTCAGATTCCACAATAACAGTGATTTCAACCTCCTCAATCCAAAGAATGGTTTAACTCTAGGAGATGAATACACATATCGCAAAGCAGTTGCTCAGAACGTTTCTCTGCAGGTTTCTTCGGAAGATGCTTCCTCGCTCACCATAAGCCTCCGGGTGTCACTAAATATCCCTTCACATATTCTTCAAAGACAGAGTTTCAAAACTGGGCCACGTAGATTAAGCATTAACTCTGTGAAGTGAACGCACATATTGGAGAGGAGATTCTTGGAACGCTTCTTCCTCTATTTTATTTCAGTATATTTCACTATTCGCAATAGTCCTCAATGCGTTCCAAAATATAACTTTTATGGTTTTCCACGAACAGTGTTAAAACACTGCCTTGTGAGAAAAGAAGTATAACTCCCTGAGTGGGATACATACATCACAAAGCAGTTTCTCAGAAAGCTTCCATTCAGGTTTTATCTGAAGATATCTCCTCTTTCACTGTATGCCGGAATGTGCTCCCGAACATTCCTTCACGGATCTATGTGTGATGGAGATTCCAAACTGCATAATATAATTGCCTTTTTAACTATGCGAGATGAATAAATATATCTAACACATAGCAGTTTCACAGAAATATTCTTTCCAGTTTTTGTCTCAGGATAATTCATTTTTCACCATAGTCGTCAATTTACTCCCGAATATCTCTTGGTAGCTTTTTCTCCAAAAGGGATTCTGGAATCCTTTATGAGAAGAAAGGTGTATTTCTGTGAGTGGAATGCACACATCACAAAGCAACCCCTCAGAAAGCTTCTCTCCAGTTTCTATCTGAGGATGTTTCCTTGACCATAAGCCTCAAAGCCCTCCAGAGTATCCCTTTGGAGACTAAACAAAAACAATATTATGATACAACTCAATGAAAAGAGAAGCTTAACTGTGTGAGTGGAATTCACGTGACACAGAGCAGTTTCACAGAAAACTACCTTCTCGTTTCCCTCTGAGGTTATTTCTGTTTTCAGGATATTCTAAAGAGCATTTCCAAATGACCGATCTCAGATTCTACAGAAGCACTGATTTCAAACTGCTCAGTTCAAGGAATCATTTAACTCTCTGAGATGAATAGAAACATCACAAAAGAGTTGCGTAGAGAGCTTCTCTCCGATTTTCGATGAAAGACATTTCCTTGCCTCACAAAGGCCTCTGGTCACCACTTTATATCCCTTCGCAGAATCCTCAAAGACTGAATTTCAAACTGGGAAATGTAGAGTAAGCTTTAACACTGTGAAAAGAATGGGCATGTGAGAGAGCAGTTTTTCCGAGTGCTTCTTTCTGTTTTTTATTGGACTACATTTGACTTTTCGCCATAGTCTTCATTGCGCTCCAAATATCACTCTTTTGGTGCTACAGAAACCGTGTTCTAACTGTGCATTGTGGGAAGAAAGTTATAATTCCCTGAGTGGAATGCACACATCATCAAGCAGTTTCTCAGAAAGCTTCTCTCCAGGTTTATCTGACTATATTTCCTCTTTCACCATAGGCCAGAATGTGATTCCAAATGTCCCTTCACAGATCCATCCATGAGGGAGTTTCCAAGCTGCATAATGTAAACGAAGCTTCATCTTTGTGAGATGAATAAACATAACAAAAAGCAGATTCACAGAAAGCTTCTTTCCAGTTTTCATCTGAAGATATTTCCTTTTTCACCATAGTCCAGAATGTACTCCCGAAGGTCCCTTTGTGGATCTATCTATGACAGATTTCAAGCTAATGTAAAGAAAGCTTTATCTATGAGGGATGATTACAGATATCACAGAGTAGTTTCCCAGAAAGCTTCTTTCCAGTTTTTGTCTGAGGCTATTTCCCTCTCCACCATCGGCATCCACATGCTCCCAAATATCACTTGGTACCAGTTTTTCCAAAAGGGTTTCCCCGACGCTATATGAGAAGAGAGGTATAACACTGTGACTGGAAAACACACTTGCTAAAGAAGTTCCTCCGAATGCTTCTCTCCAGTTTCGGTCTGAACATATTTCCTTTTTCACCGTTAGCCTCAAAGTCTTCCCAAATATCCCATCACACACTTAACATACACAGGGCTAGAAAACTGCTCAATAAAAAGAGAGGCTTATCTGAGTGAGAGGAATTAATACGACACAGTGCAGTTTCACAGAAAGCCTCCTTCTGGATTTTACCTGAAGATATTTCTTTCTCCATATTCTAAGGATCGTTCCCAAATGGCTTTCCTCAGATTCCACAAAAACACTGATTTCAAGCTGCTCAATCCAAAGAATGGTTTATCTCTATGAGACGAATACACACATTGCATAGCAGTTGCTCTGAATGTCTCTCTGCAGGTTTCATCGGAAAGCAATTCCTTACTCACCACAAACCTCTGGGCGTCACTAAATATCCCTTCACAGATTTTTAAAGACAGAGTTTTGAAATAAGACAACATAGAGTAAGCACTAACCCTGTGAAGTGAGTGCACATCTCAGATAGCATATTCTTGGTTTGCTTCTTCATCGATTTTATTTCAGTATGTTTCACTATTTGCCTTAGTCCTTAATGTGTTCTGAAATATCACTTTTTCGGTTCCACAGGAACAGTGTTCAAACTCTGCCTTGTGAGAAAAGAGGCATAACTCCCTGAGTGGAATGCATACACACAAAGTAGTTTCTCAGAAAGTTCCTATTTAGTTTTTATCTGAAGATATCTCCTCTTTCACCGTCGGGCTGAATATGCTCCCGAATGTCCCTTCGCAGATCTGTGGGTGACGGAGTTTCCAAACTCGGTAGTATAATTAAAGTTTTAACTATGTGAGATGAATAAATATATGTAACACAAAGCAGTTTCACAGAAATCTTCTTTTCAGTTTTTGTCTGTGGATATTTCCTTTTTCACCATAGACCTCCCTATACTACCGAATATCTCTTGGTAGCTTTTCCTCCAAAAGTGATTCCAGAATCCTCTAGGAGAAGAAAGGTGTATTTCTGTGAGTGGAATGCTCACGTCACAAAGCAGCTCCTCAGAAAGCTTCTCTCCAGTTTCTATCTGAGGACATTTTCTTTCTCACCGTAAGCCTCAAAGACCTCCAGAAGATCCCTTTGAAGACTAAACAAAAACCATGTTATGATACAACTTATTGAAAAGAGAAGCTTAACTGTGTGAGCAGAATTCACGTGACACAGAGCAGTTTCACGGAAAGCTTCCTTATTGTTTCTCTCTGAGGTTATTGCTTTTTCAGGATATTCTAAAGAGTGTTTCCAAATGTCCTTTCTCAGGTTCCACAGATATAGTGATTTCAAACTGCTAAATCCAAACAATGATTTAACGCTATGAGATGAATACAAACATCACAAAAGGGTTGCGAGGAAAGCTTATCTCCGATTTTCAATGAAAGACATTTCCTTGCCTCACACAGGCCTCCGGTTGCCGCTGACTATCCCTTTGCAGAACCCTCAAAGACTGACTTTCAAACTGGGAAATGTAGTGTAAGATTTAACCTGTGAAAAGAATGGACTTGTCAGAGAGCAGTTTCTTCGAGTGCCTCTTTCTGTTTTTAATTGGGTGACATTTCACTTTTTACCATAGTCTTCATTGTGCTCCGAATATCACTCTTTTGGTTTTATGGGAACAGTGTTCTAACTGTGCCTTATGAGAAAAAAGTTATAATTCCATGAGTGGAATGCACACATCACCAAGCAGTTTCTCAGAAAACTTCTCTCCCCTTTTTCTCTGACTGTATTTCCTATTTCACCATAGGCCCTAATGTGATTGCAAATATCCCTTTGCAGATCCATCCACGAGGGAGTTTCCAAGATGAATAATGTAAAGATAGCTTCATCTATGTCAGATCAATAAACATAGCAAAAAGCAGAATCACAGAAACCTTCTTTAAAGTTTTTATTTGAAGATATTTCCTGTTTAACCATAGTCCAGAATGTGCTCATGAAGGTCCCTTCGTGGGTCCGTCCATGACAGTTTCTAAGCTGCCTAATATAAAGAAAGCTTTATCTATGTCAGATGATTACACATATCTCAGAGTAGTTTCCTAGAAAAGTTCTTTCCCTTTTTTCTGAGGATATTTCACTTTTCACTGTCAGCATGAACGTATTCCCGAATATCACTTGGGATCTGCTTCTCCAAAAGGGTTTCCCCGATGCTGTATGAGAAGAGAGGTATAACACTGTGACTGGAATGCACACGTCACAAAGCAGTTCTTCTGAAAGATTCTCTCCAGTTCGGTCTGAACATATTTCCTTTTTCACCATAATCTTCAGAGTGCTCCCGAATATCCCATCACTCGCTAAATATTCACAGGGTTACAAATCTGCTCAATGAAATGAGAGGCTTAACTGAGTGAGAGGAATTAAGACGACACAGAGCAATTTCACAGAAAGCTTCCTTGTGGATTTTACCTGAGGATATTTCTTTCTCCATATTCTAAGGATCGTTCCCAAATGTCCTTTTTCATATATCACAAAAACCGTGATTTCATGCTGCTCAATCCAAAGAATCGTATAAATTTACGAGATGAATACACACATTGCAAAGCATTTGCTCAGAAAGTTTCTCTGCAGGATTCAACGGAAGACGTTTCCTTATTCACTCAAGCCTCCGGGCGTCACTAAATATACCTTCACAGTTTCTTCAAAGACAGTTTCGAAACTGGGCAACATCGAGTAAGCATTAAGTCTGTGAAATGAATTCACATATTGGAGAGCAGATTCTTGGAACGTTTCTTCCTTGATTTTTTTCAGTATATTTCACTATTTGCCGTAGTACTCAATGTGCCCCAAAATATCACTTTTTCAGTTTCACAAGAACAGTGTTCTAACACTGCCTTGTGAGAAAAGAGGTATAAGTCCCTGAGTGGAATGCATACACCAAAAGGAATTTCTCAGAAAGCTTCTATCCAGTTTTTATCTGAAGATATCTCCTTTTTCACCATAGGCCTGAATGTGCTACCGAATGTTCCTTCATGGATCTGTTCATGATGGAGTTTCCAAACTGCGTACTATAAGAAAAGTTTTAACTATGCAAGATGAATAAGTATATCTAACACAAAGCAGTTTCACAGAAATCTTCTTTCCAGTTTTTGTCTGAGGATATTTCCTTTTTCACCATAGTCATCGTTATATCCCTGAATATCTCTTGGTAGATTTTTCTCCAAAAGCCATTGAGGAATCCTCTAGAAGAAGAAAGGTATATTTCTCTGAGTGGAATGCACACATCACAGAGCAGCTACTCACAAATTTTCTGTCCAGTTTCCATCTGAAGTCATTTCATATCTCACCGTAAGCCTCAAAATGCTCCTGAATATCCCTTTGCAGACTAAACAAAAACAGTGTTATGATACACCTCAATGAAAAGAGAAGCTTAACTGCGTGAGCAGAATTCACGTGACACAGAGCAGTTTCACAGAAAGCTTTCTTCTGGTTTGTCTCAGAGGTTATTTCTTTATCAAGATATTATAAAGAGCGTTTCCAAATGTTCTTTCTCAGATTCCCGAGAAACAGTGATTTCAAACTGCTCAATCCAAAGAATGATTTAACTCTATGAGATGAATACAAATATTTCAAAGTGGTTGCACAGGAAGCTTCTCTCTAATTTTCAATGGAAGACATTTCCTTGCCTCAAACAAACCTCTGTTCGCCACTTACTATCCCTTCGCAGAACCCTCAAAGACCGATTTTCAAACTGGGCAGTGTAGGGTAAGATTTAACCCTGTGAAAAGAATGGACATGTCAGAGAGCAGTTTTTTCGAGTGCTTCTTTCTGTTTTTTATTGGACGACATTTCACTTTTTACCATAGTTTTCAAAGTGCTCCGAATATCACTCTTTTGGTTTTACAGGAACAATGTTCAAACTCTGCATTATGAGAAGAAAGTTATAACTCCCTGAGTTGAATGCACACATCACAAAGCAGTTCCTCAGAAAGCTTCTCTCCAATTTTTATCTGACTATATTTCCTATGTCACCATAGGCCCGAAGTTGATCCCAAATATGCCTTCGTGGATCCATCCATGAGGGAGTTTCCAAGCTGTGTAATGTAAAGAAAGCATTATAGATGGCAGATGAATAAACATAGCAAAAAGCAGATTCACAGAAAGCTTCTTTCCAGTTTTTATCTGAAGATATTTCCTTTCTCACCATAGTCCAGAATGTGCTCCCGAAGGTCCCTTCGTGGATCCCTCCATGACAGTTTCCACGCTGCCTAATGTAAAGAAAGCTTTATCTATGTGAAATGATAACACATATCACAGAGTAGTTTCATTGAAAGCTTCTTTTCCAGTTTTTATTAGAGGAAATTTCACTTTTCACCATGGGCATCAACATCCTCCCGAATATCACTTGGTAGCTGTTTCTCCAAAAGGGTTTCCCCAACGCTGTATGAGAAGAGATCTATAACACTGTGACTGGAATGCACACATCATAACGCAGTTCCTTGGAAAGCTTCTCTTTAGTTTCGATCTGAACATATTTCCTTTTTCACCGTTATCCTAGAAGTTCTGCCGAATATCCCATCACACGCTCAACATGCACAGTGCTAGAAAACTGCTCAATGAAAAGAGAGGTTTATCTGAGTGAGAGGAATTAAGACGACACAGAGCAGTTTCACAGAATGCTTCCCTCTGGATTTTACCTGAGGATATTTCTTTCTCCATATTCTAAGGATCGTTCCCAAATGTTCTTCCTCAGATTCCACAAAAGCAGTGATTTCAAGCTGCTCAATCCAAAGTATGGTTTATCTCTAGGAGACGAATACACACATCACAAAGCAGTTGCTCAGAAAGTTTCCCTACAGGTTTCATCGGAAGACCTTTCCTCGCTCACCACAAGCCTCCGGGTGTCACTAAATATCCCTTCACAGATTTCTCAAAAACACAGTTTCTAAATTGGGCAACATAGAATTAGCATTAACGCTGTGAAGTGAATGCACATATCAGAGAGCATATTCTTGGAATGCTTCTTCCTCGATTTCATTTCAGTTTATTTCACTATTCGCCATAGTCCTCAATGTATTCCGAAATATCACATTTTCGGTTTCACAGGAGCCGTGTTCAAATACTGCCTTGTGAGAAAAGAGGTATAACTCCCTGAGTGGAATGCGTCCATCACAAAGTAGTTTCTCAGAAAGCTTCTTACCAGTTTTTATCTGAAGATATTTCCTTTTTCACCCTCGTCTTGAATGTGCTCCTGAAGTTCTCTTCGTGGATCCGTCCATGACAGTTTCCAGGCTGCATAATGTAAAGAAATCTTTATCTATGTGTGATGATTACACGTATCACTGAGTATTTTCCTAGAAAGCTTCTTTCCAGTTTTTGTCTGAGGCTATTTCCGTTTTCACCATCAGCATCAACATTCTCCTGAATATTTCCTGGTACCTGTTTCTTCAAAAGGGTTTCCCTGACGCTTTATGAGAATAGAAATATAACACTGTGAGTGGAATGCACCCGTCACAAAGCAGTTCCTCAGAAAGCTTCTCTCCAGTTTTGGTCTGAACATATTT
>NW_012117699.1:849095-862424 GCF_000951035.1 Colobus angolensis palliatus | reverse complement strand
ATATTTCCTTTTTCACCATAAGCCTCAAAGGGCTACCGAATATCCCATCAGAAGCTAAACATACAAAGGGTTAGAAAACTACTCAATGAAAAGAGAGGCTTACCTGAGTGAGAATAATTAAGATGACATGGAGCAGTTTCACAGAAAGCTTCCTTGTGGATTTTACCTGTGGATATTTCATTCCTCATATTCAAAGGGTCGTTTCCAAGTGTCCTTCCCCAGACTCCACAAAAACAGTGATTTCAAGCTGCTCAATCCAAAGAAAGGTTTAACCGTAGGAGATGAAAACACACATCATAAAGCAGTTTCTCAGAACATTTCTCTGCAGGTTTCATCAGAAGACATTTCCTCATGCACCACAAGCCTTTGGGCATCATTAAATATCCCTTCACAGATTCTTCAAAGACAGAGCTTCAAAACTGGACACCATAGAGTAAGTATTAACTCTGTGATGTGAATTCACATATCAGAGAGCAGATGTTTGGAACGCTTCTTCCTCGATTTTATTTCAGTATATTTCACTTTTCGCCATAGTCCTCAATGCGTTCCAAAATATCACTTTTTCGGTTTCACATGAACAGTGTTCAAACACTGCCTTGTGAGAAAAGAGGTATAACACCCTGAGTGGAATGTATACAACACAAAGTAGTTTCTCAGAAAACTTCTATCCAGTTTTTATCTGAGGATATCTCCTCTTTCACCGTAGGCCTGCATGTTCTCCCTAATGTCCCTTCGTGGATCTGGGCATGAAGGAGTTTCCAAACTGCGTAAGGTAATTAAAGTTTTAACTATGCGAGGTGAATAAATATATCTAACCCAAAGCAGTTTCACAGAAATCTTCTTTCCAGTTTTTGTTTGAGGATATTTCCTTTTTCACCATAGCCGTCACTATACTCCCAAATATCTCTTGGTAGCTTTTCTCCAAAAGGGATTCCTGAAACCTCTAGGAGAAGAAAGCTATATTTATATGAGTGGAATGCACACGTCACAAAGAAGCTCCTCAAAAAGCTTCTCTCCAGTTTTTATCTGAAGATGTTTCCTTTCTCACCGTAAGCCTCAAAGTGCTCCAGGGTATCCCTTTGCAGACTGAACCAAAACAATTTTATGATACAGCTCAATAAAAAGAGAAACTTAACTGTGTGAGTGGAATTCACGTGACACACAGCAGTTTCACAGAAAGATTCCTTCTGGTTTCTCTCTGAGGTTATTTCTTTTTCAGGATATTCTAAAGAGCGTTTCCAAATATCCTTTCTCAGATTCCACAGAAACAGTGATTTCAAACTGCTCAATCCAAAGAATGATTTAACGCTGTGAGATGAATAAAAACATCATAAAATAGTTGCTCAGAAAGCTTCTCTCCGATTTTCGATGGAAGACATTTCCTTGCCTCACACAGGTCTCCTTTCCCCACTTATTATCTCTTCGCAGAAACCTCAAAGACCGACTTTCAAACTGGGAAATGTAGAGTAAGCTTTAACGCTATAAAAATAATGGACATGTCAGAGAGCAGTTTATTTGAGTGCTTCTTTCTGTTTCTTATTGGATGACATTTTACTTTTTGCCATAGTCTTCAATGTGCTCTGAATATCACTCTTTTGGCTTTACAATAACAGTGTTTAAACTGTGCCTTATGAAAAGAAAGTTATAACTCCCTGAGTGGAATGCACACATTACCAAGCTGTTTCTCAGATACCTTCTCTCCAGTTTTTATCTGACTATATTTGCTATTTCACGATAGACCCAAATGTGATCCCAAATATCCATTCGCAGATCAATCCACGAGGGAGTTTTCAAGCTGCATAATGTAAAGAAAGCTTCATCTATGTGAGATGAATAAACATAGCAAAAAGCAGATTCACAGAAAGCTTCTTTCCAGTTTTTATCTGAAGATATTTGCTTTTTCACCATAGTAATTGATGTGCTCCTGAAGCTCTCTTCATGGATCCGTCCATGCCAGTTTCCAAGCTGCATAATGCAAAGAAAGCTTTATCTATATGAGATGATTACACATATTACAGAATAGTTTCCTGGAAAGCATCTTTCCTGTTTTTCTTTAAGGCTATTTCCCTTTTCACCAATGGCATCAACATGCTCCCGAATGTCCCTTGGTACCTGTTTCTCCAAAAGGATTTCCCCGACGCTGTATGAGATGAGAGGTTAAACACTGTGAGTGGAATGCACATGTCACAAAGCAGTTCCTTGGAAAGCTTCTCTCCAGTTTTGGTCTGAACATATTTCCTTTTCACTGTTAGCCTCAAAGGGCTCCCGAATATCCCATCACATGCTAAAGATACACAGGGTTAGAAAACTACTCAATGAAATGAGAGGTTTAACTGAGTGAGAGGAATTAGGATGACACAGAGCAGATTCACAGAAAGATTCCTTCTGGATTTTACCTGAGGATATTTCTCTCCCCATATTCTAAGGATCACTCCCAAATGTCCTTCCTCAGATTCCACAAAAACAGTGATTTCAAGCTTCAATACAAAGAATGGTTTATCTCTATGAGACTAATACACACTTCACAAAGTAGTTGCTCAGAACGTTTCTGTGCAGGTTTCATCGGAACACGTTTCTTTGCTCACCATAAGCCTCCGGGTGTCACTAAATATCCCTTCACAGATTCTTCAAAGACAGATTTTCGAAACTGGGAAACATAGAGTCAGCATTACCTCTGTGAAGTGAATGCATATATCAGAGAGAAGATCCTTCATATGCTTCTTCCTCGATTTTATTTCAGTATATTTCACTATTCGCCATAGTCCTCAATGTGTACCGAAATATCTCTTTTTCGATTTCACAGGAACAGTGTTCATACACTGCTTTGTTATAATATAGTTATAACTCCCTGAGTGGAATGCATACATCACAATGTAGTTTTTCAGAAAGCTTCCATCCAGTTTTTATCTCAAGATATCTCCACTTTCACCGGAGGCCTGAATGTGCTCCCGAATGTCCCTTCGAGAATCTGTGCATGACGGTGTTTCCAAGCTGTGTAACATAATTAAAGTTTGAAGTATGTGAGATGGATAAATATATCTAACACAAAGCAGTTTCACAGAAATTTTCCTTCCAGTTTTCCTCTGAGGTTATTTCCTTTTTCACCATAGCCCTCCCTATATTCCCAAATATCTCTTGGTAGCTTTTTCTCCAAAAGGGATTACACGATCCTATTTGAGAAGAAAGGTGTACTTCTGTGAGTGGAACGTGCATGTCAAAAGGGGCTCCTCAAAAAGCTTCTAACCAATTTCCATCTAAAGACGTTTGCTTTCTCACCAAAAGCCTCAAAAGGTTCCAGAATATCCCTTCACAGACTAAACAAAAGCAGTGTTTTGATACTGCTCTGTGAAAAAAGAAGCTTAACTGTGTGAGCAGAATTCACATGACACAGAGCAGTTTCCCAGAAAGCTTCCTTCTGATTTCTTTCTGAGGTTATTTCTTCTTCAGGATATTCTAAAGAGAGTTTCCAAATATCCTTTCTCAGATTCCACAGAAACAGTGATTTCAAACTGCTCAATCCAAAGAATGATTTAACTCTATGAGATGAATAGAAACATCACAAAAGAGGTGCACAGAAAGTTTGTCTCCGATTTTCGATGCAAGACACTTCCTTTCCTCACACAGGCTTCCAGGTCGGCACTTAATATCCCTTCTCAGAACCCTCAAAGACTGACTTTCAAAGAGTAAGCTTTAACCCTGTGAAAAGAATGGACATGTCAGAGAGCAGATTCTTCGAGTGCTTATTTCTGTTTTTTATTGGATGACATTTCACTTTTGTCATAGTCTTCAATGTGCTCCAAATATCACTCTTTTGGTTTCACAGGAAGAGGGTTCAAACTGTGCCCTAAGATAAGAAAGTTATAACTCCCTGAGTGGAATGCTTACATCACCAAGCAGTTTCTCAGAAAGCTTCTCTCCAGTTTTCATCTGACTATATTTGCTATTTCATCATAGGCCCGAATGTGATCCCAAATATCCCTTTGTGGATCCATCCACGAGGGAATTTCCAAGCTGTGCAATGTAAAAAAAGATTCATCTATGTCAGATGAAAAAATATAGCAAAAAGCAGATTCACAGAAAGCTTCTTTTCAGTTTTTATCTGAAGATATTTCCTTTTTCACCATAGTCCGGAATGTGCTCCCGAAGGTCCCTTCGTGGATCCATCCATAACAGTTTCCAAGCTGCGTAATATAAAGAAAGTTTTATCTATGTGAGATTATTACACATATCACAGAGTAGTTTCCTAGAAAGCTTATTTCCTGTTTTTGTCTGAGGCTATTGCCTTTTCACCATCGGCATCAACATGCTCCCGAATATCACTTGGTACTTGTTCCTCCAAAAGGGTTTCCATGACTCTGTATGAGAAGAGAGGTATAACACTCTGAGTGGAATGCAAAGGTCACAAAGCAGTTCCTTGGAAAGCTTCTCTCCAGTTTCGGTCTGAACATATTTCCTTTTTCACCATTAGCCTCAAAGTGCTCCCGAATATCCCATCACACGGTAAACATACACAGGGCTAGAAAACTGCTCAATGAAAAGAGAGGCTTACCTGGGTGAGCGGAATTAAGACGACAGAGAGCAGTTTCACAGAAAGCTTGATTCTGGATTTTACCTGAGGATATTTCTTTCTCCATATTCTAAGGATCATTCCCAAATGTCCTTCCTCAGATTCCCCCAAAATAGTGTTTTCACGCTGCTCAATCCAAAGAATGGTTTAACTCTAGGAGAAGAATACTCACATTGCAAAGCAGTTGCTCAGAACGTTTCTCTGCAGATTTCATCAGAACATGTTTCCTCGCTCACCACAAGCCTCTGGATGTCACTAAATATCCCTTCACAGATTCTTCAAAGACAGAGTTTCGTAACTGGGAAACATAGAGTAAGCATTAACTCTGTGAAGTGAATGCACATATCAGAGAGCAGATTCTTGGAACGCTTCTTCCTCGATTTTATTTCAGTATATTTCACTATTCGCCCTAGTCCTCAATGCGTTCCGAAGTATCACATTTTCGATTTCAGAGGAACAGTGTTCAAACACTGTTTTGTGAGAAAAAAGGTATAACTCCCTGAGTGGAATGCATATATCACAAAGTTGTATAGAAAGCTTCTATCCAGTTTTTATCTGAAGATATCTCCTCTTTCACCGAAGACCTGAATATGCTCCCGAACCTCTGTTCATGGATCTTTGCATGACAGAGTTTCCAAACGGCATAAGATAATTAAAGTTTTAACTATGTGAGATGAATGAATATATCTAACACAAAGCACTTTCTCAGAAATCTTCTCTCCAGTTTTTGTCTCAGGATATTTCCTTTTTCACCATAGCCTTCCGTATACTCCCGAATTTTTTTTGGTATTTTTTTCTAGAAAAAAGTTTCCGGAATCCTCTAGGAGAAGAAAGGTATATTTCTATGTGTGGAATGCACACATCACAAAGCACCTCCTCAGAAATCTTCTCTCTAGTTTCTATCTGAAGACGTTTCCTTCCTCTCCATAACCCTCAAGGCCCTCCAGATTATCCCTTCACAGACTAAACAAAAACAGTGTTATGATACAGCTCAAAGAAAAGAGAAGCTTAACTGTGTGAGTGGAATTCACTTGACACAGAGCAGTTTCACAGAAAGTTTCCTTCTGGATTCTTTCTGTGGTTATTTCCTTTTCAGGATATTCTAAAGAGCATTTCCAAACGTCCTTTCTCAGATTCCACAGAAACAGTGATTTCAAACTGCTCAATCCAAAGAATGATTTAATGCTATGAGATGAATGCAGCATCACAAAAGAGTTGCTCAGAAGACTTCTGCCGATTTTCGATGGAAGGCATTTCCTTTTCTCAAACAGGCCTCTGGGTGCCACATGCTATTACTTCACAGAACCCTCAAAGACCGACTTTCAAACTGGGAAATGTAGAGTAAGCTTTAACCCTTTGAAAGGAATGGGAATGTCACAGAGCAGGTTCTTCAAGTGCTTCTATCTGTATTTATGGGACGACATTTAACTTTTTGCCATAGTCTTCAAAGTGCTCCGAATATCACTCTTTTGGTTTTACAATAACACTGTTCAAACTGTGCCTTATGAGAAGAAAGTTATAAATCCCTGAGTGGAATGCACACATAACCAAGCAGTTTCTCAAAAATCTCCTCTGCAGTTTTTATCTGAATATATTTGCTATTTCACCATAGGCCCGAATGTGATCCCAAATATCCATTCGCGGATCCATCCATCAGGGAGTTTTCAAGCTGCATAATGTAAAGAAAGCTTCATCTATGTGAGATGAATAAACAACGTGAAAAGCAGATTCACAGAAAGATTCTTTAAAGTTTTTATCTGAGGATATTTCCTTTTTCACCATAGTCCTGAATGTACTCCTGAAGGTCTCTTCTTTGTTCCGATCATGACAGTTTCCAAGCTGAGTAATGCGAAGAAAGCTTTATCTATGTGAGACGATTACACATATCATAGAATAGTTTCCTAGAAAGCATCTTTCAAGGTTTTGTCTCAGGCTATTTCCCTTTTTAAAAATGGTATCAACATTTTCCCGAATACCACTTGGTACCTGTTTCTCCAAAAGGGTTTCCCTGATGCTGTATGAGAAGAGAGGTATAACACTGTGAGTGGAATGCACACATCACAAAAGCAGTTCTTTGGAAAGCTTCTCTCCAGTTTTGGTCTGAACATACTTCCTTTTTCGCCATTAGCCTCAAAGTGCTCCCGAATATCCCATCACATGCTAAACATACACAGGTCTAGAAAACTGCTCAATGAAATGAGAGGCTTAACGGTGCGACAGGAATTAAGACAACACAGAGCAGTTTAGCAGAAAGCTTCTTTCTGGATTTTTCCCGAGGATATTTCTTTCTCCATATTATAAGGATTGTTCCCAAATGTCCTTCCTCAGATTCCACAAAAACAGTGATTTCAAGCTGCTCAATCCAAAGAATGGTTTAACTCTAGGAGACGAATACACACATTGCCAAGCAGTTGCTCAGAACGTTTCTCTGCAGGTTTCTTCTAAAGGCATTTCCTGGCTCACCACAAGCCTCCGGGCGTCACTAAATATCACTTCACAGATAAATCAAAGACAGAGTTTCGAAACTGGGTAAAATAGAGTCATCATTAACTCTGTGAAGTGAATGCATATATAAGAGAGCAGATTCTTGGAACGCTTCTTCCTAGATTTTATTTCAGTATATTTCACTATTCGCCATAGTCCTCAATGCGTTCCGACATTTCCCCTTTTTGGTTTCAGATGGAACAGTGTTCAAACACTGCTTTGTGAGAAAAGAGGTATAACTCTCTGAGTGGAATGCGTACATCACAAAGTAGTTTGTCAAAAAACTTCTATCCAGTTTTTATCTGAAGATATCTCCTCTTTTACCCTAGGCCTGAATGTGCTGCCGAATGTCCCGTCGTGGATCTGTGCATGACGGAGCTTACAAACTGTGTAATATAATAAAAGTTTTAACTAAGTGATATGAAAAAATATATCTAAATCAAAGCAGTTTCACAGAAATCTTTTCTTCAATTTTTGTCTGAGGATATTTCCTTTTTCACCATAATGGTCACTATATTCCAAAATATCTCTTGGTAGCTTTTTCTTCAAAAGGGATTCTGGAAGCCTCTATGAGAAGAAAGGTATATTTCTGTGAGTGGAATGCACACGTCACAAATCAGCTCCTTAGAAAGTTTCTCTCCAGTTACTATCTGAGGACGTTTCCTTTCTCACTGCAAGCCTTAAAGCCCTCCAGATAATCCCTTTGCAGACTAAACCAAAACAACGTTATGATACAGCTCAATGAAAAGAGAAGCTTAACTGTGTGAGCAGAATTCATGTGACAGAGTGCAGTTTCACAGAAAGCTTCCTTCTGGTTTCTCTCTGAGGTTATTTCTTTTTCAGGATATTCTAAAGTGCGTTTCCAAATGTCCTTTCTCAGATTCCACAGAAACAGTGATTTCAAACTGCTCAATCCAAAGAATGATTTACCTCTATTAGATGAATACAAACATCATATAAGATTTGCGCAGAGAGTTTCTCTCCAATTTTCGATGGAAGACATTTCCTTACCTGAAACAGGCCTCCAGTCGCCACTTAGTATCCCTTCGCAGAAACCTCAAAGACTGACTATCAAACTGGGAAATGTAGAGTAAGCTTTAACCCTGTGAAAAGAATGGACATGTCGGAGAGCAGTCTCTTCGAGTGTTTCTTTCTGTTTTTTATTGAACGATATTTCACTTTTTGCCATACTCTTCAAAGGGCTCCAAATATCACTCTTTTGGTTTTACAATAACCGTGCTCAAACTGTGTCTTATGAGAAGAAAGTTATAACTCCCTGAGTGGGATGCTCACATCACCAAGCTGTTTCTCCGAAAACTTCTCTCAAGTTTTTATCTGACTATATTTTCTATTTCACCATAGGCCCGAATGTGTTCCCCAATATCCCTTCACGGATCAATCCACGGGGTAGTTTCCAAGCTGCTTAATGTAAAGAAAGCTTCATCTATGTGAGATGAATAAACATAGCAAAAAGCAGATTCCCAGAAAGCTTTTTCAAGTTTTTATCTGAAGATATTTCCTTTTTCACCATAGTCCAGAATGTGCTCCCGAAGGTCCCTTTGTGGATCCGTCTATGACAGATTTCAAGCTGCATAATGTAAAGAAAGCTTTATCTATGAGGGATGATTACAGATATCACAGAGTAGTTTCCTAGAAATATTTTTCCCAGTTTTTGACTGAGACTATTTCTCTCTACACCATCAGCATCAACATGCTCTCGAATATCACCTGGAACTTGTTTCCCCAAAAGTGTTTCCCCAACGCTGTATGAGAAGAGAGGTATAACAGTGTGACTGGAATGCACACGTCACAAAGCAGTTCCTCGGAAAGCTTCTCTCCAGTTTCGGTCTGAACATATTTCCTTTTTCATCATAAGCCTCAAAGTGCTCCCGAATACCCCATCACATGCAAAACATAGAGAGGTTTAGAAAACTGCTCAATGAAAAGAGACGCTTATCTGAGTCAGAGGAATTAAAACAACACAGAGCAGTTTCACAGAAAGCTTCTTTCTGGATTTTACCTGAGGATATTTCTTGCTCCATATTCTAAGGATTGTACGCAAATGACCTTTCTTAGATTCCACAAAAACAGTGATTTCATGCTGCTCAAAACAAAGAATGGTTTAACTCTAGGAGATGAATACAAACATCGCAAAGCAGTTGCTCAGAACCTTTCTCTGCAGGTTTCATCGGAACACGTTTCCTGGCTCACCAGAAGCCTACGGGCATCACTAAATATCCCTTTACAGATTTTTCAAAGACAGAGTTTTGAAACTGGGCAACATAGAGTAAGCATTAACTCTGTGAAGTGAATGCACGTATCAGAGAACAGATTCTTGGAACGCTGCTTCCTCGATTTTATTTCAGTATATTTCAGTATTTGCAATAGTCCTAAATGCGTTCCGAAATACCACTTTTTCAATTTCACAGGAACAGTGTGTAAACACTGTCTTCTGAGAAAAGAGGTAAAACTCCCTGAGTGGAATGCATACATCACAAAGTAGTTTCTCAGAATGCTTCTCTCCAGTTTTTATCTGATGATATCTCCTCTTTCACCATAGGCCTGAATGTGCTCCCGAATATACCTTCACAGATCTGTGCATGACAGAGTTTCCAAACTGTGTAATATAATGTTTTAACTATAGGAGATGAATAAATATATGTAACACAAAGCATTTACACAGAAATCTTCTTTCCAGTTATTGTCTGAGGAGATTTCCTTTTTCACAATAGTCGTCACTATACTACCGAATATCACTTGGTAGCTTTTTCTCCAAAAGGGATTCCAGAATCCTCTAGGAGAAGAAAGTTTATTTCTGTGAGTGGAATGCACATGTCACAATCCAGCTCCTCAGAAAGCTTCTCTCCAGTTTCTCTCTGAAGATGTGTCCTTTCTCACTGTAAGCCTCAAAGCCCTCCAGAATATCCCTTCGCAGACTAAACCAAAACCGTGCTATGATACAGCTCAATGAACAGTGAAGCTTAAATGTGTGAGCAGAATTCACATGACACAGGGCTCTTTCACAGAAAGATTCCTTCTGGTTTCTCTCTGAGGTTTTCTCTTTTTCAGGTTATTCTAAAGAGCATTTCCAAATGTCCTTTCTCAGATTCCACAGAAACAGTGATTTCAAACTGCTCAATCCAAAGAATGATTTAACTCTATGAGATGAATACAAACATCACAAAAGACTTGCGTGGAAAGCTTCTATGTCTTCTATGGAAGACATTTCCTTGCCTCACACAGGCCTCCAGTTGCCACTTACTATCCCGTCGCAGAACCCTCAATGATCGACTTTCAAACTGGGAAATGTAGAGTAAGCTTTAACCCTGTGAAAAGAATGGACATGTCAGAGAGTAGATTCTTCGAGTGCTTCTTTCTGTTTTTTATTCTATGCCATTTCACTTTTTGCCATAGTCTACACTATGCTCTGATTACTAGTCTTTCACAGGAATAGTGTTCAAACTGTGCCTTATGAGAAGAAAGTTATAACTCCCTGAGTGGAATGCACACATCACCAAGCAGTTTCCCAGAAAGCTTCTCTCCAGTTTTTATCTGACTATATTTTGTATTTCACCATAGGCACGAATGTGATCCCAAATATCCCTTCATGGATCCATCCACAAGGGAGTTTCCAAGCTGCATAATATAAAGAAATATAAAGAAAGCTTTATCTATGTGAGACATAGAAATCTTATATCCAGCTTTTGTCTGAGGCTATTACCCTTTTCAACATCGGTATCCACATGCTCCCGAATATCACTTGGTACCTGATTCTCCAAAAGAGTTTCCCCGATGCTGTATGAGTAGAGAGGTACAACACTGAGAGTGGAATGCACTCGTCACAAAGCAGTTCTGTGGAAAATTTCTCTCCAGTTACAGTCTGAACATATTTTCTTTTTCACCGTTCACCGCAATGTGTTCCAGAATATCCCATCACATGCTAAACGTACACAGGACTAGAAAACTGCTCAATTAAAAGAGAGGCTTTCCTGAGTAAGAGGAATTAAGACGACACAGAGAATTTTCACAGAAAGCTTCCATCTGGATTTTACCTTAGGATATTGCTTTCTCCAGATTCTAAGGATTGTTCCCAAGTGTTATTCCTCAGATTCCACAAAAACAGTGATTTTAAGCTGCTCAACCCAAAGAACGGTTTAACTCTATGAGACAAATACACACATTGCAAAGCAGTTGCTCAGAACGTTTCTCTGCAGGTTGCACCGGAAGCCATTCCCTCGCTCACCAAAAGCCTCTGGACGTCACTAAATATCCCTTCACAGATTCTTCAAAGACAGGGTTTAGAAACTGGGCAACATAGAATAAGCATTAACTCTGTGAAGTGAATGCACATATTAGAGAGCAGATTCTTGGAACGCTTATTCCTCGATTTTATTTCGGTATATTTCACTATTCGCCATAGTCCTCAATGCGTTCTGAATTATCACTTTTTTGGTTTCACAGGAGCGGTATTGAAACACTGACCTGTGAGAAAAGAGGCATAACTTCCTGAGTGAAATTCATGTATGACCAAGTAGTTTCTCCTAAAGCTTCTATCCAGTTTTTATCTGAAAATATCTCCTCTTTCTCTATAGGCCTGAATGTGCTCCAGAATGTCCCTTCACGTGTCTGTGCATGATGGAGTTTCCAAACTGCGTAATATGATTAAAGATTTAACTATGTGAGACGAATAAGTATAACTAACACGGAGCAGTGTCCCAGAAATCTTCTTTCCATTTTTTGTCTGAGGATATTTCCTTTTTCACCATAGTCATCGCTATACTCCCGAATGTCTTGGTAGCTTTTTCTCCAAAAGGGATTGAAAAATCCTCTAGGAGAAGAAAAGTATATTTCTGTTAGTGGAATGCACACGTCCCAAAGGGCTCCTCAGAAAGCTTCTCTCCAGTTTCTATCTGAAAACGTTTCTTTTCTCACGGTAAGCCTCAAAGCCCTCCACAATATCCCTTCGCAGCCTAAAGAAAAACAGTGTTATGATACTGCACAATGAAAAGAGAAGTTTAACTGTGTGAGCGGAATTCATGTGACACACGGCAGTTTCACAGAAAGCTTCCTTCTGTATTTTACCTGAGGTTATTTCTTTTTCAGGATATTCTAAAGAGCGTTTCCAAATGTTCTCTTTCAGATTCCACAGAAACAGTGATTTCAATCTGCTCATCCAAAGAATGATTTAATCCTTTGAGATGAATACAAATACCACAAAAATTTACGCAGAAAATTTCTCTCCAATTTGCGATGGAAGACATTTCCTTGCCTCACTCAGGCCTCCGGTCGCCACATACTTTCCCTTTGCAGAACCCTCAAAGACCTACATTCAAACTGGGAAATGTAGAGTAAGCTTTAACCCAGTCAGAAGAATGGACATGTCAGAGAGCAGTTTATTCGAGTGCTTCTTTCTCTTTTATTGGACGACATTTCTCTTTTTGCCATAGTCTTCATTGTGCTTCGAATATCACTCTTTTGGTTTTCCAGGAACAGTGTTCATATTGTGCCTTATGACAAGAAAGATACAACTCCCTGAGTGGAATACACACATCACCAAACAGTTTCTAAGAAAGCTTCTCTCCAGTTTTTATCTGACTATATTTGCTATTTCACCAGAGGACTCAATGTGATCCCAAATATCCCTACGCAGATCCATCCACGAGAGAGGTTCCAAGGTGTGAAAGGTAAAGAACGCTTCATGTATGTGAGATGAATAAACATAGCAAAAAACAGATTCACAGAAAGCTTCTTTACCGTTTTTATCTGAAGGCATTTCCTTTTTCACCATTCCTGAAAGTGCTATCAAATATCCCTTCATGGATCCTTCCATGACAGTTTCCAATCTGTGTAATGTAAGAAAGCTTTACCTATGAGAGATGATAACACATATCACAGAGTAGTTTCCTAGAAAGCTTCTTTCCAGTTTTTGTCTGAGGCTATTTCCCTTTTCACCATCGGCATCAACATGCTCCTGAATATCACTTGGTACCTGTTTCTCCAAAAGGCTTTCCCTGATGCTATATGAGAAGAGAGGGATAACACTGTGACTGAAATGCACAAGTCACAAAGCAGTTCCTCAGAAAGCTTCTCTCCAGTTTCAGTCTGAACATATTTCCTTTTTCACCGTTAGCATCAAAGAGCTCCCAATTATCTCATCACACACTAAACGAACACAGGGCTAGAAAACTACTCAATGAAAAGAGAGGCTTATCAGAGTGAGAGGAATTAAGACAACACAGAGCCGTTTCCCAGAAAGCTTCCTTCTGGATTTTACCTGA
>NW_012117699.1:835976-848985 GCF_000951035.1 Colobus angolensis palliatus | reverse complement strand
CCATGCTCACCAAAGCCTCCAGGTGTCACTAAATATCCCTTCACAGATTCTTCAAAGACAGAGTTTCGAAAATGGGCAACATGGAGTAAGCATTAACTCTGTGAAGTAGATGCACATATCAGAGAGCAGATTCCTGGAATGGTTCTTCCTCGATTTTATTTCAGTATATTTCACTATTCGCCATAGACCTCAATGCTTTCTGAAATATCACTTTTTCGGTTTTAGAGGAACAGTGCTTAAACACTGGCTTGTGAGAAAAGAGGTATAACTCCCTGAGTGGAATTCATACATCACAAAGTAATTTCTCAGAAAGCTTCTATCCAGTTTTTATCTGAAGATATCTCCACCCTCACTGTAGGCCTCAATGTGCTCCAGAACATCCCTTCGCAGAGCTGTGCATGACTGAGTTTCCAAACTGCGTAATACAATTAGAGTTTTAATTATGCGAGACGAATGAATATATCTAACACAAAGCAGTTTCAAAGAAATCTTCTTTCCAGTTTTTGTCTGCAAATATTTCCTTTTTCACCATAGCCCTCCCTAAACTCCCGAATGTCTTTTGGAAGCTCTTTCTCCAAAAGGGGTTCTGTAATCTTCTAGGTAAAGAAAGGTATATTTCTGTGAGTGGAATGCACACGTGAAAAATCAGCTCCTCAGAAAGCTTCTCCCCAGTTTCTATCTGAAGACATTTCCATTCTCACCATAAGCCTCAAAGCCCTCCAGAATATCCCTTTGCAGACTTAACTAAAAACAGTGTTATAAGAGAGCTCAATGAAATGAGAAGCTTAACTGTGTGTGGAATTCACGTGACACAGAGCAGTTTCACAGAAAGCTTCCTTCTGGTTTCACTCTGAGTTTATTTCTTTTTCAGGATATTCTAAAGTGCGTTTCCAAGTGTCCTTCCTCAGTTGCCACAAAAACAGTGATTTCAAGCTGCTCAATAGAAAGAATGGTTTAACTCTGTGAGACGAATACACACATCGCAAAGGAGTTGCAGAGAAAGTTTCTCAGCAGGTTTCATCAGAGGACGTTTCCTCACTCATCACAAGCCACCGAGCGTCACTAAATATACCTTCACAGGTTCTTCAAAGACAGAGTTTCGTAACTGGGAAACATAGAGTAAGCATTAACTCTGTGAAGTGAATGCATATATCAGAAAGCAGATTCTTGGAATGCTTCTTCCTCGATTTTATTTCATTATATTTCACTATTCGCCATAGTCCTCAATGAGTTCCAAAATATCACTTTTTCGGTTTCACAGGAACAGTGTTTAAACACTGACTTGTGGGAAAAGAGGTATAACTCCCTGAGTGGAATGCATACGTCGCAAAGTAGTTTCTCATAAAGCTTCTATCCAGTTTTTATCTGAAGTATCTCCTCTTTCACCGTAGGCTTGACTGTGCTCCTGAACATCCCTTCGCAGATCTGTACATGATGGAGTTTCCAAACTGCATATTACAATTAAAGTTTTAACTATGTGATGTGAATAAATATATCTAACCCAAGGCAGTTTCACAGAAATCTTCTTACCAGTTTTTGTCTGATGATATTTCCTTTTTCACCATTGCCTTCCCTATACTTCCGAATATCTGTTTTGAAACTTTTTCTCCAAAAGGAATTCCGAAATCCTCTAGGAGAAGGAGGTATATTTCTGTGAGTGGAATGCACGTGTCACAAAGCAGCTCCTTAGAAAGCTTCTCCCCAATACTATATGAATGCGTTTCCTTTCTCAGCATAAGCCTCAAAGCCCTCCAGAATATCCCTTCGCAGACTAAACAAAAACAGTGTTATGATACAGCTCCATGAAAAGAGAAGCTTTACTGTGTTAGTGGAATACAAGTGACACAGTGCAGTTTCACAGAAAGCGTCCTTCTGGTTTCCCTCTGAGGTTATTTCTTTTTCAGGATATTCTAAAGAGAGTTTCCAAATATTCTTTCTCATATTCCACAGAAACAGTGATTTCAAACTACTCAATCCAAACAATAATTTAACTCTATGAGATGAATACAAACATCACAAAAGGGTTACACAGAAAACATTTCTACGATTTTTGATGTAAGATGTTTCCTTGCCTCACACAGGCCTCCGGTTTCCGCTTACTATCCCTTTGTAGAAACCTGAAAGACCGAATTTCAACCTGGGAAATAAAGAGTAAGCTTTAACCCTGTGGAAAGAATCAACATGTCAGAGAGAAGTTTCTTCGAGTGCTTCTTTCTGTTTTATATTGGACGACATTTCACTTTAAGCCATGGACTTCAATGTGCTCTGAATATCACTCTTTGGTTATACAGGAACAGTGTTCAAACTGTGCCTTATGAGAAGAAAGTTATAACGCCCTGAGTGGAATGCACACATCACCAAGCAGTTTCTGAGAAAGCTTCTTTCCAGTTTTAATCTCACTATGTTTTCTCTTTCACCGTAGGCCCGAATGTGATCTCAAATATCCCTTTGCACATCCATCCACAAGCGAGTTTTCAAGCTGTGTAATGTAAAGAAAGCTTCATCTCTGTGAGATGAATAAACATAGCAAAAACAGATTCACAGAAAGCTTCTTTTCAATTTTTATCTGAAGATATCTCCTTCTTCACCATAGTCCTGGATGTGCTCCGGAAGGTCTCTTCATGGATCCATCCATTACAGTTTCCAAGCTGCATAATATAAATAAAGCTTTAAATATCTGAGTTGATTACGTATATCACTGAGTAGTTTCCTAGAAAGCTTCTTTCCCGTTTTTTTCTGAGGCTATTTTCTCTTTCAACATTGGCATCAACATGCTCCCGAATATCACTCGGTACCTGTTGTTCCAAAACGATTTGTCAGACACTGTATGAGACGAGAGTTATAACAGTGTGAGTGGAATGCACATTTCACAACGCGGTTTCTCAGAAAGCTTCTCTCCAGTTTTTATCTGACTATATTTGCTATTTCACCATAGGCCACAATGTGATCCCAAATATCACTTCGCGAATACGCCCATTGGGAGTTTCCAAGCTGTGTAATGTAAAGAAAGCTTTATCTATGTGAGATGATCGCACATATCACAGAGTAGTTTCCTAGAAAGCTCCTTCCCAGTTTTTGTCTGAGGCTATTTCCCTTTTCACCTTTGGCATCAACATGCTCCTGAAATCACTCAGTACCAGTTTCTCAAAAAGGGTTTCCCCGATGCTGTATGTGAAGAGAGGTATAACATTGTGACTGGGATGCACACGTCTCAAAGCAGTTCCTTGGAAAGCTTCTCTCCAGTTTCGGCCTGAACATAATTGCTTTTTCACTGTTAGCCTCAAAGTGCTCCCTAAAAACCCATCACTTGCTAAACATACACAGGGCTACAAAACTGCTCTATGAAAAGAGAGGCTTATCTGACTGAGAGGAATCTAGACGACACAGAGCTGTTTCACAGAAAGCTTTCTTCTGGATTTTACCTGAGGACATTTCTTTCTCCATATTCTAAGGATCGTTCCCAAATGTCCTTCCTCAGAATCCACAAAAACAGTGATTTCAAGCTGTTCAATCCAAAGAATGGTTTAGCTCTAGGAGACGAATACACACATCACAAAACAGTTGCTCAGAACGTTTCTCTGCAGGTTTCATCGGAAGACATTTCCTCAATCACCACAAGCCTCCAGGTGTCACTAAATATCTCTTCACAGATTCTTCAAAGACAGCGTTTCGAAAGTGGGCAACAAAGAGTAAGCATTAACACTGTGAAGTGAATGCACATATCAGAGAGCAGATTCCTGGATCACTTCTTCCTGGATTTTATTTCAGTATATTTCACTATTCACCATAGTCCTCAATGTGTTCTGAAATATCACTTTTTCATTTTCACAGGAACAGTGTTCAAACACTGCCTTGTGAGAAAAGAAGTATAACTCCCTGAGAGGAATGCATACATCACAAAGCAGTTTCTCAGAAAGCTTCTGTCCAGTTTTTATCTGAAGATATCTCCTCTTTCACCGTAGGACTGAATGTGCTCCCGAACGTCGCTTTGCGGATCTGTGCAGGATGGAATTTACAAACTGCGTATTATAATTAAAGTTTTAACTATGCGAGATGAATAAATATATCTAACCCAAAGCAGTTTCACAGAAATCTTCCTTCCAGGTTTTGTCTGATGATATTTCCTTTTTCACCATAGTCGTCGCTAAACTCCTGAATATCTCCTGGTAGCTTTTTTTTTTTTAAACGGATTCCTTAATCCTCTAGGAGAAGAAAAGTATATTTATGTGTGTGGAATGCACAAGTCACAAAGCAGCTCCTCAGAAAGCTTCTCTCCACTTTCTATCTTAAGAGATTTCTTTTCTCACCATAAGCCTCAAAGCCCTCCGGAACATCCGTTCACATACTAAACAAAAACAGTGTTATGATACAGCTCCATGAAAAGTGAAGCTTAACTGTGTGAGCAGAATTCACGTGACACAGAGCAGTTGCACAGACAGCTTCCTTCTGGTTTCTCTCTCATGTTATTTCTTTCTCAGAATATTCTAAAGACAGTTTCCAAATATCCTTTCCGAGATTCCACAGAAACAGTGATTTCAAACTGCTCAATCCAAAGAATGATTTTAGTCCATGAGATGAATGCAAACATCACAAAATGGTGGGCAGAAAGCTTCTCTGCGATTTTCGATGGAAGACATTTCCTTGCTCGAAATAGGCCTCCGGTCGCCACTTACTATCCCTCCGCATAACCCTCCCAGACAGACTTTCAAACTGGGAAATGTAGAGTAAGATTTAACCCTGTGAAAAGAATGGACATGTCAGAGAGCAGTTTCTTCACCTGCTTCTTTCTGTTTTTTATTGGGCGACATTTCACTTTTTGCCATAGTCTTCAATGTGCTCCGAATATCACACTTTTGGTTTTACAGGAATATTGTTCAAACTGTGCCTTATGAGAAGAAAGTTATAACTCCCTGAGTGGAAGGCACACATCACCAAGCAGTTTCTCAGAAAGCTTGTCTCCAGTTTTTATATGACTATATTTCCTATATAACCATAGGCCCGAAGTTGATCCCAAATAATCCTTCGTAGATCCATCCACGAGGGAGTTTCCAAGTTGCATAATGTAAAGAAAGCTTCATCTACGTGAGATGAATAAACATAGCAAAATCAGATTCACAGAATGCTTCTTTCCAGTTTTTATCTGAAGATATATCCTTTCTCACCCTAGTCTAGAATGTGCTCCCCATCCAAAGAATGGTTTAACTCTAGGAGACGAATACAACATTACAAAGCAGTTGCTCAGAACCTTTCTCGGCCGGTTTCATCAGCAGGTGTTTCCTCACCCACCACAAGCCTCCGGGCATCACTACATATCCCTTCACAGATTCTCCAAAGACAGAGTTTAGAAACTGGGCCACATATAGTAAGCATTAACTCTGTGAAGTGAATGCACATATCAGAGAGCAGATTCTTGGAACGCTTCTTCTTCGATTTTTTTTCAGTATATGTCACTGTTCATCATAGTCCTCAATGCGTTCTGAAATATCACATTTTCGGTTTCACAGGAACAGTGTTCAAATGCTGCCTTGTGAGAAAACTGCTCCCTGAGTGGAATGCATACATCACAAAGTAGTTTCTCAGAAAGCTTCTATGCAGTTTTATCTGAAGGTTTTTCCTCTTTCACCTTTGACCTCAATGTGCTCACTAATGACTCTTCACAAATACGTGCATGACGGAGTTTCCAAACTGCGTAATAAAAGAAAAGTTTAACTATGCAAGACGAATAACTATAGCTAACACAAAGCAGGTTCATCGAAATCTTCTTTCCAGTTATTGTCTGTGGATATTTCCTTTTTCACCATAGCCCTCCCTATACTCCCGAATGTCTTTTGGTAGCTCTTTCTCCAAAAGGGATTCTGTAATCCTCTAGGAGAAGACAGGTATATTTCTGTGAGTGGAATTCACACGTCACAAAGCAGCTCCTCAGAAAGCTTCTCTCCTGTTTCTATCTGAAGACGTTTCCTTTCTCACCATAAGCCTCAAAACATTCCTGAATATCCCTTTGCAGATGAAACAAAAACAGTGTTGATATAGCTCAATGAAAAGGGAAGCTTAACTGTGTAAGCGGAATTCACGTGACAGAGAGCAGTTTCACAGAAAGCTTCCTTCTGGTTTCTCTCTGAGGTTATTTCTTTTTCAGGATATTCTAAAGAGTGACTCCAAATGTCCTTTCTCTGATTACACAGAAACAATGATTTCAATCTTCTCAAACCCCAGAGTGTTTTAACTCTATGAGCTGAATACAAACATCACAAAATAGTTGCACAGATAGCTTCTCTCCGATTTTTGATGGAAGACATTTCCTGGCTCAACATAGGCCTCCGGTTGCCAATTACTATTCCTTTGCAGAAACTTCAAAGATGGACTTTCAAACTGGGAAATGTAGAGGAAACCTAACCCTGTAAAAAGTAAGGATATATCAGAGAGCAGATTCTTCGAGTGCTTTTTTCTGTTTTTTATTAGACGACATTTCACTTTTTGCCATAGTCTTCAATGTGCTCCGAGTATCACACTTTTGGTTTTACAGGAACCGTGTTCTAACTGTGACTTATGAGAAGAAAGTAACAACTTCCTGAGTGGAATGCACACATCACCAAGCAGTTTCTCAGAAAGCTTCTCTCCAGTTTTTATGTCACTATATTTCCTATTTCACCATAGGCCTGAATGTGATCCCTAATATCCCTTCACGGATCCATCCACGAGGGAGTTTCCAAGCTATGTAATGTAAAGGAAGCTTCATCTATGTGAGATGAATAAACATAGCAAAAAAGAGCTTCACAGAAAGCTTCTTTCCAGTTTATATCTGAAGATGTTTCCTTTCTCACCCTAGTCCTTAATGTGCTCCCGATGGTCCCTTCGTGGATCAGTCCATGACAGTTCCCAAGCTGTGGAATGTAAAGAAAGCTTTATGTATGTAAGATGATTACAGATATCACAGAGCAGTTTCCTAGAAAGATTCTTTGCAGTTTTTGTCTGAGGCTATTTCCCTTTTCACCATCAGCATCAGCATGCTCCCGAATATCACTTGGTATCTGTTTCTCCAAAAGGGTTTCCCCGACGCTGTATTAAAAGAGAGGTACAACACCATGAGTGGAATGCACATGTCACAAAGCAGTTCCTCGGAAAGCTTCTATCCAATTTCGGTCTGAACATATTTCCTTTTTCACTGTAAGCCTCAAAGTGCTCCCGAATATCCAATCACACACTAATCACACACAGGGCTAGAAATCTGCTCAATGAAAAGAGGGGCTTATCTGAGTGACAGGAATTAAGACGACACAGGTCAGTTTCACAGACAGCTTCCTTCTGCATTTTACCTGAGGATATTTCTTTCTCCATATTCTAGGGATCATTCCCAAATGTCCTCCCTCAGATGCCACAAAATCAGTGATTTCACACTGCTCAATCCAAAGAATGGTTTAACTGTAGGAGACGAATACACACATCACAAAGACGTTGCTCACAACGTTTCTCTGCAGGTTTCATTGAAACACGTTTCCTCACTCAGCACAAACCTCCGGACATCACTGAATATCCCTTCACATATTCTTCAAAGACAGAGTTTTGAAACTAGGCAAAAAAGAATAAGCATTAACACTGTGAAGTGAATACACATATCAGACAGCAGATTATTGAAATGCTTCTTCCTCGATTTTATTTCAGTATATTTCACTATTCGCCATAGTCCTCAATGCATTCCGAAATATCACTTTTTGGTTTCACAGGAACAGTGTTCAAACACTGCTTTGTAGAAAAATAGGTATAACTCCCTGATTGGAATGCATATATCACAAAGCAGTTTTTCAGAAAGCTTCTATTCAGTTTTTATCTGAAGATATCTCCTCTTTCAGCATTGGCCTGAATGTGCTCTGGAACGTCCCTTCGTGGATCTGTGCATGATGGAGTTTACAAACTGCATAATATAATTAAGGTTTTAATTATGTGAGACGAATAAATATATCTAACAAAAAGCAGTTTCACAGAAATCTACCTTCCAGTTTTTGTCGGAGGATATTTCCTTTTTCACCATAGCCTTCCCTATACTCCCGAATATCTGTTTTGTAGCTTTGTCTCCAAAGGTGATTCTGGTATCTTCTAGAAGCAGAAAGTTATATTTCTGTGAGTGGAATGCACATGTCACAAAGCAACGCCTCAGAAAGCTCCTCTCCATTTTCTATCTGAAGAACTTTCCTTTCTCATGGTGAGCCTCAAAGCCTTCCAGAATATCCCTTTGCAGACAAAACAAAAACAGTGTTATGACACAGCTCAATGAGAAGAGAAGCTTAACTGTGTGAGTGGAATTCAAGTGTTATAGTGCAATTTCACAGAAAGCTTCCTTCTGGGTTCTCTTTGAAGTTATTTCCTTTTCAAGATATTCTAAACAGCATTTCCAAATGTCCTTTCTTAGATTCCACAGAAACAGTGATTTCAAACTGCTCAATCCAAAGAATGATTTAACTCTATTAGATGAAAACAAACATCACGAAAGAGTTGCACAGAAAGCTTCTCTCCAATTTACGAAGGAAGACATTTCCTTGCCTCACAGAGGACTCCGGTCGCCACTTATTGTCCCTTTGCAGAACCCTCAAACACCAACTTTCAAACTGGGAAATGTAGAGTATGCTTTAACCCTGTGAAAAGAGTGGACATGTCAGAGAACAGTTTCTTCGAGTGCTTCTTTCTGTTTTTTATTGGGCGACATTTCACTTTTTGCCATAGTCTTCAATGTGCTCCCAATACCACACTTTTGGATTTACAGGAACAGTGTTCAAACTGTGCCTTATGAGAAGAAAGTTATAACTCCCTGAGTGGAATGCACACATCATCAAGCAGTTTCTCAGAAAGCTTCTCTCCAGTTTTTATCTGACAATATTTCCTATTTGACCATAGGCCCCAATGTGATCCCAAATATCCCTTCATGGATCCATCTACGAGGGAGTTTCCAATCTGCGTAATGTAAAGAAAACTTCATCTATGTGAGATGTATAAACATAACAAAAAGCTGATTCACAGAAAGCTTCCCTTAAGTTTTAGTCTTAAGATATTTCCTTTTTCACCATGGTCCAGAATGTGCTCCCGAAGGTCACTTTGTGGATCCGTCCATGACAGTTTCCAAGCTGCGTAATGTAAAGAAAGTTTTATTTATGTGAGATGATTACACATACCACTGAGTAGTTTCCTAGAAAGCTTCTTTCCAGCTTCTGTCTGCGGCTATTTCCCTTTTCACCATTGGCATCATCATGCTCCCAAATATCACTTGTTGCCTGTTTCTCCAAAAGGGTTTCCCCAACGCTGTATGAGAAGAGAGGTATAACACTGTGACTGGAATGCACACGTCACAAAGCAGTTCCTCGGAGAGCTTCTCTGAGGTTTCGTTCTGAACATAATTCTTTTTTCAACGTTAGCCTCAAAGTGTCCCCGAATATCCCATTACATGCTAAGAAGACACAGTGCTAGAAAACTGCCCAATGAAAACAGAGGCTTATCTGAGTGAGAGGAATTAAGAAGACACAGAGCAGTTTCACAGAAAGCATCCTTCTGGATTTTACCTGAGGATATTTCTTTCTCCATATTTTAAGGATCATTCCCAAATGTACTTCCTCAGATGCCACAAAAACAGTGATGTCACACTGCTCAATCCAAAGAATGGTTTAACTCTGGGAGACAAATACATACATCACAAAGCAGTTGCTCAGAACGTTTCTCTGCAGGTTTCATCGGAAGACGTTTCATTACTCAGCACAAGCCTCCGGGCGTCACTAAGTATCCCTTCACAGATTCTTCAAAGACAGAGTTTCGAAACTGGGCAACATACAGTAAGCATTAACTCTGTGAAGTGAATGCACATATCAGAGAGCAGATTCTTGGAACGCTTCTTCCTCGATATTATTTCAGTATATTTCACTATTTGTAATAGTCCTCAATGCGTTCCGAAATATCACTTTTTTGGTTACACAGGAACAGTGCTCAAGCACTGCCTTATGAAAAAAGGTGTATACCTCCTTGTGTGGAATGCATAAATCACAAAGTAGTTTCTCAGAAAGCTTCTATCCAGTTTTTATCTGAAGATATCTCCTCTTTCACCATAGGCCTGAATGTTCTCCCGAATGTTCCTTCATGGATCCCAGCATGACGGAGTTTCCAAACTGCGTAATATAAGAAAGATTTTAACTATGCAAGATGAATAAATATATCTAACACAAAGCACTTTCAAAGAAATCTTCTTTCCAGTTTTTCTCTGAGGACATTTCCTTTTTCACCATAGCTGTCCCTGTACTCCCGAATGTCTCTTGTTAGCTTTTTCTCCACAAGGGTTCCGGAATCATATATGAGAGAAAGCTGTATTTCTGTGATTGTAGTGCACATGTCAGAACGCAGCTCCTCGAAAACCTTTTTGCCAGTTTCTAATTAAAGATTAAAGTCGTTGCCTTTCTCACCGTAATCCTCAAAGGGTTCCAGAATATCACTTTGCAGACTAAACAAAATCAGTGTTATGATTCTGCTCTATGAAATGTGAAGCTTAACTGTGTGAGCAGAATTCACGTGACACAGAGCAGTTTCACAGAAAGCTTCCTTCTGGTTTTCTCTGAGGTTACTCGTTTATCAGGATAGTCTAAAGAGCGTTTCCAGATGTCCTTTCTCAGATTCCACAGAAACGGTGATTTCAAACTGCTCAATCCAAAGAATCATATATTGCTATGAGATGAATACAAACATCAAAAAAGAGTTGCACAGAAACATTCTCTCTGATTTTCAATGTAAGACATTTCCTTGCTTGACACATGATTCTGGTTGCCACTCGTTATCCCATTGCAGGAACCTCAAAGATCGACTTTCACACTGGGGAATGTAGAGGAAGCTTTAATCCTTTGAAAAGGATGTACATGTCAGAGAGCAGCTTCTTTGAGTGCTTCTTTCTGTTTTAATTGGGCGACATTTGACTTTTTGCCATAGTATTTAATGTGCTCTGAGTATCACTCTTTTGGTTTTATGGGAACAGTGTTCAAACTGTGCCATATGAGAAGAAACTTATAGCTGCCTAAGTGGAATGCACACATCATCAAGCAGTTTCTCAGAAAGCTTCTCTCCAGTTTTTATCTGACTATATTTCCCATTTCACTATAGACCCGAATGTGATCCCAAATATCCCATCGTGGATCCATCCAGGAGGGAGTTTCCAAGCTGTGTAATGTAAAGAAACCTTCAGCTATATGAGATGATGAAACATAGCAAAGAGCAGATTTTCAGAAAGCTTCTTTCCACTTTTTTACTGAAGATATTTACATTTTCATCATAGTCCTGAATTTGCTCTCCATGGTCCCTTCGTGGATCCATCCGTGACATTTTCCAAGCTGCGTAATGTAAAGAAAGCTTCATCTATGTGAGATGAATAAACAACTTGAAGAGCAGATTCACAGAAAGGTTCTTTAAAGTTTTATCTGAAGACATGTCCTTCTACACCATAGTTCTGAATGTGCTCCCGAAGGTCCCTTCGTGGATGCATCCATTATAGCTTTAAGCTGACTAATGCAAAGAAAGCTTTATCTATGTGAGATGATTGCACATATCACAGAGTAGTTTCCTACAAAGCTTCTTTCTAGTTTTTGTCTGAGGCTATTTCTCCATTGACATCAACATGCTCCCGAATATCACCTGGTACTTCTTTCTCCAAAAAGGTTTCCCTGACGCTGTATGAGAAGAGAGTTATAACACTGTGACTGGAATGCACACGTCACAAAGCAGTTCCTCAGAAAGCTTGTCTCCAGTTTCGGTCTGAGCATATTTCCTTTTTCACCGTAAGCCTCAAAGTGCTCCCGATTATTCCATCACACACTAAACATACACAGTGTGAGAAAACTGTGCAATGAAAAGATAGGCTTAAACGTGTGAGCGGAATTCACATGAAACAGGCCAGTTTCACAGAACGATTCCTTCCAGTTCTCTCTGAGGTTATTTCTTCTTCAGGATATTCTAAAGAGCGTTTCCAAATGTCCTTTCTCAGATTCCACAGAAACAGTTATTTCAAACTGCTCAATCCAAAGAATGATCTAACTCTATGAGATGAATACAAATGATCTAACTCTATGAGATGAATACAACCATCCCAAAAGAGTTACTCAGAAAGCTTCTCTCCGATTTTCAATGGAAGACACTTCCGTGCCTCAGACAGGCCTCTGGTCGCCACTTACTATCCCTTCACAGAACCCTCAAAGACTGACTTTCAAACTGGGAAACGTAGAGTATGCTTTAACCCTGTGAAAAGAATGAACATGTCAGAGAGCAGTTTCTTCGAGTGCTTCTTTCTGGTTTTTATTGGGCGACATTTCACATTTTGCCATAGTCTTCAATGTGCTCTGAATATCACTCTTTTGGTTTACAGGAACAGTATTCAAACTGTGCTTTATGAGAAGAAATTTATAACTCCCTGATTGGAATGCACACGTCACCAAGCTGTTTCTCAGACAGCTTCTCTCCAGTTTTTATCTCACTGTATTTCCTATTTCACCATAGGCCCAAATGTGATCCCAAATGTCCCTTCACAGATCCATCCACGATGGAGATTCCCGGGTGCGTAATGTAAAGAAAGCTTCATCTATGTGAGCTGAATAAACATAGCAAGAAGCAGATTCACGGAAAGCTTCTGTCCATTTTTTATTTGAAGCTATTTCCTTTTTCACCATAGTCCAGAATGTCCTCCCGAAGGTCCCTCCATGGATCTGTCTGTGATATTTTCCAAGCTGCATAATGTAAAGAAAGCTTTAACTATGTGAGATGATTACACATATCTTACAGTAGTTTTCTAGAACATTTCTTTCCAGTTTTTGTGTTAAGCTTTTCAGTTTTTGTCTTTTCCAGTTTTTGTCTTAAGCTTTGTCTTGCCCTTTTCACCAAAGGCAACAACCTGCTCACAAATATCACGTTGTACCTATTTCTCCAAAAGGTTTCCCCGACCCTGTATGAGAAGAGAGGTATAACATTGTGAGCGGAATGCACACGTCATGAAGCAGTT
>NW_012117699.1:835601-835926 GCF_000951035.1 Colobus angolensis palliatus | reverse complement strand
TCACGTTGTACCTATTTCTCCAAAAGGTTTCCCCGACCCTGTATGAGAAGAGAGGTATAACATTGTGAGCGGAATGCACACGTCATGAAGCAGTTCCTTGGACAGCGTCTCTCCAGTTTTGGTCGGAACATATTTCGTTTTTCACCATAAGCCACAAAGTACTCCCAAATATCCCATCACATGCTAAAGATACACAGGGCCAGAAAACTGCTCAATGAAAAGAGAGGGTTATCTGTGAGAGAGGAATTAAGACTTCAGAGAGAATTATCACAGAAAGCTTCCTTCTGGATTTTACCTGAGAATATTTCTTTTTAATTTTAATTTT
>NW_012117699.1:831616-832064 GCF_000951035.1 Colobus angolensis palliatus | reverse complement strand
AGTTCAATTCCTGGATATCCTTGTTAACTTTCTGTCTTGTTGACCTGTCTAATGTTGACAGTGGAGTGTTGAAGTCTCCCATTATTATTGTATGGAAGTCTAAGTTTCTTTGTAAGTCTCTAAGGACTTCCTTTATGAATCTGGGTGCTCCTGTATTGGTTGTGTATATATTTAGGATAGTTAGCTCTTCCTGTTGAATTGATCCCTTTACAATTATGTAATGATCTTTTTTGTCTCTTTTGATCTTTGATGGTTTAAAGTCTGTTTTATCAGAGACTAGGGTTGCAACCCCTGCTCTTTTTTGTTCTCCGTTTGCTTGGTAGATCTTCCTCCATCCCTTTCTTTTGAGCCTATGTATGTCTCTGCATGTGAGATGGGTCTACTGAATACAGCAGAATGATGGGTCTTGACTCTTTATCCAGTTTGCCAGTCTGTGTCTTTTAATTGG
>NW_012117699.1:826131-827306 GCF_000951035.1 Colobus angolensis palliatus | reverse complement strand
TGTCTCAGTTCCCCTGGTTAGGAAAAGGGATTCCCTTCCCCCTTGCACTTCCCAGGTGAGGCGATGCCTCGCCCTGCTTCAGCACTCGCTGTTCAGGCTGCCACAGCTGACCAGCATCGATTGTCCAGCACTCCCGAGTGAGATGACCCCAGTATCTCAGTTGAAAATGCAGAAATCACCGGTCTCCTGTGTCGCTCGCGCTGGGAGTTGGAGACTGGAGCTGTTCCCACTCGGCCATCTTCACCTGAGAATATTTCTTTCTCCATATTCTAAGGATTGTTCCCAAATGTCCTTCCTCAGATTCCACAGAAACAGTGATTTCAAGCTGCTCAATCCAAAGAATGGTTTAACTCCAGGAGACGAATACACAGATCGCAAACAAGTGCTCAGAACGTTTCTCTACACCTTTCATCGGAGGACGTTTCCTGTCTCACCACAAGCCTCTGGGCGTCACTAAATATCACTTCACAGATTCATCAAAAACAGATTTTTGAAACTGGAAAACATTGAGTAAGCATTAACACTGTGAATTGAATGGGATAACAGTGTGAGTGAAATGTACACGTCTCAAAGCAGTTCCTCAGAAAGCTTCTCTCCAGTTTCGGTCTGAAGATATTTCCTTTTTCACCATGAGCCTCAAAGTGCTTCCGAGTATCCTGTCGCACGCTGAATATACACATAGTTAGAAAACTGCTCAATGAAGTGAGAGGCTTAACTGACCGAGAGGAATTAAGACAACACAGAGCAGTTTCACAAAAAACTTCCTACTGGAATTTCCTGAGGATCTTTCTTTCTCCGTATTCTAAGGATCGTTCCCAAATATACTTCCTCAGATTGCACAGAAACCGTGATTTCAAGTTGCTCAATCAAGAAAACGGTTTAAATGTTTGAAACAAACAGACAGATTGCAAAGCTGGTGCTCAGAACGTTTGTCTGCTGGTTTCATCAGAAGACGTTTCCTCACTGATGACCTGCCTCCAGGCGTCACAAAATATCCCTTCACAGACACTTCAAAGACAGAGTTTCGAAACTGGGCAACAAAGAGTAAACATTAACGTTGTGAAGTGAATGCACATATCAGAGAGCAGATTCTTGAAACGCTTCCTCCTCAATTGAATTCAGTATATTTCACTATTCACCGTAGTCCTCAATGCGTTTGGAAATATCACTTTTTC
>NW_012117699.1:818172-825610 GCF_000951035.1 Colobus angolensis palliatus | reverse complement strand
GTTTCACAGAAAGCTTCCTTCTGGTTTCTCTCTGAGGTTATTTCTTTTTCAGGATATTCTAAAGAGCATTTCCAAATGTCCTTTCTCAGATTCCATAGAAACAGTGATCTCAAACTGCTCAATCAAAGAATGATTTACCACTATGAGATGAATAAAAACATCACAAAATATGTGCGCAGAAAGCTTCTATCCGATTTTCTATGGAAGACATTTCCTTGCCTCACACAGGCCTCTGGTCAACTCTTACTATTCTTTCCCAGAACGCTCAAAGACCGACCTTCAAACTGGGAAATGTATTGTAAGATTTAACCCTGTGAAAAGAAAGGACATGTCAGAGATCCGTCTCTTTGAGTGCTTCTTTCTGTTTTTTATTGGACCACATTTCACCTTTTGCCATAGAGTTCAAAGTGCTCCGAATATCACACTTTTTGTTCTACAGGAACAGTGTTCAAACTGTGCCTTATGAGAAGAAAGTTATACCTTCCTGAGTGGAATGCACATATCGGCAAGCAGTTTCTCAGAAAGCTTCCCTCCAGTTTTTATCTGAGTATATTTGCTATTTCACCATAGGCCCGCTTGTGATGCCAAGTATCGCTTCATGGATCCATCTACAAGGGAGTTTCCAAGCTGCGTAATGTAAAGAAAGCTTCATCTATGTGAGATGAATAAACATAGCAAAAAACAGATTCACAGAAAGCTTCTTACCAGTTTTTATCAGAAGATACGTCCTTTTTCAACCTCGTCTTGAATGTGCTCCCGAAGGTCCCTTCGTGGATCCGTCCATGAGAGTTTCCAGGCTGCATAATATAAAGAAATCTTTATCTATGTGAGATGATTACAGATATCACTGAGTATTTTCCTAGAAAGATTCATTCCAGTTTTTGTCTGAGGCTATTTCCCTTTTCACCATCAGCATCAACATGCTCCCGAATATCTCCTGGTACCTGTTTCTCCAAAAGAGTTTCCCTGATGCTGTATGAGAATAGAAATATAACATTGTGAGTGGAATGCACCTGGCACAAAGCAGTTCCTTGGAAAGCTTCTCTCCAGTTTCACTCTGAACATACTTCTTTTTTCACCATAAGCCTCAAAGGGCCACCGAATATCCCATCACACCCTAAACATACACAGGGTCAGAAAGCTTCTCAATGAAAAGAGAGGCTTACTTGAGCGAGAATAATTAAGATGACACAGAGCAGATTCACAGAAACCTTCCTTGTGGATTTTACCTGTGGATATGTCTTTCCTCATATTCTAAGGATCGTGCCCACATTTCCTTCTCCAGAATCCACAAAAACAGTGATTTCAAGCTGCTCAATTGAAAGAATGGTTTAACTCTTGAAGACTAATATGCACATTGCAAAGCAGTTGCTCAGAATATTTCTCTGCAGGTTTCATTGAAAGACATTACCTCGCTCACCACAAGCCTCTGGGCGTCACTAAATATCCCTTCACAGATTCTTCAAAAACAGAATTTCAAAACTGGGCAACATAGAGTAAGCATTAACTCTGAGAAGTGAATGCACATATCAGAGAGCAGATTCTTGGAACGCTTCTTCATCGATTTTATTCCAGTATATTTCACTATTCCCCATAGTTCTCAATGCATTCCGAAATATCACTTTTTTGTTTCACAGAAACAGTGTTCCAACACAGCCTTGTGAGAAAAGAGGTATAACTTCCTGAATGAAATGCATGCATCACAAAGTAGTTTCTCAGAAAGCTTCTATCCAGTTTTTATATGTAGATATCTCCTCTCTCACTGCAGGCCTGAATGTGCTCCCAAATGTCCCTTCACAGATCTGTGCATGACAGAGTTTCCAAACTGCATAATATAATTAAAGTTTTAACTATGTGAGATGAATAAATATATCTAACACAAAGCTGTTTCAAAGAAATATTCTTTCCACTTTTTGTATGAGGATATTTCATTTATCACCATAGTCGTCACTATACTCCCGAATATCTCTTGGTAGCTTTTTCTCCAAAAGGGATTCTGGAATCCTCTAGGAGAAGAAAAGTATATTTCTGTGAGTGGAATACATACGTCACAAAACAGTTCCTTAGAAAACGTCTCTCCAGTTTCAATCTGAAGACGTTTCCTTTCTCACAATAAGCGTCAAAGCCCTCCAGACTATCCCTTTGCAGACTAAACAAAAACAGGGTTTTGATACAGCTCAATGAAAAGAGAAGCTTAACTGTGTGAGCAGAATTCTCGTGACACAGAGCAGTTTCAGGGAAAGCTTCCTTATGGTTTCTCCCTGAGGTTTTTTCTTTTTCAGGATATTCCAAAGAGCATTTCCAAATGTCCTTTCTCAGATTCCACTTAAAGAGTGATTTCAAACTGTGCACTCCAAAGAATGATTTAACTCTACGAGATGAACACAAATATCACAAAAGAGTTGCGAAGAAAGATTCCCTCCGATTTTGGATAAAAGACATTTCCTTGCATCACAAAGGCCTCCGATTGTCACTTACTATCCCTTCACAGTACCCTCAAACACCGATTTTCAAACTGAGAAATGTACAGTAATGTTTAACACTGTGAAAAGAATGGACATGTCAGAGAGCAATTTCTTCGACTGCTTCTTTCTGTTTTTCATTTGACGATATTTCACTTTTTCCCATAGTCCTCAATGTGCTCCGAATATCACTCTTTTCGTTTTACAGGAGCAGTGTTCAAACTGTGCCTTATCAGAGGAAAGTTACAACTCCCTGAGTGGAATGCACTCATCACCAAGCAGTTTCTCAGAAAGCTTCTCTCCAGTTTTTATCTGACTATATTTCCTCTTTCACCATAGGCCCGAATGTGATCCCAAATATCCCGTTGCAGATCCATCCACGAGAGAGTTTCCAAGCTGTGTAATGTAAAGAAAGCTTCATCTATGTGAGATGAATAAACATAGCAAAAAGCAGATTAACAGAAAGCTTCTTTCCAGTATTTATCTGAAGATATTTCCTTTCTCACCCTAGTCCAGAATGTGCTCCCGATTGTCCCTTTGTCGATCCGTCCATGACAGTTTCCAAGCTGCGTAATGTAAAGAAAGCTTTATCTACGTGAGATGATTACAGATATCACAGAGTAGTTTCCTAGAAAGCTTCTTTCCAGTTTTTCTCTGAGGCTTCTTCACTTTCCACCATCGGAATCAACATTCCCCCAAATATCTCCTTGAACCTGTTTCTCCAAATGGGTTTCCCCAACGCTGTATGAGAAGAGAGGTATAACATGTGAGTTGAATGCACACGTCACAAATCAGTTCCTCGGAAAGTTTCTCTCCAGTGTCGGTCAGAGCATATTTCCTTTTTCACCGTAAGCCTCAAAGTGCTCCCGAATATCCCATCACACGTTAAACATACACAGGGTTAGAAAACTCCTCAATGAAAAGAGAGGCTTATCTGAGTGAGAGGAATTAAGATGACACAGAGTAGTTTCACAGAAAGCTTCCTTCTGGATTTTACCTGAAGACCTTATTTCTCCATATTCTTAGTATCATTCCCAAAAGTCTTTCCTCAGATTCCGCACAAACAGTGATTTCAAGCTGCTCAATCCAAAGAATTGTTTAACTCTAAGAGACGAATACACACATTACAAAGCAGTTGCTCAGAACGTTTCTCTGCTTGTTTCAACAGAAGACGCTTTTTTGCTGACCACAAGCCTCTGGGCCTCAATAAGTATCCCTTCCCAGATTCTTCAAAGACAGATTTTTGAACCTAGGCAACGTAGTGTAAACATTAACTCTGTGCAATGAATGCACATATCAGAGAGCAGATTCTTGGAACGCTTCTTCCTCGATTTTATTTCAGAATATTTTACTCTTCGCCGTAGTCCTCAATTTGTTGCGAAATGTCACTTCTTTGGTTTCACAGGAAACGTGTTCAAATCCTACCTGGTGAGAAAAGTGTTATAACACCCTGAGTGGAATGCATACATCACAAAGTACTTTCTCAGAAAGCTTCTCTCCACTTTTTATCTGAAGATATCACCTCTTTCACCATAGACCTGAATGTGCTCAGGAATGTTCCTTCGCAGATCTGTGCATGATGGAGTTTCCAAACTGCGTAATATAATTAAAGTTTTAACTATGTGAGACGAATAAATATATCTAACACAAAGCAGTTTCACAGAAATCTTTCCAGTTTTTGTCTGAGGATATTTCATTTTTCACCATAGTCGTTGCTATACTCACGAATATCTCTTGGTAGCTTTTTTTCCAAAAGGGATTCCGGAATATTCTAGGAGCAGAAAGGTATATTTCTGTGAGTGGAATGCACACGTCAGAAAGCGGCTCCTCAGAAACATTCTCTCCAGTTTCTATCTGAAGACGTTTCCTTGCTCACCATAAGCCTCTAAGTCCTCCAGGATATTCCTTCGCAGACTAAACAAAAAGAGTGCTATGATACATCTCAATGAAAAGAGAAGCTTAACTGTGTGAGCAGAATTCACGAGACACAGAGCAGTTACACAGAAAGCTAACTCCTGATTTCTCTCTGAGTTTATTTCTTTTTCAAGATATTCTAAAGAGTGCTTCCAAATGTCCTTTCTCAGATTCCACAGAAACAGTGATTTCAAACTGCTCAATCCAAAGAATGATTTAACTCTATGAGATGAATACAAACATCACAAAAGACGTGCGCAGAAAGATTCTCTCCAATTTTCGATCGAAGTCATTTCCTTGCCTCATACAGGCTTCCTGTTTCCACTTACTATCCCTTGGCAGAAACTTGAAAGACGGACCTTTAAACTGGGAAATATAGAGTAAGCTTTAACCATGTGAAAAGAATGGACATGTCAGTGAGCCGTTTCTTAGAGTGTTTCTTTCTGTTTTTTATTGCACGCCTTTTCATGTTTTGCCATAGTCTTCAATGAGCTCCGAATATCACTCTTTTGGTTTCACAGGAACAGTGTTCAAACTGTGCCTTATGAGAAGAAAGTTAAAACTCCTTGAGTGGAACACACACATTACCAAGCAGTTTCTCAGAAAGCTTCTCTCCAACTTTTATCTGACTATGTTTCCTATTTCACCATAGTCCCGAATGTGATCCCAAATATCCCTGCGTGGAACCATCCATGAGGGAGTTTCCAAGCTCTGTAATGTAAAGAAAGCTTCAGCTATATGAGAAGAATAAACATAGCAAAAAGCAAATTCCCAGAAAGCTTCTTTCCAGTTTCTATCTGAAGACATTTCCTTTCTCACTTTAATCCAGAATGTGCTCCAGAAGGTCCGTTCGTGGATCCGTCCTTGACAGTTTCCAAGCTGCGTATGTAAAGAAAGCTTTATCTATGTGAGATGATTACACATATCACAGAGTAGTTTCCTAGAAAGATTCTTTCCAGTTTTTGTCTGAGGCTATTTCCCTTTTCGCCATCGTCATCAACATGCTCCCGAATATCCCCTGGTACCTGTTTCTCCAAAAGCGTTTCCCTGCTGCTGCATGAGAAGAGACGTATAACGCTGTGACTGGAATGCATGCGTCACAAAGCAGTTCCTCAGAAAGCTTCTCTCCAGTTTTGGTCTGAACATATTTCCTTTTTCACCATTAGCCTCAAAGTGCTCCCGTAGATCCCATCACATGCTAAACATATAATGGGCTAGAAAACTGCTCAATGAAAAGGGAGGCTTATCTGAGTGAGAAGAATTAAGATGACACAGAGCAGTTTCACAGAAAGCTTCCTTCTGAATTTTACCTGAGGATATTTCTTTCCCCATATTCTAAGGATCGTTCCCAAATGTCCTTCCTCAGATTCCTCTAAAACAGTGATTTCAAGCTGCTTAATCTAAAGAATGGTTTAACTCTAGGAGACGAATACGTGCATTGCAAAGCAGTTGCTCAGAATGTTTCTCTGCTTGTTTCATCTGAAGACGTTTCCTCACTAACCACAAGCCTCCAGGCGTCAATAAATATCCCTTCAAAGATTCTTCAAAGACAGAGTTTCGAAACTGGGCAACATAAAGTAAGAACTAACTCTGTGAATTTAATGCACATATAAGGGAGCAGATTGTTGGGACGCTTCTTCCTCGATTTTATTTCAATATATTTCACTACTTGCCATAGTCTTCAATGCGAACCGAAATACCACTTTTTCGGTTTCTCAGGAACATTGTTCAAACACTGCGTTGTGAGAAAAGAGGTATAACTCCCTGAGTGGAATGCATACATCACAAATTAGTTACTCAGCAAGCTTCTATCCAGTTTTTATCTCAAGATATCTTTTCTTTAACCATAGGCCTGAATGTGCTCCCAAATGTCCCTTCACGGATCTGTGCATGATGGAGTTTCCAAACTGCGTAATATAAGAAAAGTTTTAACTATGCGAGATAAAAAAATGAATCTAACAAAAAGGAGTTTCACGGAAATGTTCTTTCCAATTTTTGTCCGAGGATCTTTTCCACTTTTTTCCAAGGATATATTCTATGAGATGTATACACACATCGCAAAGCTGTTGCTCAGAACGTTTCTCTTCAAGTTTCATCGGAAAACGTTTCCTCGATCACCACAAGCCTCTGGAGTTCACTAAATATCCTTGCACAGATTCTTCAAAGACAGAGTTTCAAAACTGGGCTACATAGAGTAAGCATTACCTCTGTGAAGTGAATGGACATATCAGAGAACAGATTCTTGGAACCCTTCTTCCTCGATTTTATTTCAGTATATTTCACTGTTCGTCGTAGTCCTCAATGCATTCTGAAAAATCACTTTTTCGGTTTCACAGGAACAGTGTGCAAACACTGCCTTGTGACAAAGGAGGTAAACTTCCTTAGTGGAATGTATACATTCCAAAGTACTTTCTCAGAAAGCATCTATCCAGTTTTTATCTGAAGATATCTCCTCTTTCACCATAGGCCTGAATGTGCTCTCAAACGTCCCTTCACAGATGTGTGTGTGACCGAGCTTGCAAACTGGATAATACAATTAACGTTTTAACTATGCAAGACGAATAAATATATCTAACACAAAGCAGTTTCACAGAAATCTTCTTTCCAGTTTTTGTCTGAGGATATTTCCTTTTTCATTGTAGTCATCACTATATTCCCGAATATCTCTTGGTAGCTTTTTCTCCAAAAGGGATTCCAGAATCCTCTAGGAGAAGAAAGGCATATTTCTGTGAGTGGAATGCACACCTGACAAAGCAGCTCCTCAGAAAGATTCTCTACAGTTTCAATCTGAAGATGTCTCCTTGTTACCGTAAGCCTCAAAGCCCTCCAGAGTATCCCTTCGCAGACTAAGCAAAAACCGTGTTACGATACAGCTCAATGAAAAGAGAAGTTTAACTGTGTGAGCGGAATTGACGTGACACAGAGCAGTTTCACAGAAAGCTTCCTTCTGGTTTCTCTCTGAGGTTATTTCTTTTTCTGGATATTCTATACAGCGTTTCCAAATGTCCTTTCTCAGATTCCACAGAAACAGTGATTTCAAACTGCTCAATCCAAAGAATGAT
>NW_012117699.1:815071-818037 GCF_000951035.1 Colobus angolensis palliatus | reverse complement strand
TGTCAAAGAGCAGTTTCTTCGAGTGCTTTTTTCTGTTTTTTATTGGACGACATTTCACTTTTTGCCATCATCTTCATTGTGCTCTGAATATCACTCTTTTGGTTTTACAGGAACAGTGTTCTAACTTTGCCTTAGTGGAAGAAAGTAATAATTCCCTGAGTTTAATGCACACATCACCAAGCAGTTTCTCAGAAATCTTCTCTCCAGTTTTTATGTGACTATATTTCCTATATCACCATAGGCCTGAAGTTAATCCCAAAATCCCTTCGTGGATCCATCCACGAAGGAGTTTCCAAGCTGCCTAATGTAAAGAAAGCTTCATCTATGTGAGATGAATAAACATAGCAAAAAGCAGATTCACAGAAAGCTTCTTTCCAGTTTTTATCTGAAGATATTTCCTTTTTCACCATAGTCCAGAATGTGCTCCCGAAGGTCCCTTCGTGGATCCGTCCATGACAGTATCCAAGCTGCGTAAATTAAAGAAAGCTTTATCTATGTGAGATGATTACACATATCACAGAGTAGTTTTCTAGAAAGCTTGTTTCCAGTTTTTGTCAGAGGCTATTTCCCTTTTCACCATCGGCATCAACATGCTCCCGAATATCACTCGGGACCTGTTTCTCCAAAAGGATTTCACCGATGCTGTATGAGAAGAGATCTAAAATGCTGTGACTGGAATGCACACGTCAAAAAGCAGGTCTTCAGAAAGCTGCTATCCAGTTTTGGTCTGAACATATTTACTCTTTCACTGTTAGCCTCAAAGTACTCCCGAATATCCCATCACATGCTAAACATACACAGGGCTAGAGAACTGCTCAATGAAAAGAGAAGCTTAACGGAGCAAGAGTAATTAAGATGACACAGAAAAGTTTCACAGAAAGCTTTCTACTGGGTTTTTCCTGAAGATATTTCATTCTCCATATTCTAATGATCGTTCCCAAATGTCCTTCCTCAGATTTCACAAAAACAGTGATTTCAGGCTGCTCAATTCAAAGAATGGTTTAACTCTATGAGATGAATACAGACATTGCAAAGCAGTGGCTCAGAACGTTTCTCTGCAGGTTTCATCGGAAGGCATTTCCTCGCTCACCTCAAGCTTCCGGGCATCAATAAATATCCCTTCACAGATTTTTTCAAAGACAGTGTTTCAAAACTTGGCCACATAGAGTAAGCATTATCCCTGTGAAGTGAGTGCACATATCAGAGAGCAGATTCTTGAAATGCTTCTTCCTCGATTTTATTTCAGTACATTTAACTATTCTCCATAGTCCTCAATGCGTTCTGAAATATCACTTTTTCTGAATCACAGGAACAATGTTCAAACACTGCCTTGTGAGAAAAGAGGTATAACTCCCTGACTGGAATGCATACATCACAAATTATTTTCTCAGAAAGCTTCTATCCAGTTTTTATCTGAAGATATCTCCTCTTTCACAGTCGGCCTGAATGGGCCTTAGAAAGTCCCTTCGGGGATCTGTGCATGACGGAATTTCCAAACAGCACAATAGAGTTAAAGTTTTAACTATGCAAGACAAATAAATATATCTATCACAAAGCAGTTTCACAGAAATATTCTTTCCAGTTTTTGTCTGAGGATATTTCCTTTTTCACCATACTCGTTGCTATACTTCCAAATATCTCTTGGTAGCTTTTTCTCCAAAGGGATTCCGGAATCGTCTAGGAGAAGAAAGGTATATTTCTGTCAGTGGAATGCACACGTCACAAAACAGCTCCTCAGAAAGCTTCTTTCTAGTTTCTATCTGAAGACGTTTCTTTTCTCACGATAAGCCTCAAAGCCCTCCACAATATCCCTTGACAGACTAAACAAAAACAATGTTATGATACACCTCAATGAAAAGAGAAGTTTAACTGTGTGAGCGGAATTCATGAGACACAGAGCAGTTTGACAGAAAGCTTCCTTCTGGTTTCTCTCTGAGGTTTTTCTTTTTCAGGATATTCTAAAAAGCGTTTCCAAATGTCCTTTCTCAGATTATATAGAAACAGTGATTTCAAACTGCTCATTCCAAAGAATCATTTAACTCTATGAGATGAATACAAACATCACAAAAGAGTTGCGCATAAAGCTTCTCTTCAATTTTCGATGCAGGACATTTCCTTGCTCATCACAAAATTCCGGTTGCCACATACTATCCCTTCGCAGTACCCTCAAAGACTGCCCTTCAAACTGGGAAATGTAGAGTAGGCTTTAACCCTGTGAAAAGCATGGACATTACTGAGCAGTTTATTGGAGTGCTTCTTTCTGTTTTTCATTGCACGCCATTTCTCTTTTTGCCATAGTCCTCAAAGTGCTCCGAATATCACTCTTTTGGTTTCAATGGAAGAGTGTTCAAATTGTGCCTTATGAGAAGAAAGTTATAACTCCCTGAGAGGAATGCACACGATACCAAGCAGTTTCTCAGAAACCTTCTGTCATATTTTTATCTGACTATATTTGCGATATCACCATAGGCCCGAATATGATCCCAAGAATCCTTTCGTGGATCCATTCATGAGGGAGTTTCCAAGCTGCATAATGTAAAGAAAGCTTCATCTATGTGAGGTAAATTAACATAACAAAAAGCAGATTCACAGAAAGCTTCTTTCCAGTTTTTATTTGAAAATATTTCCTTTTTCACCATAGTGCAGAATTAACTCCCGAAGGTCCCTTCGTGGATCCGTCCATGACAATTTCCAAGCTGTGTAATGTAAGGACAGATTTATATATGTGATATAATTACACATATCACAGAGTAGTTTCCTAGAACACTTCTTTGCAGTTTTTGTCTGAGGCTCATTCCCTTTTCACCATCGGCATCAAGATGTTCCCAAATATTACTTGGTACCTGTTTCTCCAAAAGGGTTTCCCTGATGCTGTGTGAGAAGAGAGGTATAACACGTTGAGTGGAATGTACACGTCATGAAGCATTTCATCAGAAAGCTCTCCAGTTTCGGTCTGAACATATTTC
>NW_012117699.1:804741-814117 GCF_000951035.1 Colobus angolensis palliatus | reverse complement strand
GTCACAAAGCAGCTCCTGAAACAGCGTCTCTCCACTTTCTATCTAAAGACGTTTCCTTTCTCACCGTAAGCCTCTAAGGACTCCTGAATATACCTTTGCAGACTAAACAAAAACAGTGTTATGATACTGTTCTATGAAAAGTGAAGCTTAATCTTGCGAGCAGAATTCACATGACACAGAGCAGTTTCACAGAAAGCTTCCTTCTGGTTTCTCTCTGTGGTTATTTCTTTTTCAGGGTATTCTAAAGAGCATTTCCAAATATCCTTTCTCAGATTCCACAGAAACAGTGATTTCAAACTGCTCAATCTAAAGAATCATTTAACGCTATACGATGAATGCAAACATTACAAAACAGATGCAGAGAAACATTCTCTCCGATTTTTGATTTTAAGACACGGCCTTGCTCAACATAGGCCTCAGGTTGCCACTTACTATCCCTTCTCAGAAACCTCAAACACTGACATTCAACCTGGGAAAATTAGAGGAAGCTTTAACCCTGTGAAAACAATGGACATGTCAGAGAGCAGTTTCTTCGAGTGCTTCTTTCTGTTTTTTATTGGACGACATTTCACTTTTTCCCATAATCTTCAATGTGCTCCAAATATCAGTCTTTTGATTTTTCAGGAATAGTGTTCAAACTGTGCGTTGTGAGAAGAAAGTTATAACCCCCTGAGTGGAATGCACACATCACCAAGCAGTTTCTCAGAAAGCTTCTCTACAGTTGTAATCTGACTATATTTCCTATTTCACCACAGGCCCGAAGGTGATCTCAAATATGCCCTCACGGATCCATCCACGATTGAGTTTCCAAGCTGTGTAATGTAAAGAAAGCTTCATCTATGTGAGACGAAGAAACATAACAAAAAGCAGATTCACAGAAAGCTTCTTTCCAGTTTTTATTTGAAGATATTTCCTTTTTCACCATAGTCCAAAATGTGCTTCCGAAGGTCCCTTCATGGAGCCGTCCATGACATTTTCCAAGCTGCGTAATGTAAAGAAAGCTTTATCTATGTGAGATGATTACACATATCACAGAATAGTTTCCTAGAAAGTTTCTTTCCAGTTTTTGTCTGAGGATATTTCTCTTTTCACCATCGGCATCAATATGCTCCTGAATATCACTCTGGTACCTGTTTCTCCAAAAGGGTTTCCCCAACACTGTATGAGAAGGGAGGTATAACATGGTGACTGGAATGTATACTTCACAAAGCAGTTCCTCAGAAAGCTTCTCTCCATTTTCGGTCTGAACATATTTCCTTTTCGCCGTTCACCTTGAAGTGCTCCCGAATATCCCATCACACCCTAAAAATACACAGAGCTAGAAAAGTGCTAAATGAAAAAGGAGGCTTGACTGAGCGAGGGGAATTAAGGCGACACAGAGCTTGTCACAGAAAGCTTCCTACTGGATTTTCCCTGAGGATATTTCATTCTCCATATTCTGAGGATCGTTCCCAAATGTCCTTCCTCGGATTCCACAGAAACCGTGATTTCACGTTGCTCAATCCAAAGAACCGTTTAACTCTATGAGACGAATACACACACCGCAAAGCAGTGGTCAGAACGTTTCTCTCCAGGATCATTCGGAAGGTGTTTTCTCACTCACCACAAGCCTCTGGGCATCACTAAATATCCCTTCACAGATTCTTGAAATACAGAGTTTCGTAACTCGGCAACATAGAGTAAGCATTAACTCTGTGAAGTGAGTGCACATATCAGAGAGTAGATTCTTGAAATGCTTCTTCCTCGATTTTATTTCAGTATATTTCACTATTCACTGTAGTCCTCATTGTGTTCCAAAATATCACTTCTTCAGTCTCATGGGAACAGTGTTCAAACACTGCCTTGTGAGAAAAGAGGCATAACTCCCTGAGTGGAATGCATACACAACAAAGTTGTTTCTCAGAAAGCTTCTATCCACTTTTTATCTGAAGATACCTCCTCTTTCACCTTAGGCCTGAATGTGGCTCTGAACGTCCCTTCGCGGATCTGTGCATGACGGAGTTTCCAAACTGCGTAATATATTTAAAGTTTTAACTATCCTAGAAGAATAAATATATCTAACACAAAGCAGTTTCACAGAAATCTTCTTTCCAGTTTTTGTCTGAGGATATTTGCTTTTTCACCGCAGCCTTTCCTATACTCCCGGATGTCTGTTTTGCAGCTTTTTCTCCAATAGATTTCCGGAATTCATTAGGAGAAGAAACATATATTTCTGTAAGTGGAATGCACACATCACAAAGCAGCTCCTCAGAAAGTTTCTCTCCTGTTTCTGTCTGAAGTCATTTCCTTTCTCACCGTAAGCCTCAAAGCCCTCCAGAGTATCCCTTTGCAGGCTAAACAAAAACAGTGTTATGATACAACTCAATGAAAAGAGAAGCTTAACTGTGTGAGCGGAATTCACGTGACAGCACTTTCACAGCACGCTTCCTTCTGGTTTCTCTCTGAGGATATTTCTTTTTTAGGATATTCTAAAGAGCGTTTCCAAATATCCTTTCTCAGATTCCACAGAAACAGTGATTTCAAACTGCTCAATCCAAAGAATGATTTAACGCTATGAGATGAATTCAAACGTCACAAAAATATTGTGCAGAAAGCTTCTCTCCAATGTTCGATGGAAGACATTTCCTTGCCACACACAGGCCTCCGGTCGCCACTCATTATGCCTTTGCAGAACCCTCAAAGACTGACTTTCAAACTGAGAAATGTAGAGTAAGCTTTAACCTAGTGAAAAGAAGGGACATATCAGAGAGCAGTTTCTTTGAGTGCTTCTTACCATTTTTCATTGGACGACATTTCGCTTTTTGCGATATATCTCAATGTGCTCCGATTATCACACTTTTTGTTTTACAGGAACCATGTTGAAACTGTGCCTTATGAGAACAAAGTTATAACTCCGTGAGTGGACTGCACACATCACGAAGCAGTTTCTCAGAAAGCTTCTCTCCAGTTATTACCTGACTATATTTCCTATTTCACCCTAAGCCCGAATGTGATCTCTAATTTCCCTTCGCAGATCCATCCACAAGAGAGTTTCCAAGCTGTGTAATGTAAAGAAAGCTTCATCTATGTGAGATGAAGAAACATAGCAAAAAGCAGATTGACAGAAAGCTTCTTTCCAGTATTCATCTGAAGATATTTCCTTTTTCAACATAGACCAGAATGTACTCACGATGGTCCCTTCATGGATCCGTCCATGAGAGTTTCCAAGCTGCGTAATGTAAAGAAAGCTTTATCTATGTGAGATGATTACAGATATCACAGAGTAGTTTCCCAGAAACATTCTTTCCAGTTTTTGTCTGAGGCTATTTTTCTTTTCACCATCGGCATCACCATGCTCCTGAATATCACTCGGTACCTGTTTCTCCAAAAGGCATTCCCGACGCTGTATGAGAACAGAGGTATAACACTGTGACTGGAATGTATACGTAACAAAGCAGTTCCTCGGAAAGCTTTTCTCCAGTTTTGGTCTGAATATATTTCCTTTTTCACCATTAGCCTCAAAGTGCTCCCAATTATCCCAACACACGCTAAACATACACAATGCTAGAAAACTGCTCAATGAAAAGAGAGGCTTATCTGATTGAGAGGAATTAAGACGACCCAGAGCAGTTTGACAGAAAGCTTCCTTCTATGTTTTACCTGAGGATATTTCTTTCTTCATATTCTAAGGATCGTTCCCAAATGTTCTTCCTCAGATTCCAAAAAAAAAGCTGCACTATCTAAAGAATGGTTTACCTCTAGGAGATGAATACACACATCACAGAGCAGTTGTTCAGAACGTTTCTCTGCGTGTTTCATCGGTGGATGTTTCCTCCCTCACCACAAGCCTCCGAGCCTCACTGAATATCCTTTCACAGATTCTCCAAATACAGGGTTTGGAAACTGGGCAACATTGAGTAAGCATTAACTCTGTGAAATGAATGCACATATCAGAGAGCTGATTCTTGGAATGCATCTTCCTCTAATTTATTTCAGTATATTTCACTACTCACCATAGTCCTCAATGCATTCTGAAATATCACATTTTCGGTTTCAGAGGAACAGTGTTCAAACACTGCCTTGTGAGAAAAGAAGTATAACTCCCTGAGTGGAATGCATACATCACAAAGTATTTTCTCTGAAAGCTTCTATCCAGTTTTTTTGTGAAGATATCTCCTCTTTCACCATAGGCCTGAATGTGCTCCCGAATGTCCCTTCGAGGATATGTGCATGACGGAGTTTCCAAGCTGCAAAATATAATTAAAGATTTAACTATGAGAGATGAATAAATATACCTAACACAAAGCAGTTTCACAGAAATTTTCTTTCCGGTTTTTGTCTGAGGATATTTCCTTTTTCACCATAGTCGTCGATATAGTCCCAAATATCACGTGGTAGCTTTTTCTCTGAAAGGGATTCCTGAATCCTTTAGGAGCAGAAAGGTATATTTCTGTCAGTGGAATGCACACATCACAAAACAGCGCCTCAGAAAGCTTCTGTCCAGTTTCTACCTGAAGACATTTCCTTTCTCACCGTAAGCCTCAAAGCCCTCCAGAATATCCCTTTGCAGACTAAACAAAAATAGTGTTATGATACAGCTCAATGAAAAGAGAAGCTAAACTGTTTTAATGGAATTCACATGACAGAGCAATTTCAAAGAAAGTTTCCTTTTGGTTTGTCTCTGAGGTTATTAGTTTTTCAGGATTTTCTAAAGAGTGTTTCCCAATATCCTTTCTCACATTCTACAGAAACAGTGGTTTCAAATTGGTCAATCCAAGGAGTGATTTAACTCTTTGAGATGAATACAATCATCACAAAAGAGGTGCGCAGAAAGCTTCTCTCTGATTTTCGATGTAACATATTTCCTTGCCTCACACAGGCCTCCGATTGCAACTTACTATCCCTTCACAGAACCTTCAAGGACTAACTTTCAAACTGGGAAATGTAGACTAAGCTTTAACACAGTGGAAAGAATGGACATGTCAGAGAGCAGTTTCTTCGAGTGCTTCTTTCTGTTTTTTACTAGATCACATTTCCCTTTTTGCCATGGTCTTCAATGTGCTCTAAATATCACTCTTTTGATTTTACAGAAACAGTGTTCTAACTGTGCCTTATGAGAAGAAAGTTATAACTCCCTGAGTGGAATGCACACATCACCAAGCAGTTTCTCAGAAAGCTTCTCTCCAATATTTATCTGACTATATTTACTATTTCACCCTAGGCCCGAATGTGATCCCAAATATCCCTTCGTGGATCCATCCACGAGGGAGTTTCCAAGCTGGGTAATGTAAGAAAGCTTCATCTATGTGAGATGAATAAACATAGCAAAATCAGATTCACAGAAAGCATCTTTCCAGTTTGAATGTGAAGATATTTCCTTATTCACCATAGTCCTGTATGTGCACCCGAGATCCCTTCATGGATCCGTCCATGACAGTTTCCAAGCTGCGTGATGTAAAGAAAGCTTTATCTATGTGAGATAACTACACATATCACAGAGTAGTTTCCTAGAAAGCTTCTTTCCAGTTTTTGTCTGAGACTAATTCCCTTTTCACCATTGGCATCAACATGCTCCCAAATATCACTTGGTACCTGTTCCTCCAAAAGGGTTTTCCCGACACTGTATGAGAAGAGAGGTATTACATTGTGACTGGAAAGCACATGTCAGAAAGCAGTTTGTCAGAAAACTTCTCTCCAGTTTCGGTCTGAACATATTTCCTTTTTCACCATTAGCCTCAAAGTGCTCCAGAATATCCTATGACATTCTAAACATACAAAGGGCTGGAAATCTGCTAAATGAAAAGATAGGCTTATCTGAGTGAGAGGCACTAAGACGATACAGAGCAGTTTCACAGAAAGCTTCCTTCTGGATTTTAACTGAGGATATTTCTTTCTTGGTATTCTAAGGATCGCTCCAAAATATCCTACCTCAGCTGCCATAAAACAGTGATTTCAAGCTGGTCTATCCAAAGAATGGTTTAACTCTATGAAACGAATACACATATCGCAAAGCAGTTCCTTAGAACGTTTCTCTGCAGGTTTCATCAGAACACGTTTCCTCACTCACCACAAGCCTCCGGGTGTCTCTAAATATCCCTTCACAGATTCTTCAAAGACAGAGTTTCAAAACTGGGCAATATAGAAGAAGCATTAACTCTGAGAAGTGAATACACATGTCAGAGAGCAGATTCTTGGAACGCTTCTTCCTCGATTTTATTTCAGTATATTTCACTATTCGCCACAGTCCTTAATGCGTTCCGAAATATCTCTTTTTAGGTTTCACAGGAACAGTGTCCAAACACTGCTTTGTCAGAAAAGAGGTATAACTCCCTGAGTGGAATGCATACATCACAAAGTAGTTTCTCAGAAAGCTTCTATCCAGTTTTTATCTGAAGATATCTCCTTTTTCACCATAGGCCTGAATGTGCTCCCAAATGTCCCTTCGCAGTTCTGTGTATGACAGAGTTTCCAAACTGTTTAATATAATGAGAATTTTTACTATGTGAGATGAATTAATATATCTGACACAAAGCAGATTCACAGAAATCTTCTTTCCACTTTTTGTTTCAGGATATTTCCTTCTTCACCATAGTCATTACTATACTCCCAAATATCTCTTGGTAGCTTTTTTTCCAAAAGGGCTTCCAGAATCCTCTAGGAGTAGAAAGGTATATTTCTGTCAGTGGAATGCAGACGTCACAAAGCAGCTCTTCAGAAAGCTTCTCTCCAGTCACTATCTGAAGGCAGTTCCTTTCTCACCGAAAGCCTCAAAGAGCTCTTGAATATACCTTCACAGACCAAACAAAAACAGTGTTATGATACAGCTCAATGAAAAGAGAAACCTAACTGTGTGAGCGGAATTCATGTAACACAGAGCATTTTCACAGAAAGCTTCCTTGTGGTTTCTGTCTGAGGTTATTTCTTTTCCATGATATTCTAAATAGCGTTTTCAAATGTCCTTTCTCAGATTCCAGTGAAAAAGTGATTTCAAAATGCTCAATCCAAAGAACGATTTAACAATAGAGATGAATAAAAACATCACAAAAAGGTGGGCAGAAATCCTCTTTCCGATTTTCGTTGGAAGATATTTCCTTGCCTCACACAGGCGTCCAGTCACCACTTACTATCCCTTCGCAGAAACCTCAAAGACCGAGTTTCAAACTGGCTAATGCAGAGTAAGCTTTAACCCCGTGAAAAAAATGGACGTGTCAGAGAGAAATTTCTCATGGGCCTTCTTTCTGTTTTTTCTTGGACGACATTTCACTTTTTACCATAGTCTTCCATGTGATCCGAATATCAGTCTTTTGGTTTCACAGGAACAGTGTTCAAACTACCTTATGAGATGAAAGTTACAACTCCCTGAGTGGAATGCACACATCACCAAGCAGCTTCTCAGAAAGCTTCTCTCCAGTTTTTATCTGACGATATTTCCTCTTTCACCATAGGCCCGAATGTGATCCCAAATATACCTTCGCAGATCTATCCATGAGAGATTTTCCAAGCTGTGTAATGTAAATCAAGCTTCATCTATGTGAGATGAATAAACATAGCAAAAAGCAGATTCACAGAAAGCTTCTTTCCATGATTTATCTGAAGATATTTCCTTTTTCACCATAGTCCTGAATATGCTCCCAAAGGTCCCGTTGTGGATTCGTCGATGACAGTTTCCAAGCTGCGTAATGTAAAGAAAGCTTTATCTATGTGAAATGAATACACATGTCACAGAGTAGTTTCCTAGAAAGCTTCTTTCCAGTTTTTGTCTGAGGCTATTTCCCTTCTCATCACTGGCATCAACATGCTCCTGAATATCACTTGGTACCTGTTTCTCCAAACGGGTTTCCCCGACGCTGTATGAGAAGAGAGGTATACCACTGTGACAGGAAAGCACACGTCACAAATCAGTTCCTCGGAAAGCTTCTCTCCAGCTTCGCTCTTAACATATTTCCTTTTTCACCATTTGCCTCTCAGTGTTCCCAACTATCCCATCACACGCTAAACATACACAGGGCTAGAAAACTGCTGAATGAAAAGAGAGGCTTATGTGAGTGAGAGGAATTAATACGACACTCAGCAGTTTCACAGAAAGCTCCATTCTGGATTTTACCTGAGGATATTTCTTTGTCCATATTCTAAGGATCGTTCCCAAATGTCCTTTCACAGATGCCACAAAAACAGTGTTTTCAAGTTGCTCAAACCAAAGAATGGTTTAACTCTATTAGACGTATACAAACATCACAAAAGAGTTGCGCAGAAAGCTTCTCTCCAACTTTGGATTTAAGACATTTCCTTGCCTCACACAGGCCTCCCGTTGCCACTTACTATCCCTTCACAGAACCCTCAAAGATCGACTTGCAACCTGGGAAATGAAGAGTAAGCTTTAACCCTGTGGAAAGAATGGACATGTTAGAGAGCATTTTCTTCGAGTGCTTCTTTGTGTTTTTTATTGGACGACATTTCACTTTTTGCCATAGACTTCAATGAGCTCCAAATATCACTCTTTTGGTTTTACAGGAACAGTGTTCAAACTGTACCTTATGAGAAGAAAGTTATAACTCCCTGAGTGGAATGCACACGACATCAGGTAGCTTTTGTAAAAGCTTCTCTCCAGTTTTTATCTGACTATATTTCCTCTTTCACCATAGGCCCGAATGTGATCCTAAATATCCCTTTGTGGATCAATCCACGAGGGAGTTTCCAAGCTCCGTAATATAAAGAAAGATTCATCTACGTGAGATCAATAAACATAGAAGAAAGCACATTCACTGAAAGCTTCTTTCCAGTTTTATCTGAAGATAATTCCTTTGTCACCATAGTCCTGAATGTGGTCCCGAAGGACCCTTTGTGGATCCGTGCATGACAGTTTCCAATCTGCGTAAGGTAAAGAAAGCTTTATCTATGTGGGATAATTACACTTATCACAGAGTAGTTTCCTAGAAAGCTTCTTTTCAGTTTTTGTCTTTGGCTATTTCCCTTTTTTCCATCGGCATCAACATGCTTTTGAATATCACCTGGTACCTGTTTCTCCAAAAGGGTTTCCCCGACGCTGTATGAGAAGAGATGTATAACACTGTGACTGAAATATTCAGGAGCCGTTTGAGGCTTACGGTGAGAAAGAAACGTCTTTAAATAGGAAGTGGGGAGAAGCTTTTGGAGAAGCTGCTTTGTGACATGTGCGTTTCACTCACAGAAATACACCTTTGTTCTCACAGAGGATTCTGGAATGCCTTTGGGAGTAAAAGCTACCAAGAGATATTCGGGAGTAGAGCGATGACTGTGGTGAAAAAGGAAATATCCTCAGAAAAAAACTGGAAAGAAGATTTCTGTGAAACTCCTTTGTGTTAGATATAAATTTTTTTATCTCACATAGTTAAAACTTTACTTATATTACGCAGTTTGG
>NW_012117699.1:800331-803681 GCF_000951035.1 Colobus angolensis palliatus | reverse complement strand
ATTTTGTTGAAGGTGACGCGAGTGATTTCTTGAATCTTGGCACAGAGAAATTTGATCAAAATGGGGGCAAAACATAAAATAAGGCACAGTATTACTATAAGAATGAGGAATGGAAGCATTCGTTGGAAGGATAGTCCTGGCAAGGCTGGGGAATATGAGATAGTTCAGAAAATTTAGTAAGTTTGAGGCCAGTGGGGGAAAGCCAAACTGATTTCCACTGTTTGCTTTAGGTAGGGGCCCTCTTTAGCTGGGAATGAGGATCGAGTGCACAAAGTAGTTGTTGGCCAGGAAGTAATTAAGGAGTGGAGTTTTTCGTGGAGTAGATGGCTATTCGTTCAATCCTACTAGAGAGATATTGGATTGAAGGCCAGGTCCAGAGAAGGACGGTAAAACAGAATAAGTAGCCCCACTGTCGATTAAGAAAATTGTCTTACCTGCTACAAGGAGATTTACCCATGGCTCGGCGAGGGTGTTGGAGGTCCCCGAGTCTCGGCACATTCAGTTGTCATCGTCCAAAGGTGGCTGATGGAAGGAGCTCCCAGAATCCTGGGAAAGGGGGTCATGTTGAGACGTGGCACCTGTTCTCAGGGTGGGGCAATCAGACTTCCAGTGTCCTTTCTGTTGGCAAGCAGGGCAGGAATTTGCCTGTGGACGAGGATTAGGACATTCACTGGCCCAATGTCCTGACGCCTTGCACTTAAAGCGAGGCTGTGTTGGGGCTTGGGGGCCTCGTGGACACTTGTTGGCATGGTGTCCTGCCTTGCTGCACTTATAGCAGGCTCCTTTTGTAGCACTGGAGTCTGCGGGATATGTGCTCTCTGGTCTGGGGTTACGACTGGGTTGTAAAGCCACCGGTAGAAGCTGCACCTTCTGTTCAAGGCAAGCCTGCTGCTGTGCCTCAGCAGTCTCCTCTCTGGAGTTATAGAGCTTAAAGGCTAATTTAACTAGGTCTTGTATTGATGTCTGAGGAACATCCTCTACCTTTTGAAGTTTTTTACGAATGTCAGGAGCTGATTCAAAAATGAAAAAAGACAGCAAAATGGTGGTCCCTGTGGGCTAGGCCAGATCTAACCAGGTATATTGGGTTAGAACCTCAGTCAGCCTATATAAGAATGGGGCTGGATTTTCTTCTGGTTCTTTTAATTTGTTTAAATTTACAGTTTTGTTTGAGGCTGCTTGCATACCAGCCAACAAACACTGGACAATTATGTCTCCCCTATGGCGCCCAGGCTGGCCTACTTGGTAGTCACACTCTGGGTCTGCTGAGGGGACTGCTTTCTCCTCTAGTGGAATGGCAGCATCAGTTCAATGTAATTGGTTGGCATGCTGCCTGTCGGCCACTAAGATGCGCTCTTGCTCCTCAGGGTTTAGGGTAGAAGTTAGGATCACCTGGAGGTCATGCTAAGTTAAGTCATAGGCCTGACAAAGATATCTAAATTCCTTTATGTATATGGTAGAATTACCTGATAAATCACCTAAACGCTATTCAATTTTGGAAAGGTCAGCCAGTGAAAAAGATACATGTACTGTGACAATCCCCTCTGCCCCAGCTACCTCTCGCAAAGGTGCTAAAACTGTAGGAGGTTGTGCGGCAGGAATGGGGACATCAGCAGGGCACTTAGAGCGGGTGTGGGCAGAAACAGGGGACTCAAGACAGCCAGTTGGGGGCCCCGAAGGAGGCACGGGACCGAATGGATTATTAGTAGATAAAGAAGAGGAAAGAAGAGTCTGGACGGGGGAAGAAGGAGGAGTGTAGGGCGAGGGTGAGGGTACAGAGACAGAAGGAAACCCTAGGTCCTTCAGCTGAACAGAAAGGAATAAAGACTCCTCTTTTTCGCATTCCTGTGAGCCGGCGTCCTTGGCCAGCATAACCTGGACCCAAGAACACGGGCTACACATATCGGGAAGAGAGCGTAAAGCCCAAAAACCTTGTATGTAATTAATTTTGGACCACTTGCCTAGCAGCTGGCAGAAATTGCTGAGGTCGATCAGAACGTTGCAGTCTAAGGTGCCCTCTGGTGGCCACTGAGACTGATTGTCTACTTTGTATTGAGGCCTCACCACAGTGGAACGAAAAATTAATCGTTGTAAGGTTTTTAAATTGGCTAAGAGGCCCCCTAAAGGGGTGCTCTTTAGAAATTTGAACTGGGGGTTTCCCATTTGTTTCCTCTTTCTTTACACAATGGAGATCTCTGCCTGGCTTCAAAGCGTCCTTTGAAATGGACAGAGTGGAGTCTCTTGGAGCCAAGGTGGAGATTAACATCAGTTGACGGACGTCTCTGCCCTGAATGGGTCTCCCGAGTAATTGGTGGCTCAAAAGTAGGCCTCGGACCTGCGCAGGATTTTTGGCCAAGGAAGGTAAAGAGGAGACAAGGGCACTTACCCCAGAGAGGCTGTCAGAGTGCGGAAAGTGGGTCTCAGATCCTGGTCCGTCTGCAGTGTGGGGGCAGGAGGAGGTTCCTGAACCCTCAGAGGCCAGAGGAGGGGTCTCCTCCCGGGTTCGGCACCAACTGATTTATTTTTCTAAGACCACCAGAGAGAGCACAAAAGAACCAACGAATAGGCAAGGTTATAAGCAAAACTGCAAATTTAATCTTTGGTCATGTAGCTTCAGAGTAGAAGGTGTGCAAGGTGAGGTCTGTCGGCCTCTGGCAAAGAGGTGGAGAGAGTCACCCAATAGAGCTCTCAGGCGGAGTTCCTGATGCAGTCCCAACAATAATGGGGGCTGAGGAAGCCCGCGACACGCGTCTACTGGGAGCTGCTTTTCTACTAGTGGAAGGGCAATAGGTGGGGCACGGACATGTTGGGGAGGAGTAGGGGCTTCACAGGTGCCACCAGGTAAATCTTGGTCTCTTCTGACTGTCATCACCTGGCTCATGCCTGGTTGGTAGGCACCTTCCTGGGCGACGGGTACATCTTCGCACACACGGGAAAAGTTGATGATGAAGAACCCGGAAGTGTGCCATCTTGCCTCCGTTTGTCCAAACAGAAGCTTTCTGTGAAACTGCTCTGTGTTGTCTTAATTCCTCTGGTTCAGTTAAGCATTTCTTTTCATTAAGCAGTTTTTTTTTCTTTTTTTTTTTTTTGAGGCGAGAATCGCTCTGCTGCCCAGACTGGAGGCAGTGGCTGGATCTCAGCTCACTGCAAGCTTCGCCTCCTGGGTTTACGCCATTCTCCTGCCTCAGCCTCCCGAGTAGCTGGGACTACAGTCACCCGCCACCTCACCCGGCTAGTTTTTGTATTTTTAGAAGAGATGGGGTTTCACCATGTTTGCCAGGATGGTCTCGATCTCCTGACCTCGTGATCCGCCCGTCTCGGCCTCCCAAAGTGCTGGGATTACAGGCTTGAGC
>NW_012117699.1:797635-799811 GCF_000951035.1 Colobus angolensis palliatus | reverse complement strand
AAAACTGGAAGGAAGCTTTCTGTGAATCTGTTTTTTGCTACGTTTATTCATCTCACATAGATGAAGCTTTCTTTACATTACGCAGCATGGAAACTCCCTCGTGGATGGATCCGCGAAGGGATATTTGGGATCACATTCATGCCTATCGTGAAATACGAAATATAGTCAGATAAAAACTGGAGAGAAGCTTTCTGAGAAACTGCTTGGTGAGGTACGCATTCCACTCAGGGGGTTATAACTTTCTTCTCATAAGGCACAGTTTGAACACTGTTCCTGTAAAACCAAGAGAGTGATATTCGGAGCACATTGAAGACTATGGCAAAAAGTGAAATGTCGTCCAATAGAAAAGAGAGAGAAGCACTCGAAGAAACTGCTCTCAGACATTTCCATTCTTTTCACAGGGTTAAAACTTTCTCTGCAATTCCCAGATTGAAAGCCGGTCTTTGAGGGTTCTGCGAAGGGATAATAAGTGGCGACTGGAGGCCTGTGTCAGGCCAGAAAATGTCTTAAATCGAAAATCGGAGAGAAGCTTTCTGCACAACTCTTTTGTGATATTTGTATTCATCTCATAGAGTTAAATCTTTCTTTGGATTGAACAGTCAGAAATCGCTGTTTCTGTGGAAACTGAGAAAGGACATTAGGAAACGCTGTATAGAAGATCCTGAAAAAGAAATAACCTCAGAGAGAAACCAGAAGGAAGCTTTGTGTGAAACTGCCCTGTGCCATGTGAAGTCCACTCACACAGTTAAGTTTCTCTTTTCATTGAGCTGTATCATAACAGTGTTTTTGTTTAGACTGCTAAGGGATATTCTGACGGGCTTTGAGGCTTATGGTGAGAAACAAAACGTCTTCAGATAGAAACTGGAGAGAAGCTTTCTGAGCAGCTGCATTGTGACGTGTGCATTCCACTCACAGAAATGTACCTTTCTTCTTCTAGAGGATTCCAGATTCCCTTTTGGAGAAAAAGCTACCAAGAGATATTTGGGGGTATTATGACGACTATGGTGAAAAAGGAAATATCCTCAGACAAAAACTGGAAAGAATATTTCTGTGAAACAGCTGTCTGTTAGATATATTTATTCGTCTCACATAGTTAAAACTTTAATTATATTACCCAATTTGGAAACTCCGTCAGGCAGAGATCTGTGAAGGGATATTCGGGATCACATTCAGGCCTACAGTGAAAGAGGAGATATCTTCAGATGGAAACTGGATAGAAGCTTTCTGAGAAACTATTTTGTGATGTATGCATTCCACTCAGGGAATTATACCTCTTTTCTCACAAGGCAGTGTTTTAACACTGTTCTTGTTAAACCAAAAAGGTGGTATTTCAGAACGCATTGAAGGCTACGGCGAATAGTGCAATATACTGAAATAAAATCGAGGAAGAAGCATTCCAGGAATGTGCTCCCTGATATATGCATTCACTTCACACAGTTAATGCTTACTCTATATTGCCCGGTTTGGAAACTCTGTCTTTGAAGAATCTATGAAGGGATATTCAGTGACACCCGGAGGTTTGTGGTGAGCAAGGAAATGTCTTCCGATGAAACCTGCAGAGAATCTTTCTGAGCAACTGCTTTCAATGTGTGTATTCGTTTCAAGGAGTTAAACCATTCTCTGGATTTAACAACTTGAAATCACTGTTTTTGAGAAAGAAATATCCTCAGGTAAAATCCAGAAGAAAGCTTTCTGTGAAACTGCGTTGTGTCTTCTTAATTCCCCTCAGACAGTTCAGCCTCTCTTTCCATTGATCAATTTTCTAACCCGGTGTATGTTTAGCATGTGATCGCATATTCGGGAGCTCTTTGAAACTTATGGTGAAATAGGAAATACAATCAGACCGAAACTGGAGAGAAGCTTTACAAGGAACTGCTTTGTGACATGTGCATTCCACTCACAGTGTTATACCTCCCTTCTCATACAGCATCGGTGAAACCCATTTGGAGGAACAGGTACCAAGTGATATTCAAGAGCTTGTTGATGCCGATGGTGAAAAGGGATATAGCCTCAAACAAAAATTCGAAAGAAGCTTTCTAGGAAACTACTCTGTGATATGTGTATTGAACTCACATAGATAAACTTTTTTACATTATGCAGTTTGAAAACTGTCATGGATGGATCCAGGAAGGGACCATCGAGACCACATTCAGGACTATGGTGAAAATGGAAATAT
>NW_012117699.1:785935-793989 GCF_000951035.1 Colobus angolensis palliatus | reverse complement strand
GGCACTCACTAGTGAGATGACCCCAGTACCTCAGTTCAAAATGCAGAAATCACCGGTCTTCTGTGTCCTTCGCGCCGGGATTTGGAGACTGCAGCTGTTCCTATTCGGCCATCTTGCTCCGCCCCTCGAAAATGGAAATATCTTAAGATAAAAACTGGAAAGAAGCTTTCTGTAAATCAGCTTTTTGCTATGTTTAATCATCTCACATAGCTGAAGTTTTCTTTACATTACACCGCTTGGAATCTCCCTCATGGATGTATCCGCGATGGGATATTTGGGATCACATTCAGGCCTATGGTGAAATAGGAAACATAGACAGATAAAAACAGGAGAGAAGCTTTCTGAGAAATTCCTTGGTGATTTGTGCATTCCACTCAGGCAGCTATAACTCTCTACTCATATGGCACAGTTTGAACTCTGTTCCTGTAAAACCAAAAGAGTGATATTCGGAGCACATTGAACACTACGGCAAAAAGTAAAATGTTACCCAATAAAAAACAGAAAGAAGCACTCGAAGAAGATGCTCTCTGCCATGTCCATTCTTTTCCCAGGGTTAAAGCCTCCTCTACATTCCCCAGTTTGAAACTCGGTCATTGAGGTTCCGGCGAAGGGATAATAAGTGGCAACTGGAATCCTGTGTCAAGCAATGAAATGTCTTCCATTGAAAATCGGAGAGAATCTTTCTGTGCAACTCTTTTTTTATGGTTGTATTCATCTCTTGGCGTTATATGATTCTTTGCATTGAGCAGTTTGAAATCACTGTTTCTGTGGAATCTGAGAAAGGATATGTGGAAACGCTCTTTAGAATATCCTGAAAAAGGAGTAACCTCAGAGTAAACCAGAAGGAAGCTTTCTGTGAAACTGCTCAGTGTCACCTGAATTCTGGTCACACAGTTAACCTTCACTTTTCATAGAGTAGTATCATAACACCGTTTTTGTTTAGTCTGCAAAGTGATATTCTGGAACCCTTTGAGGCTTACAGTTAGAAAGGAAACTTCTTTAAATAGAAACTGGCGAGAAGGTTTTTGAGGAGCTGCTTTGTGACATATGCGTTCCCCTCACAGAAATACACCTTTCTTCTCATATAGGATTCCGGAATCCCTTGTGGAGAAAAAGCTACCAAGAGACATACGGGAGTATAGGGAGGGCTATGGTGAAAAAGGAAATATGATGTATGCATTCCACTCAGGGCCTTATTCCTCTTTTCTCACAAGGCAGTGTTAGAACAGTGTTCCTTTGAAACTGAAAAAGTGGTATTTCAGGGCATATTGAGTACTATGGCGAAGAGTGAAATATACTGAAAAGAAATCGAGGAAGAAGTGTTCCCAGAATCTGCTCTCGGATATATGCATTAACTTCACAGAGTTAATACACTATGTTGCCCAGTTTCGAAACTCTGTCTTTGAAGAATCTGTGAAGGGATATTTAGTGATGTCCGGAGGCTTGTGGTCAATAAGGAAACATCTTCCGATGAATCCTGCAGAGAAACTTTCTGAGCAACTGCTTTGCAATGTGTGTATTCGTCTCCTAAAGTTATACAACTCATTGGATTGAGCAGCTTGAAATCACTGATTTGTGCAATCTGCGGAAGGACATTTGGAACCATCCTTAGAATATGGAGAAAGAAATATCCTCAGGTAAAACCCAGAAGGAAGCTTTCTGTGAAACTGCTCTGTGTCATCTTAATTCCTCTCGCTCAGTTAAGCCTCCCTTTTCATTGATCAGTTTTCTAACCCTTTGTATGTTTAGCGTGTAATGGGATATTCAAGAGCACGTTGAGGCTTATGGTAAAAAAGGAAATATGTTCAGACCAAAGGTGGAGAGAAGCTTTCCGGGGAAATGCTTTGTGCTGTGTGCATTCCAATCACAGTGTTATACCTCTCTTCTCATAAAGTGTCGGGGAAACCCTTTTGGAGAAACAGGTACCAAGTGATATTCGGGAGTATGTTGATGCCAACGGTGAAAAGGGAAATACCCTCAGACAAAAACTGGTAAGAAGCTTTCAAGGAAACTACTCTGTGATATGTGTAATCATCTCACATAGATAAAGCTTTCTTTATATTATGGAGCTTGGAAACTGTCATGGACGGATCCATGAAGGGAACTTTGGTAGTACATTCTGGACTGTGGTGAAAAAGGCAATATCTTCAGATAAAAAGTGGAAAGAAGGTTTCTGTGAATCTACTTTTTCTATCTTTATTTATCTCACGTAGATGAAGATTTGTTTACATTATGCAGCTTGGAAACTCCCTCGTGGATGGATCCACGAAGGGATATTTAGGATCACTTTCGGGCCTATGGTGAAATAGGAATTATAGTCAGATAAAAACTAGAGAGAAGCTTTCTGAGGAACTGAATGGTGATATGTGCATTCCCCTCAGGGAATTATAACTTTCTTCCCATAAGGCACAGTTAGAACACTGTTCCTGTAAAACCAAAAGAGTGATATTCAGAGCACAATGAAGATGATGGCAAAAAGTGAAATGTCGTCCAATAAAAAACAGAAAAAAGCACTCAAAGAAACTGCTCTCTGACATGTTCATTCTTTTCACAGCACACCAACATGGCACAAGTATACATATGTAACAAACCTGCATGTTAACTCCACTGACAGAGTTAAACTTCTCTTTTCATTGAGCTGTGTCTTAACACTGTTTTTGCTTAGTCTGAGAAGGGATACTCTGGAGGGCTTTGAGGCTTACGGTAAAAAGGAAACATCTTCAGATATAAACTGGAGATAATCTTTCTGAGGAGCTGCTTTCTGAAGGGTGCATTCCACTCACAGAAATATACCTTTCTTCTCTTAGAAGATTCTGGAATCCATTTTGTAGAAAAAGCTACCAAAAGATATTCGGGAATATAGCGACGACTATGATGAAAAAGGAAATATCCTCAGACAAAAACTGGAAGGATGTCTGTAAAACTGCTTTGTGTTAGATATATTTATTCATCTCGCATTGTTAAAACTTTAATTATATTACGCAGTTTGGAAGCTCCGTCATGCACAGATCCACGAAGGGACGTTCGAGAGCACATTCAGACCTATGGTGAAAGAGGAGTTTTCTTCAGATAAAAACCGGATAGAAGCTTTCTGAGAAACTACTGTGTGATGTATGCATTCCACTCAGGGAGTTTTACCTCTTTTCTCACCACGCAGTGTTTGAACACTCTTCCTGTGAAAGCGAAAAAGTGATATTTCGGAAAGCATTGAGGACTATGGCGAATAGTGAAATATACTGAAATAAAATGAAGGAAGAAGCATTCCAAGAATCTGCTCTCTGATATATGAATTCACTTCAGAGACGTAATGCTTACTCTATGTTACCCAGTTTCGAAACTCTGTCTTTGAAGAATCTGTGAAAGGATATTTAATGACGCTCGGAGGCTTCTGGTGAGTGAGGAAACATGTTCCGATGAAACTTGCAGAGAAACATTCTGAGCAACTGCTTTACGATGTGTGTATTAGTCTCCTAGAGGTAAACTCTTCTTTGGATTGAGCAGCTTGAAATCACTCTTTTTGTGGAATCTGAGAAGGGACATTTGGGAACGATCCTTAGAATATGGGGAAAGAAACATCCTCAGATAAAATACAGAAAAAAGCTTTCTGTGAAACTGCTCTTTGTCAACTTAATACCTCTCGCTCAGTTAAGCCTCTCATTTCATTGAGCAGTTTTCTTACCCTGTGTATGTTTAGCATGTATTGGGATATTCGGGAGCACCTTGAGGCTTACGGTGGAAAAGGAAATATGTTCAGACCGAACCTGGAGAGAAACTTTCCAAGGAACTGCTTTGTGACGTGGGCATTCCACTCACAGTGTTGTACCTCTCTTCTCATACAGCATCGGGAATACCCTTTTTGGAGAAACAGGTACCAAGTGATATTCGGGAGCATTTTGATGCTGCTGGTGAAAAGGGAAATAGCCTGATACAAAACCTGGAAAGAAGCTTTCTAGGAAACTACTCTGTGATACGTAAAATCATCTCACATAGATAAAGCTTTTTTTACATTATGAAGGTTGGAAATTGTCATGGATGGATCCACGAAGGGAACTTCAGGAGCACATTCCGGATTATGGTGAATAAGGAAATATCTTCAGATAAAAACTGGAAAGAAGCTTTCTGAGAATCTGCTTTTTAATCTGTTTATTCATCTCACATAGATGAAGCTTTCTTTACATTATGCAGCTTGAAAACTCCCTCGTGGATGGATCCGCGAAGGGATATTTGAGTTCACATTCGGGCTTATGGCAAAATAGCAAATACAGTTAGATAAAAACTGGAGAGAAGCTTTCTGAGAAACTACTTGGTGATGTGAGCATTACACTCAGAGAGTTATAACTTTTCTTCTCATAAGACACAGTTTGAGCATGGTTATTGTAAAACCAAAAGAGGGACATTTCAAGCACACTGAAGACTATGGCAAAAAGTGAAATGTCGTCCAATAAAAAAAGAAAGAAGCACTCGAAGAAACTGCTCTCTGACATGTCCATTCTTTTCACTGTGCTAAAGCTTACTCTACATTTCCCAGTTTCAAAGTTGGTCTTCGAGGGTTCTGCGAAGGGATTGTCAGTGCTAACCGGAGGAGGAGTGAGGCAATGTAATGTCTTCCAACGAGAATTGGAGAGAAGCTGTCTGGGCAACTCTTTTGTGATGTTTGTATTCATCTCACAGAGTTAAATCATTCTTTAGATTGAGCAGTTCGAAATCACTGCTTCTGTGGAATCTGAGAAAGGACATTTGGAAACGCTCTTTAGAATATCCTGAAAAAGGAATAACCTCAGAGAGATACCAGAAGGAATCTTTCTGTGAAACGTCTCTGTGTCACGTGAATTCCGCTCACACAGTTAAGCTTCCCTTTTCATTGATCAGTATCATAACACTGTTTTTGTTTAGCCTTCAAAGGGATATTCTGGAGCGTTTCGAGGCTTAAGATGAGAAAGGAAACATCTTTAGACAGAAACTGGAGAGCAGCATTCTGTGGAGCTGCCTTGTGACATGTGCATTCCACTCACAGAAATATACCCATCTTATCATAGAGGATCACGGAATTCCTTTTGGAGAAAAAGCTACCAAGAAACATTCAGAAGTATAGGGACAGATATGGTCAAAAAAGAAATAACCTCAGACAAAAACTGGAAAGAAGATTTCTGTGAAACTGCTTTGTGTTAGATATACTTATTCATCTTGAATAGTTAAAACATTTCTTATATTATGCAGTTTGGAAACTCCATCATGAACAGATCCACGAAGGGACATTCGGGAGCACATACAGGCCTAAGGTGAAAAATGAGATATCTTCAGATAAAAACTGGATAGAAGCTTTCTGAGAAACTACTTTGTGATGTATGCATTCCTCTCAGGGACTTATACCTCTTTTCTCACAAGGCAATGTTAGAACACTGTTCCTGTGAAAACGAAAAAGTGATATTTCGGGGCACATGGAGTACTATGGCGAGTAGTGAAATATACTGAAATAAAATCGAGGAAGAAGCGTTCCAAGAATCTGCTCTCCGATATGTGCATTCACTTCACAAGGTTAATGCTTACTCGATGTTGCCCAGTTTCAAAACTCTGTCATTGAAGAATCTGTAAAGGGATATTTAGTGACGCCCGGAGGCTTGTGGTGAGTAAGGAAACGTCTTCTAATGAATCCTGCAGAGAAACCTTTTGAGCAACTGCTTTGTGATGTATCTATTCATCTCCCAGAGTTAAACCATTCTTTGGATTGAGCAGCTTGAAATCACTGCTTTTGTGGAATCTGTGGAAGGACATTTGGGAACGATCCTTAGAATATGGAGGAAGAAATATACTCAGGTAAAATCCAGAAGGAAGCTTTCTGTGAAACTGCGCTCTGTAGTCTTAATTCTTCTCACTCAGATAAGCCTCTCTTTTCATTGAGCAGTTTTCTAGCCCTGTATATGTTTAGCGTGTGATGGGATATTCAGGAGCACTTTGAGGCTAATGGTGAAAAAGGAAATATGTTCAGACCGAAACTGGAGAAAAGCTTTCTGAGGAACTAGTTTGTGACGTGTGCATTCTAGTCACAGTATTATACCTCTCTTCTCATATAGCGTCGGGGAAAACCTTTTGGAAAAACAGGTACCAAGTGATATTCTGGAGCATGTTGATGCCGATGGTGAAACGGGAAATAGCCTCAGACAAAAACTGGAAAGAAGCTTTCAAGGAGACTACTCTGTGATTTGTGTAATCATCTCACATAGATAAAGATCCCTTTACATTACGCAGCTTGGAAACTGTAATGGACGGATCCATGAAGGGACCTTCTGGAGCACATTCTGGATTATGTTGAAAAAGGAAATATCATCAGATAAAAACTGGAAAGAAGCTTTCTGTGAATCTTCTTTTTGCTATGTTTATTCATCTCACATAGGTGAAGCTTTCTTTACATTACGCAGCTTGGAAAATCTCTCGTGGATAGATTTGTGAAGGGATATTTGGGATCACATTCACACGTATGGTGAAAGAGAAAATGTAGTCAGGCAAAAACTAGAGAGAAGCTTTCATAGAAACTGCTTGGTGATGTGTGCATTCCACTCAGGGAGTTGTAACCTCCTTCTCATAAGGCACAGTTTGAACACTGTTCCTGTGAAAGCAAAAGACTGATATTTGGATCACATTGAAGACTATGGCAAAAAGTGAAATGTCGTCCAGGAAGAAACAGAAAGAAGCACTCTGAGAAACTGCTCTCTGACATGTCCATTCTTTTCACAGGGTTAAAGCTGAATCTACACTTGCCAGTTTGAAAGTCGGTTTGAGGGTTCTGCAGAGGGATAGTAAGTGGCGGCCAGAGGCCTGTGTGAGGCAAGAAAATATCTTCCAACGAAAATCGGAGAGACGATTTCTGCCCACCTTTTTTGTGATGTTTGTATTCATCTCAATCATTAAATCATTCTTTGGATTGAGCATTTTGAAATCACTTTTTCAATGGAATCTGAGAAAGGACATTTTGAAACGCTATTTAGAATATCATGAAAAAGAAATAACCTCAGACAGAAATCAGAAGGAAGCTTTCTGTGAAACTGCTCTGTGTCACGTGAATTCCGCTCACACAGTTAGGCTTCTCTTTTCATTGAGCTGTATCATAACACTGTTTTTGTTTAGTCAGCCAAGGGATATTCAGGAGCTCTTTGAGGCTTTCGGTAAGAAAGGAACCACCTTCATATAGTGACTGGAGAGAAGCTTTCTGAAGAGCTGCTTTGTGATGTCTGCATTCCACTGACAGAAATATGCCTTTCTACTCCTAGAAGATTCCGGAATCCCTTTTGGAGAAAAAGCTAGCAAGAGATATTCGGGAGTATAGTAACGACTATGGTGAAGACGGAAATATCCTGAGACAAAAACTGGAAATAAAATTGCTGTGAATCCGCATTGTGTTAGATATATTCACTTGTCTCGCCTAGTAAAAACTCTAATTATATTAAGCAGTTTGGAAACTCTGTCATGCACAGATCTGCGAAGGGACATTCGGGAGCACATTCAGGCCTATGGTGAAAAAAGAGATATCTTCAGATAGACACTGGAGAGAAGCTTTCTGAGGAACTGCTCTGTGACCTGTGCATTTCAGTCACAGTGTTATACCTCTCTACTCATACTGTGTTGGGGAAACCCTTTTGGAGAAACAGGTACCAAGTGATATTCAGAAGCATGTTGATGCCGATGTTGAAAAGGGAAATACCCTCAGACCAAAACTGAAAAGAAATGTTCTAGGAAACTATTCTGTGATATGTGTAATCATCTCACATAGATAAAGCTTTCTTTACATTACACAGCTTGGAAACTGTCATAGACGGCTCCACGAAGGGACCTTCAGAAGCACAGTCTGGACTATGGTGAAAAAGGAAATATCTTCAAATAAAAACTAGAAAGAAGCTTTCTGTGAATCTGCTTTTTGTTATGTTTCTTCATCTCACATAGATGAAGCTTTCTTTACATTACACAGCTTGGAAACTCAATCATGGATGGATCCACGAGGGGATATTTGAGATAATCTTCGGGCCTGTGGTGAAATAGGAAATATAGTCAGATAAAAACTG
>NW_012117699.1:783382-785885 GCF_000951035.1 Colobus angolensis palliatus | reverse complement strand
AGAGAAGCTTTCTGAGAAACTGCTTGGTGATGTGTGCATTCCACTCAGCGGGTTATAGCTTTCTTCTCATAATGCACAGTTTGAACACTGTTCCTGAAAAACCAAAAGAGTGATATTCAGAGCACATTGAAGATCATGGGAAAAAGTGAAATGTAGTCCAATAAAAAACAGAAAGAAGCACTCGAAGAAACTGCTCTCTGACAGGTCCATTGTTTTCACAGGGTTAAAGCTTCCTCTACTTTTCCCAGGTTGAAAGTCAGTATTTGAGGTTTCTCAGAAGGGATAGTAAGTGGCGAGGAGAGGCCAATGTTGATCAAGGAAATGTCTTAAAATGAAAAATCGGAGAGAATGTTTCTGTGCATGTGTTTTGTAGTATTTGTATTCATCATAGAGTGTTAAATGATTTTTTAGATTGAGCAGTTTGAAATCACTGTTTCTATGGAATCTGAGAAAGGATATTTGGCAATGCTCTTTAGAATATCCTGAAAAAGAAATAACCTCAGAGAGAAACCAGAAGGAAGGTTTCTGTGAAACTGCTCTGTGTCACGTGAATTCTGCTCACACAATTAAGCTTCACTTTTCATAGAACAGTATCATAACACTGTTTTTGTTTAGTCTGCAAAGGGATATTCAGGAGCCCTTTGAGCCTTACGGTGAGAAAGGAAACGTCTTTAGATAGAAAGTGGAGAGAAGCTGTTTGAGGATTTGCTTTGTGACATGTGTGTTCCACTCACAGAAATATACCTTTCTTCTCATACATGATTCCAGAATGCCTTTTGGAGAAAAAGCTACCAAGAGATATTAGGGAATATAGAGACGACTACAATGAAAAAGGAAATATCCTCGGACAAAAACTGGAAAGAATATTTCTGTGAAACTCCTTTGTGGTAGATATATTTTTTTATCTCGCAAGTTAAAACTTTTTTTATATTACACAGCTTGGAAACTCCGTGAGGCACATATCCACGAAGGGACGTTCGGGAGCGCATTCTGGCCTACGGTTAAAGAGGAGATATCTTCAAATAAAAACTGGATAGAAACTTTCTGGGTAACTACTTTCTGATATATGCATTCTACTAAGGGAGTTATACCTCTTTTCTCAAAACAGTGTTTGAACACTGTTCCTGTGAAACCGAAAGAGTGATATTTCAGTTTGCATTGAGGACTATGGTGAATAGAGAAATATACTGAAATAAAATCGAGGAGGAAGTGTTCCAAGAATCTACTCTCTGAAATGTGCATTCACTTATCACTGTTAATGCTCAGTTTATATTGCCAAGTTTGGAATCTCTGTCTTTGAAGAATCTGTGAAGTGATATTTGGTGATGCCCGGAGGCTTGGGGTGAGCGAGGAAACGTCTTCCGATGAAAGCTGCAGAGAAATGTTCTGAGCAACTGCTTTCCGATGCCTGTATTCATCTCCTAGAGTTAAACCATTCTTTGAATTGAGCAGCTGGAAATCACTGTTTTTGTGGAATCTGAGGAAGGACATTTGGGAAAGATCCTTACAATATGTAGAAAGTAATATCATCAGGTAAAATCCAGAAGGAAGCTTTCTGTGAAACAGCTCTGTGTCATTTTTATTCCTCTCACTCAGATAAGCCTCTCCCTTCATTGAGCAGTTTTCTGGTCCTCTGTATGTTTAGCATGTGATGGGATATTCTGGAGCACTTTGAAGCTAATGGTGAAAAAGAAAATATGTTCAGACCGAAACTGGAGAGAAGCTTTCTGACAAAATGCTTTGTGATGTGTGCATTTCACTCAAAGTGTTATACCTCTCTTCTCATACAACGTCCGGGAAGCCCTTTTGGAGAAACACATACCAAGTAATATTCGGGGGCATCTTGATGCTGATGGTGAAAAGGGAAATAGCCTCAGACAAAAACTGGAAAGAAGTGTTCTAGGAAACTACTCTGTGATATGTGTAATCATAACATATATATAAAGCTTTCCCTGTATTACACAGCTTGGAAATTGTCATGGACGGATCCATGAAGGGACCTTCAGGAGCTAATTCTGCACTATGGTGAGGAGGGAAATATCTTCAAATAAAAACTGGAAAGAAGCTTTCTGTGAATCTGCTTTTCGTTATGTTAATTTATGTCACATAGATGAAGCTTTCTTTACATTATGCAGCTTGGAAACTCAATCGTGGATGGATCCACGAAGGGATATTTGGGATAATATTCGGGCCTATGGTGAAACCGCAAATATAGTCAGATAAAAATATGAGAGAACGTTTCGGAGAAACTGCTTCATGTCGTGTGCATTCCAATCAAGGAGTTATAACTTTCTTCTCATAAGGCACAGTTTGAACACTCTTCAATTGAAACCAAAAGAGTGATATTCAGAGCACTTTGAAGACTATGGCAAAAAGAGAAATGGTGTGCAATAAAAAACAGAAAGAAGCACTCAAAGAAACTGCTCTCAAATGTCCACGCTTTTCACAAGGTTAAAGCTTACTCTACATTTCCCAGTTTGAAGGGCAGTCTTTGAGGGTTCTG
>NW_012117699.1:754015-783252 GCF_000951035.1 Colobus angolensis palliatus | reverse complement strand
AGCCATATGAAATCACTGTTTCCATATAATCTGAGAAAGTACATTTGGAAACGCTCTTTAGAATATCCTGAAAAAGAAAAACCTCAGAAAGAAACCAGAAGGAAGCTTTCTGTGAAACTGCTCTGTGTCTCATGAATTCCGCTCACACAGTTAAGCTTTTCTTTTCATTGAGGTGTATCATAACACTGTTTTTGTTTAATCTGCTAAGGGATATTCAGGAGGGCTTTGAGGCTTATGGTGAGAAAATAAAAGTCTTCAGATAGAAACTGGAGAGAAGCTTTCTGAGGAGCTGCTTTGTGACCTATGCATTCCACTCACCGAAATATACCTTTGTTCTCCTAGAGGATTCCGGAATCCCGTTTGGAGAAAAAGCTACCAAGAGATATTCGGCAGTATAGCGACGACTATGGTGAAAAAGGAAACATCTTCAGACAAAAACTCGAAAGGAGATTTCCCTGAAACTGCTTTGTGTTAGATATATTTATTTGACTCGCATACTTAAAACTTTAACTATATTACGCTTTTGGAAACTCCGTCATGCACAGATCCCCGAAGGAACGTTCTAAGGCCCATTCAGACTGACAGTGAAAGAGGAGATATTTTCAGATAAAAACTGGATAGAAGCTTTCTGAGAAAATAATTTGTGATGTATACATTCCAGTCAGGGAGTTATATCTCTTTCATCACAAGGCAGTGTTTCAACACTGTTCCTGTGAACCAGAAAAAGTGATATTTTGGAACGCATTGAGGACTATGGCAAATAGTGAAATATACTGAAATAAAATCGAGGAAGAAGCGTTTCAAGAATCTGCTCTCTGATATGTGCACTCACTTCACAGAGATAATGCTTACTCTATGTTTCCCAGTTTTGAAATTCTGTCTTTGAAGAATCTGTGAAGGGATATTTAGTGATGGCCAGAGGCTTGTGGTGAGTGAGGAAATGCCTTCCGATGAAACCTGCAGAGAAACGTTCTGAGCCACTGCTTTGTGATGTCTGTATTCGTCTCATAGAGTTGAATCATTCTTTGAATTGAGCAGCCTGAAATCACTGTTTTTGTGGAATCTGAGGAAGGACATATGGGAACGATCATTAGAATATGGAGAACGAAATATCCTCAGGAAAAATCCAGTAGGAAGCTTTCTGTGAAACGGTTCTGTGTCATCTTAATTACTCTCACTACACTAAGCTTCCCTTTTCATTGAGCAGTTCTCTATCCCTGTGAATGTTTAGCATGTGATGGGATATTCGGGAGTACTTTGAGGCTAACAGTGAAAGAGTAAATATGTTCAGACCAAAACTGTATAACAGCTTTTTGAAGACCTGTTTTGTGACGTGTGCATTCCAGTCACAGTGTTATAGATCTCTTCTCATACAGCATCGGTGAAATCCTTTTGGAGAAACAGGTCCCAAGTGATATTCTGGAGCATGTTGATGCCGATGATGAAAAGGGAAATAGCCTCTGACAAAAACTGGAAACAAGCTTCCTAGAAAACTACTCTGTGATATGTGTAATCATCTCACATAGATAATGCTTTCTTTACATTACGCAGCTTGGATACTGTCAGGGACGGAGCCACAAAAGGGACCTTCATGAGCACATTCTGGACTATGGTGAAAAAGGAAATATCTTTAGATAAAAATTGAAAAGAAGCATTCTGTGAATCTGCTTTTTGCTATGTTTATTCGTCTCACATAGACGAAGCTTTCTTTACATTGTACAGCTTGGAAACTCCCTCGTGGATGGATCCACGAAGGGATATTTGGGATCAACTTCGGGCCTATGGTGATATAGGAAATACAGTCACCTAAAAACTGGAGAGAAGCTTTCTGAGAAACTGCTTGGTGATGTGTGTTTTAAACTCAGGGAATTATAACTTTCTTCCCCAAAGGCACAGTTAGAACACTGTTCCTGTAAAACCAAAAGAGTGATATTCGGAGCACAATGAAGACGATGGCAAAAAGTGAAATGTAGTCCAATAAGAAACAGAAAAAAGCACTCGAAGAAACAGCTGTCTGACACGTCAATTCTTTTCACTGGGTTAAATCTTACTCTGCATTTCCCAGTTTGAAAGGCGGTCTTTGAGGGTTCTGCAAAGGGATAATAAGTGGCGACCAGAGGTCTGTGTGAGACAAGGAAATGTCTTCCATTGAACATTGGAGAGATGTTTTCTGCGCACCTCTTTTGAGATGTTTGCATTCATCTATTAGAGTTAAATCATTCTTTGGATTCAGCAGATTGAAATCACTGTTTCTGTTTAATCTAAGAAAGGACATTTGAAAATGCTCTTTAGAATATCCTGAAAAAGGAATAACCTCAGAAAGAAACCAGCAGGAAGCTTTCTGTGAAACTGCTCTGTGTCACGTGAATTCCGCTCACACAGTTAAGCTTCTCTTTTCATTGAGCTGTATCTTAACACTGTTTTTGTTTCGTTTGTGAAGGGATATTCTGGAGGGTTTTGAGGCTTATGGTGAGAAAGGAAACGTCTTCAGATAGAAACTGGAAAGAAGCTTTCTGAGGAACGGCTTTGTGACGTGTGCATTCCACTCACAGAAATATACCTGTCTTCCCCTAGAGGATTCCTGAATCCCTTTTGGAGAAAAAGCTACCAACAAATATTCTGGAGTACAGTGACGACTATAGTGAAAAAGGAAATATCCTCAGACGAAAACTGGAAAGAAGACTTCTGTGAAAATGCTTTGTGTTAGATATATTTATTCATCTCATATAGTTAAAACTTTAATTATAATACACAGTTTGAAAACTCCATCACGCACAGGTCCATGAAGGGACGTTCGGGAGCACATTCAGGCCTACGGAGAAAGAGGAGATATCTTCAGATAAAAACTGGATAGAAACTTTTTTAGAAAATACTTTGTAATGTAAGCATTCCACTCAGGGAGTTTTACTTCTTTTCTCATAAGGCAGTATTTGAACACTGTTCCTGTGAAACCGAAAAAGTGATATTTTGGAACGCATTGAGGTCTATGGCTAGTAGTGAAATATACTGAAATAAAATCGAGGAAGAAGCGTTTCAAGAATCTGCTCTATGATATGTGCATTCACTTCACAGAGTAAATGCTTACTCTATGTTGCCCAGTTTGCATAATCTGTCCTTGAAGAAACTGTGAAGGGATATTTAGTGATGTCTGGAGACCTGTGGTGAGCGAGGAAATGCCTTCCATTCACACCTGCAGAGAAACGTTCTGAGCAACAGTTTTGCAATGTGTGTATTCGTCTCTAAGAAGTAAACCATTCCTTGGATTGTGCAGCTTGAAATCACTGTTTTAGAGGAATCTGAGAAAGGATATTTGGGAACTATCCTCAGAATATTGGGAAAGAAATATCCTCAGGTAAAACTCAGAAGGAAGCTTTCTGTGAAACTGCTCTGTGTCATCTTAATTTCTCTCACTCAGATAAGCCTCTCTTTTCATTGAGCAGTTTTCTATCCCCGTGTATGTTCAACGTGTGATGGGATAGTCAGGAGCACTTTGTGGATAATGGTGAAAAAGGAAATACGTTCAGACCGAAATTGGAGAGAAGTTTTCCGAGGAACTGCTTTGTGACATGTGCAATCCAGTCACAGTGTTATACGTCACTTCTCATACAACGTCAGGGAAACCCTTTTGGAGAAACAGGTACCAAGTGATATTCTGGAGCATGTTGATGCCTGCGATGAAAAGGGAAATAGCCTCAGACCAAAACTGGAAAGAAGCTTTCTAGGAAACTACTCTGTGATATGAGTAATCATCTCACATAGATAAAGTTTCTTTACATTACGCAGCTTGGAAACTGTCATGGATGGATCTACGAAGGAACATTCAGTAGCATATTTTGGACTGTGGTGAAAAAGGTGATATCTTCAGATATAATCTGGAAAGAAGTTTCTGTGAATCTGCTTTTTCCTATGTTTATTCATCTCACATAGATGAAGTTTACTTTACATTACGCAGCTTGGAAACTCCCTCGTGGATGGATCTGCGAAGGGATATTTGGGATCATATTCGGGCCTGTGTTGAAATAGGAAATATAGTCAGATAAAAACTGAAGAGAAGCTTTCTGAGAAACTGCTTGGTGATGTGTGCATACCACTCAGGCAGTTATACCTTTCTTTCCATAAAGCACAGTTTGAACACTGTTCCTGTAAAACCGAAAGAGTGATATTACAAGCACATTGCAGACTAAGGCAAGAAGTGAAATGTCGTCTAATAAAAAAAAGAAAGAAGTACACGAAGAAACTGCTCTTGGACATGTCCATTCTTTTCACAGGGTTTAAACTTATTCTACAATTACCAGTTTGAAAGTTGGTCTTAGAGATTCTGTGAAGGGATAGTAAGTGGCGACCGGAGGCCAGTGTGAGGAAAGAAAATGCCTTCCATCGCAAATCGGAGAGAAGCTTTCTGCGCAACACTTTTGTGATGTTTTTATTCATCTCATAGAGTTACATCATTCTTTGGATTGAGCAGTTTGAAATCACTGTTTCTGTGGAATCTGAGAAAGGACATTTGGAATCGCTCTTTAGAATATCCTGAAAAAGAAATAACCTTAGAGAGAAACCTGAAGGAAGCTTTCTGCGAAATTGCTCTGTGTCACGTCAATTCCGCTCACACAGTTAAACTTCTCTTTTTATTGAGCTGTATCATAACACTGTTTTTGCTTAGTCTGTGAAGGGATACTCTGGAGGGCTTTGAGGCTTATGGTAAAAAGTAGACATCTTCAGATAGAAACTGTAGAAAATGTTTCTGAGGACCTGCTTTGTCAGGTGTGCATTCCACTCACAGAAATATAGCTTTCTTCTCCTAGAGGATTCTGGAATCCCTTTTGGAGAAAAAGCTACCACGAGATATTCGGGAATACAGTGACAACTACAATGAAAAAGGAAATATCCTCAGACAAAAACTGGAAAGAAGATTTCTGTGAAACTGCTTTGTGTTAGATATATTTATTCGTCTTGCATAGTTAAAACGTTAATTGTATTATGCAGTGTGGAAGCTCGGTCACGCACAGATCTGCAATGGGACGTTTGAGAGCACATTCAGGCCTATGGTGAAAGAGGAGATATCTTCAGATAAAAACTGGAAAGAAGCTTTCTGAGAAACTATTTTGGAATGTACACATTCCGCCAAGGAAGTTTACCTCCTTTGTCACAAGGCAGTGTTTGCCCACTGTTCCTGTGAAAGCAAAAAAGTGATATTTCAGAAAGCATTGAGGACTATGACGAACAGTGAAATATACTGAAATAAAATGGAAGAAGAAGGGTTCGAAGAATATGTTCTCTGATATGTCCATTCACTTCACAGAGGTAATGCTTACTCTATGTAGCCCAGTTTTGAAACTCTGTCTTTGAAGAATCTGTGCAAGGATTTTTAGTGACGTCCGGAGGCTTGTGGTGATCGAGGAAACGTTTACTGATGAAACTTGAAGAGAAACGTTCTGAGCAACTGCTTTGCGTTATGTGCATTCATCTCATAGAATATATCCTCGGACAAAAAGTGGAAAGAACATTTCTGTGAAATTCCTTTTTGTTAGATTTATTTTTTCATCTCGCATAGTTAAAAGTTTTGTTATATTATGCAGTTTGGAAACTCCATCATTCATGGATCCGCGAAGGGACATTTGGGAGCACATTCAGGCCTATGGTTAAAGAGGAGATATCTTGAGTTAAAAACTGGATAGAAGCTTGCTGACTAAATAATTTGTGATGTATGCATTCAACTCAGGGAGTTATATCTCTCTTCTCACAATGCAGTGTTGAACAATGTTCCTGAGAAACTGAAAAAGTGATATTTTGGTTCGCATTGAAGACTATGGCGAGTAGTGAAATATCTTGAAATAAAATCGAGGAAGAAGCGTTCCAACAATCTGCTCCCTGATATGTGCATTGATTTCACAGAGTTAATTCTTACTCTATGTTGCCCAGTTTCAAAACTCTGTCTTTGAAGAATGTGTGAAGGGATATTTAGTGATGGCTGGAGGCTTGTGGTTAGCGAGCAAACGTCTTCGTATGAAACCAGCAGAGAAACGTTCTCAGCAACTGCTTTGCGATGCGCGTATTCATCTCCTAGAGTTAAATCATTCTTTGGATTGAGCAGCTTGAAATCACTGTTTTAGAGGAATCTGAGGAAGGACATTTTGGAATGATATTTAGAATATAGGGAAAGAAATATCCTCAGATAAAATTCAGAAGGAAGCTTTCTGTGAAACTGCTCTGTGTCATCTTATTTCCTCTCACTCACATAAGCCTCTCTTTTCATCGAGCAGTTTTCTACACTGTGTATGCTTAGCGTGTGATGGGATATTTGGGAGCACTTTGTGGCTTACGGTGAAAAATGAAATATGTTCAGACCGAAATTGGAGAGAAGCATTCCAAGGAACTGCTTCATGAAGCGTGCATTCCAGTCACAGTGGTATACGTCACTTCTCATACAGCATCAGGGAAACCCTTTGGGAGAAACAGGTACCAAGTGATATTCTGGAGCATGTTGATGCCGATGATGAAAAGGGAAATAGCCTCAGACAAAAACTGTAAAGAAGCTTTCTAGGAAACCACTCTGTGATATGAGTAATCATCTCACATAGATAAAGCTTTCTTCACATTACGCAGCTTGGAAACTGTCATGGACGGATCCATGAAGGGACCTTCGTGCGGACATTCCGGACTATGGTGAAAAAGGAAATATCTTCAAATAAACCTGGAAAGAAGCTTTCTGTGAATCTGCTTCTTGCTATGTTTATTCCACTCACATAGATGAACCTTTCTTTACATTACGCACCTTGGAATCTCCCTCCTGGATGGATCTGCGAAGGGACATTTGGGATCACATTCCGGCCTATGGAGAAATAGGAAATATAGTCAGAAAAATCTGGAGACAAGCTTTCTGAGAAACTACTTGGTGACGTGTGCATTCCAATCAGGGAGTTATAAATTTCTTCTCATAAAGCACAGTTTGAATATTGTTCCTGTAAAACCAGAAGAGTGATATTCGGAGCACATTGAAGACTATCGCAAAAAGTGAAATGTCACCCAATAAAAACCAGAAAACCACACTCTGACATGTTCATTCTTTTCACAGAGTTAAAGCATACTCTACATTGTACAGTTTGAAAGTCGGTCTTTGAGAGTTCTGTGAAGGGATAGTAATTGGCGACCGGAGGCCTGTCTGAGTCACGGAAGTGTCTTCCATCGAAAATCGGAGAGAAGCTTTCTGAGTAACTCTTTTGTGGTGCTTGTATTCATCTCATAGAGTTAAATCATTCTTTGGATTGAGAAGTTTGAAATCACTGTTTCTGTGGAATCTGAGAAAAGACATTTGGAAACGCTCTTTAGAATATGTGTAGAAGAAATAACCTCAGAGAGAACCGGAAGGAATCGTTCTGTGAACCTGCTCTATGTCAGGTGAATTCCACTCACATAGTTAAGCCTATCTTTTCATTGAACAGTTTTCTCACCATGTGTATGTTTAGCGTGTGATGGGATATTCGGGAGCACTTTGAGGCTTACGGTGAAAAAGGGTATATACTCAGACCGAAACTGGAGACAAGCTTTCCGAGGAACTGCTTTGTGACGTGAGCATTCCAGTCACAGTGTTATAACTCTTTTCTCATACAGCATCAGGGAAACCCTTTTGGAGAAAGAGGTACCAGGTGATATTCGGTAGCATATTGATGCCGATGGAGAAATAGCCTCAGACAAAAAGTGGAAAGAAGCTTTCTGGGAAACTACTCTGTGATATGTGTAATCATCTGACATAGATAAAGCTTTGTTTGCATTACTCAGCTTAAAATTGTCATGGATGCATCCACGAAGGGACCTTTGGGAGCACATTCAGTACTATGGTGAAAAAGGACATATCTTAAGATAAAACTTTAAAGAACCTTTCTGTGAATCTGCTTTTCACGTTGTTTATTCATCTCACATAGATGAAGCTTTCTTTACATTATGCAGCTCGGAAAGTCCCTCATGGATTGATCCGCGAATGGATATTTTGGATCACATTTGGGCCTCTGGTGAAAGAGCAATTATAGTCAGATAAAAACTGCAGAGAAGCTTTCTGCAAAACTGCTTGGTGATGTGTGCATTCCACTCAGGGAGTTATAACTTTCTTCTCTTACGGCACAGTTTGAACACTGTTCCTGTGAAACCAAAAGAATAATACTCGGAGCACATTGAAGACTGTGGCAAAAAGTGAAATGTCGTCCCATAAAACACAGACAGAAGCACTAAAAAAAACTGCTCTCTGACATATCCATTTTTTCAAAGGGTTAAAGCTTACACTACATTTCCCAGTTTGATGGTGGGTCTTTGAGGATTCTGTGAAGGGATAGTAATTGGCACACGAAGGCCTGTTTGAGGCAAAGAAATGTCTTCCATCGAAAATCAGAGAGAAGTTTCTGAGCAACTCTTTTGTGATGTTTGTTTTCCTCTCACAGCGTTAAGTTATTCTTTGGATTGACAAGTTTGAAATCAATATTTCTGTGGAATCTGAGAAAGGACATTTGAAAACACTCTTTAGAATATCCTGAAAACAAAATAACCTCAGAAAGAAACCAGAAAGAAGCTTTCCGTGAAACTGCTCTGTGTCACGTGAATTCTGCTCACACAGTTAAGCTTCTCCTTTCATTGAGCTGCATCATAACACTGTTTTTGTTTTGTCTGCGAAGGGATATTCAGGAGTGCTTTGAGGCTTATAGTGAGAGAGGAAACGTCTTTAGATAGAAACTGGAGAGAAACTTTCTCAGGATCTGCTTTGAGATGCGTGCTTTCCACTCACAGAGATACAACCTTATTCTCCTAGAGGATTCCAGAATCCGTTTTGGAGAAAAAGCTACAAAAGACATTTGGAAGTACAGGGAAAATTAAGGTTAAAAAGGAAATATCCTTAGAGAAAAACTGGGACGAACATTACTGTGAATCTGCTTCATTCATCTCCCATAGGTAAAACTTTTCTTATACTATGCAGTTTGGAGACTCCATCATGCATGGATCCTTGAAGGATGGAGGAGATATCTTCAGATAAAACTGGATAGACGCTTTCTGAAAAAATACTTTGTGATATATGCATGCTACTCAGAGAGTTATACGTCTTTTCACACAAGGCAGCTTTTGAACACTGTTCCTGTGAAACCGGAAAAGTGATATTTTGGAGCCCATTGAGGACTATGGCGAATAGTGAAATATACTGAAATAAAATCGAGGAAGAAGCGTTCCAAGAATCTGCTCTCTGATATGTGCATTCACGTCACAGAGTTAATTCTTACTCTATGTTGCCCAGTTTCGGAACTCTGTCTTTGAAGGATCTGTGAAGGTATATTTAGTGACGCCCGGATGCTACTGGTGAGTGAGGAAACGCCTTCCGGTGAAACCTGCAGAGAAACGTTTTGAGCAACTGCTTTGTGATGTGTGTATTCATCTCATAGAGATAAACCATTCTTTGGATTGAGCAGCTTGAAATCCTAAGAATATCCTGAAAAAGAAAAAACCTCAGAGAGAATCCAGAAGGAAGCATTCTGTCAAACTGCTCTGTGTTACGTGAATTCCGCTCACACAGTTAAACTTCTCTTTTCATTGAGCTGTATCATAACACTGTTTTTGTTTAGTCTTTGAAGAGATGTTCTATAGGGCTTTGAGGCTTAAGGTGAGAAAGGAAACGTCTTCAGATAGAAACTGGAGAGAAGCTATATGAGGAGCTGCTTTGCGATGTGTGCGTTCAACTGGCAGAAATCTACCTTTCTTCTCCTAGAGGATTCCAGAATCCCTTTTGGAGAAAAAGCTACCAAGAGATATTCGGGAGTATAGCGACAACTATGGTGAAAAAGGAAATATCCTCAGACAAAAAATGGAAAGAAAATTTCTGCGAGACTGCTTTGTGTAAGATATATTTATTCATCTCACACAGTTAAAACTTTAATTATAATATGCAGTTTGTGAACTCCGTCATGCACAGATAAACGAAGGGACGTTTGGGAGTACATTCAGGCCAACGGTGAAAGAGGAGATATCTTCAGATAAAAACTAGACATAAGTTTTCTGAGAAACTACTTTGTGATGTATGTATTCCACTCAGGGAGTTATACCTCTTTTCTCACAAGGCAGTGTTTGAACACTGTTCTTGTGAAACCGAAAAAGTGATATTTCGGAAAGCATTGAGGGCTATTGCGAGTAGAGAAATATACTGAAATAAAATCGAGAAAGGAGCGTTCCAAGAATCTGCTCTCTGATATGTGCATTCACTTCATAGAGTTAATGGTTACTCTATGTTGCCTAGTTTCGAAACTCTGTCTTCAAGAATCTGTGAAGGGATATTTAGTGACGCCCGGAGGCTTGTGGTGAGTGAGGAAACGTCTTCCAATGAAACCTGCAGAGAAACGTTCTGAGCAACAGCTTTGAGATGTGTGTATTCGTGTCCTAAAGTTAAACCATTCTTTGGATTGCGCAGCTTGAAATGATTGTTTTTGTGGAATCTGAGGAGGGACATTTGGGAATGATCCTTAGAATATGGAAAGAGAAATATCATCAGGTAAAATCCAGAAGGAAGCTTTCTCTTAAAGGGCTTTGTGTTGTCTTAATTCTTCTCACTCCGATAAGCCTCTCTTTTCATTGAGCAGTTTTCTAGCCCTGTGTATGTTTAGTGTGTGATGGGATATTCTGGAGCACTTTGAGGCTCACGGTGAAAAAGGAAACATGTTCAGATCGAAATTGGAGAGAAGCTTTCCAAGGAACTGCTTTGTGACATGTGCATTCCAATCACAGTGTGATACCTCTCTTCTCACACAGCATCAGGGAAACCCTGTTGGAGAAAGAGGTACCAAGTGATATTCGGGAGCATGTTGATGCCGATGGTGAAAAGGGAAATAGCCTCAGACAAAAACTGGAAAGAAGCTTTCAAGGAAACTACTCTGTGATTTGTGTAATCGTCTCTCCTAGATAAAGCTCTCTTTACATTACGCAGCTTGGAAACTGTCATGGACGGATCCACGATGTTACCTTCGAGAGCACATTTTGAGCTATGTTGAAGAAGGAAATATCCTCAGATAAAAACTAGAAAGAAGCTTTCTGTCAATCTGCTTTTTGTTATGTTTCTTCATCTCACATAGATGAAGCTTCCTTTACATTACGCAGCTTGGAAACTCGCTCGTGGATGGATCCACGAAGGGATATTTGGGATCATATTACAGGTTATGGTGAAATTGCAAATATAGTAAGATAAAAACTGGAGAGAAGTTTTCTGAGAAACTACTTGGTGACGTGTGCATTCCACTCAGTGTGTTATAACTTTCTTCTCAGAAGGCACAGTTTGAACACTGTTCCAGTGAAACCAAAAGAGTGATATTTGGAGCACTTTGAAGACTATGGCAAAAAGGAATTGGCATCCAATCAGAAACAGAAAGAAGCACTCAAAGCAACTGCTCTCTATCATGTCCATTCTTTTCACTGAGTTAAAGAATACTCTAAATTTCCTAGTTTGAATGGTTGTCTTTGAGGTTTCTGTGATGGAATAGAAAGTGACAACTGGAATTCTGTGTCAAGCAAGGAAATGTCCTCCATCTAATATTCGAGAAAAGCTTCCTGAGCAACTCTCTTGTGATGTTTGTATTCATCCCATACTGTTAAATCATTCTTTGGATTGAGAATTTTGAAATCACTCTTTCTGTGGAATCTGAGAAAGGACATTTAGAAGTGCTCTTTAGAATATCGTGAAAAAGAAATAACCTCAGAGAGAAAGCAGAAGGAAGCTTTCTGTGAAACTGCTCTGTGTCACGTGAATTCTGCTCGCACAGTTAAGCTTCTCTCTTCATGGAACTGCATCATAATACTGTTTTTATTTAGTCTGCGAAGGGATATTCAGGAGGGCTTTAAGGCTTATGGTGAGAAAGGAAACATCTTCCGATAGAGACTGGAGAGAAGGTTTCTGAGGAGCTGCTTTGTGACGTGTGCGTTACACTCACAGAAATATACCTTTCTTCTCCTAGAGGATTCCGGAATCTCTTTTGGAGAAAAAGCTACAAAATGGATATTCGGGAGTATAGGGAATGCTATGGTGAAAAAGGAAATATCCTCAGACAAAAACTGGAAAGAAGAATTCTGTGAAACTGCTTTCTTTTATATATGTTTATTCATCTCGCATAGGAAAAACTTTAATTATATTACGCAGTTCGGAAGCTCCATCACACAGAGATCCGCGAAGGGATGTTTAGGAGCATATTCAGGCTATGGAGAAAGAGGAGATATCTTCAGATAAAAGCTGGATAGAGGCTTTGTTAGAGACTACCTTGTGATGTATGCATTCCACTCAGGGAGTTATACCTCTTTTCTCACAAGGCAGTGGTTGAACACTCTTCCTGTGAAACCGAAAAAGTGATATTTTGGAACGCATTGAGGACTATGTCGAATAGTGAAATATACTGAAATAAAATGGAGGAAGAAGTGTCCCAAGATTCTGCTCTCTGATATATGCATTCACTTCACAGAGTTAATGCTGATTCTATATTGCCCAGTCTCGAATCTCTGTCTTTGAAGAATCTGTGAAGGGATATTTAGTGACGCCCGGAGGCTTGTGGTGAGCGAGGAAATGTCTTCCAATGAAACCTGCAGAGAAATGATCTGAGCAACTGCTTTGTGATGTCTTTATTCCTCTTATAGAGTTAAACCATTCTTTGGATTGAGCAGCTTGAAATCACTGTTTTTGTGGCATCTGAGGAAGGACATTTGGGAATGATCCTCAGATTATGGAGAAAGAAATATCCTCAGATAAAATCCAGAAGGAAGCTCTCTGTGAAACTGCTCTGTGTCGTCTTAATTCCTCTCACTCAGATAAGCCTCTCTTTTCGTTGAGCAGTTTCCTAGCCTTGTGTATGTTTAGCGAGTGATGGGATATTCAGGAGCCCTTTGAGGCTAATGGTAAAAAAGAAAATATGTTCAGACCGAAACTGGAAATGAGTTTCCCAAGGAACTGTTTTGTGATGTGTGCACTCCACTCAGGGGGTTATAACTTTCTTCTCATAAGGCACAGTTTGAACACTGTTATTGTAAAACCAAAAGAGTGATATGCAGAGCACATTGAAGACTATGGCAAAAAGTTAAATGTTGTCCCATAAAAAACAGAAAGAAGCACTCGAAGAAATTGCTCTCTGACATGTCCATTCTTTTCACAGGGATAAAGATTATTCTAGGTTTCCCAGTTTTAATGTCGGTCTCTTAGGGTTCGGTGAAGTGATAGTAAGTGGCACTCAGAGGTCTGTTTGAGGCAAGGAAATGCCTTTCATCGAAAATTGGGTAGAAGCCTTCTGAGCAACCCTTTTGTGATGCTTGCATTCATCTCATAGCGTTGTATCATTCTTTGGATTGAGCAGTTTGAAATCACTGTTTCTGTGGAATCTGAGAAAGGGCATTTGGAAATGCTCTTTAGAATATCCTGAAAGAGAAATAACCTCAGAGAGGAACCAGAAGGAAGGTTTAAGTAAAAATGCTCTGTGTCACGTGAATTTCACTCACACAGTTAAGCTTCTCTGTTCATTGAGCTGTATCATAACACTGTCTTTGTTTAGTCTTCGAAGGGATAATCTGGAGGGCCTTGAGGCTTATGGTGAGAAAGGAAACGTCTTCAGATTGAAACTGGAGAGAAGCTTTCTGAGGAGGTGCACTGTGACCTGTGCATTCCACTCACAGAAATACACCTTTCTTCTCCTAGGGGATTCTGGAAACTTTTTTCTATAAAAAACTACAGAATAGACATTCGGGTGTATACGGAAGGCTATGGTGAAAAAGGAAATATCCTCTGACATAAACTGGAAGGAAATTTCTGTGAAAGTGCTTTGTGTTAGACAAATTCATTCGTCTTGCATAGTTAAAACTTTAATTATATTATGCTGTTTGGAAACTCTGTCTTGCAAAGATCCGTGAAGGGAGGTTCGGGAGCACAATCAGGCCTACGGTCAAAGAGGAGATACCTTCAGACAAAAACTGGGTAGAAGCTTTCTGAGAAACTACTTTGTGATATATGAATTCCACTCAGGGAGTTATACCTCTTTTTGCACAAAGCAGTGTTTGAACACTGTTCCTGTGAAACCCAAAATGTGATATTTCAGAACGCAATGAGGACTAGGGCGAATAGTGAAATATACTGAAATAAAATCGAGGAAAAATCGTTCCAAGAATCTGCTCTCTGATACGTGGTTTCACTTCACAGAATTAATGCTTACTCTATGCTGCCCAGTTTCGAAACTCTGTCTTAGAAGAATCTGTGAAGCGATATTTAGTGATGTCTGGAAGCTTGTGGTGAGCGAGGAAACGTGTTCCGATGAAACCTGCAGAGAAACGTTCTGAGCAACTGCTTTGCCATGTGTGTATTCCTCTCCTAGAGTTAAACAATTCTTTGGATTGAGCAGCTTGAAATCACTGTTTTTGTGGAATCTGAGGAAGGACATTTGGGAAAGACCCTTAGAATATGAAGAAAATAATATCCTGAGGTAAAATCCAGAAGGAAGCTTTCTGTGAAACTGCTCTGTGTCATCTTAATTATGCTCGTTCAGGTAAGCCTCTCTTTTCATTGATGAGTTTTCTAACCTTGTGTATGTTTAGCTTGTGATGGGATATTCGGGAGCACTTCAAGGATAACGGTGAAAAAGGAAATATGTTCAGACCGAAACTGGAGAGAAGCTTTCCGAGGAAAGAAGCACTCGAAGAAACTGCTCTCTGAGATGACCATTCTTTTCACTGTGTTAAAACTTACTCTTCATTTCCCAGTTTGAAAGTCGGTCTTTGAGTGTTCTGCAAAGGGAATGTAACAGGTAACCGAAGGACTTAGTGAGGTAAGGAAATATCTTCCATTGAAAATTGGAGAGAAGCTTTCTGGGCAACTCTTTTGTGATGTTTGTATTCATCTCATAGAGTTAAATCATTCTTTGGATTGAGCTGTTTGAAATCACTGCTTCTGTGGAATCTGAGAAAGAACCTTTTGAAACGCTCCTTAGAATACCCTGAAAAAGAAATAAACTCAAAGAGAAACCAAAAGGAAGCCTTCTGTTAAACTGCTGTTTCTCACGTGAATTTCACTCACACAGTTCAGCTACTCTTTTCATTGAGCTGTATCATAACACTGTTTTTGTTTAGTCTGCGAAGGGATACTCTGGAGGGCATTGAGGCTTACGGTGAGAAAGGAAACGTCTTCAGATTGAAACTGGAGAGACGTTTTCTAAGGAACTGTTTTGTGACGTATGTATTCCACTCACAGAAATATACTTTTCTTCTCCTAGAGGATTCCGGAATCCCTTTTATAGAAAAAACTAGGAAGAGGTATTCGGGAGCATAGGGAAGGCTTTGGTGTAAAAGGAAATATCCTCAGTCAAAAACTGGAAGGAAGATTTCTGTGAAACTGTTTGTGTTAGACATATTTATTCATCTCGTATAGTTAAAACTTTAATTATATTACGCAGTTTGGAAACTCCGTCATGTGCAGATCCCTGAAGGGACGTTAGGGAGCATATTCAGTCCTACGGTGAAAGAGGAGATATCTTCAGATAAAATCTGGATAGAAGCTTTCTGAAAACAAGTTTGTGATGTATGCATTCCACTCAGTGAGTTAAACCTCTTATCTCGCAATGCAGTGTTTGAACACTGTTCCTGTGAAACCGAAAAATGACATTTCAGAAAGCATTGAGGACTATGGCGAATAGTGAAATATACTGAAATAAAATCGAGGAAGAAGGGTTCCAAGAATGTGCTCTCTTATATGTGCATTGATTTCACAGAGTTAATGCTTTCTCTATGTTGCCCAGTTTCGAATCTCTGTCTTTGAAGGATCTGTGAAGCAATATTTAGTGACACCCAGACGCTTGTGGTGAGAGAGGAAACGTCTTCTGATGAAACCTGCAGCGAAACGTTCTGAGCAACTTCTTTGCAATGTATGTATTCGTATCCTAGAGTTAAACCATTCTTTCAATTGAGCAGTGTGAAATAACTGTTTTTGTGGCATCTGAGGAAGGACATTTGGGAACGATTTTCAGAATATGGAGAAAGAAATATCCTCAGGTAAAATCCAAAATGAAGCTTTCTGTGAAAATGCTCTGTGTCATCTTAATTCCTCTCACTCAGATAAGCCTCTGTTTTCATTGAGCAGTTTTCTAGCTCTGTGTATGTTTAGCGTGTGATGGGATACTCGGGAGCACTTTGAGGATAACGGTGAAAAAGGAAATATGTTCAGACTGAAACTGGAGAGAAGCTTTCCGAGGAATTGCTTTGCGACGTGTGCATTCCAGTCACAGTGTTATACCTCTCTTCTCATACGGCATCGGGGAAACCCTTTTGGAGAAACAGTTACCAAGTGATATTGTGGATCATGTTGATGCCGATGGTGAAAAGTGAAATAGCCTCAGACAAATACTGGAAAGAACCTTTGTAGGAAACTACTCTGTGATATGTGTAATCATGTCACATAGATAAAGATTTCTTTACATTACACAGCTTGGAAACTGTCATAGACTTATCCACGAAGGGACCTTCGGGAGCACAATCAGGACTATGATGAAAAACGCAATATCTTCAGATAAAAACTGGAAAGAAGCTTTCTGTGAATCTGCTTTTTGTTATATTTATTCATTTCACATAGTTGAAACTTGCTTTACATTACCCAGCTTGCAAACTGCCTCGTGGATGGATTCGTGAAGGGATATTTGGGATCACATTGAGGCCTATGTTTAATAGCAAATGTAGTTAGATAGAAACTGGAGAGAAACTTTCTGAGAGACTGCTTTGTGACGTGTGCATCCCACTCAGGGAGTTATAACTTTCTTGTCACATGACACAGTTTGAACACTGTTCCTCTAAATCCAAAAGACTGATATTGGAAGCACATGGAAGACTATGGCAAAAAGTGAAATGTCGTCCAATAAAAAACAGAAAGAATCTCTCGAAGAAACTGCTCTCTGACATGTCCATTCTTTTCACAGGGTTAAATTTTTCTCTATATTTCGGAGTTTGAAAGTCGGTCTCTGTGGGTTCTGCGAAGGGATTGTCAGTGGTTACCAGAGGACTGAGTTTGGCAACATAATATCTTAGATCAAAAATTTGAGAGAAGCTTTCTGGGCAACACTTTTGTGATGTTTGCATTCATCTCAGAGAGTTGAATCATTCTTTGTGTTGAGCAGTTTAAAATCACTGCTTCTGTGGAATCTGAGAAAGAACATTTGGAAACTTTCTTTAGAATACCCTGAAAAGGAAATATCAAAAACACTCCAAAAGGAAGATTTCTGTGAAACTACTCTGTGTCACATGAATTCCGCTCACACAGTTAAGTTTCTATTTTCATTGATCAGTACCATAACACTGTTTTTGTATAGTCTGCAAAGAGATATGCTGGAGCGTTTCGAGGCTTACGGTGAGAAAGGAAACATCTTTAGACAGAAACTGGAGAGCAGCTTTCTGTGGAGCTGCCTTGTGATATGTGCATTCTTCTCACAGAAATATACCGTTCTAATCATAGAGGATCCCATAACTCCTTTTGAAGAAATAGCTACCAAGAGACATTCGGGAGTATAGGGTTGGATATGGTGAAAAAGGAAATATCCTCAGACAAAAACTGGAAAGAAATTTTCTGTGAAACTGCTTTGTGTTAGATATACTTATTCATTGTGCATAGTTAAAACTTTTCTTATATTATGCAGTTTGGAAACTCCATTATGAACGGATCCACAAAGGGACATTTGGTAGCACATTCAGGCCTATAGTGAAAAAGGAGATATCTTCAGATAAAAGTGAGATAGAAGCTTTCTGAGAAACTCCTTTTGGTGTATGCATTCCACTCAGGGACATATACCAATTTTGTCACAAGGCAGCGTTAGAACATTGTTCTTGTGAAACCGAAAATGTGATATTTTGGTGCACATTGAGTACTATGGCGAATAGTGAAATATACTGATATAAAATCGAGGAAGAAGCGTTCCAAGAATCTGCTCTCCAATATGTGCATTCACTTACCAGAGTTAATGTCTACTCGATGTTGCCCAGTTTTGAAACTCTGTCTTTGAAGAATCTGTGAAGGGATATTTAGTGACGCCCAGAGGCTTGAGTGAATAAGGAAACGTCTTCCGATGAATCCTGCAGAGAAATTTTCTGAGAAACTGCTTTGCAATGTGTGTATTCGTCTCATACAGTTATACGATTCTTTGGTTTGAGCCACTAGAAATCACTGTTTTTGTGGTATCTGAGGAAGGACATTTGGGAACAATCCTTAGAATATGGAGAAAGAAATATCCTCAGGTAAAATCCAGAAGGAAGATTTTTGTGAAACTATTCTGTGTCATCTTAATTCCTCTCACTCAGGTAAGCCTCTCGTTTCATTGGGCAGTTTTCTAACCTTGTGTAGGTTTAGCGAGTGATGGGATATTCGGGAGCAGATTGAGGTTTACGGTGAAAAAGGAAATACGTTGAGACCGAACTCGAGAGAAGCTTTCAGAGGAACTGCTTTATGACGTATGCATTCCAGTCACAGTGTTATACCTCTCTTCTCATACAGCATCAGGGAAACCCTTTTGGAGAAGCAGGTCCCAGGTGATATTCAGGAGCATGTTGATGCCGACGGTGAAAAGGGAAATAGCCTCAGAAAAAAGTGTAAAGAAGAATTCTAGGAAACTAATCTGCAATAAGTGTAATCATCTCACATAGATAAAACTTTCCTTAAATTACACAGCTTGGAAATTGTCATAGACGGATCCAAGAAGGGACCTTCATGAGCACATTCTGGACTATGGTTAAAAAGGAAATATCTTTAAATATAAAATGGAAAGAAGCATTTTGTGAATTTGCTTTTTGCTATGTTTATTTTTCTCACATAGATAAAGCTTTCTTTACATTAGGCATCTTGGGAACCCCCTCGTGGATCGATCTGTGAAGGGATATTTGCATTCACATTAGGGCCTCTGGTAAAATAGGAAATACAGTCAGATAAAAAGTGGAGAGAAGTTTTCTGAGAAACTGCTTGGTGATGTGTGCATTCCACTCAGGGAATTATAACTTTCTTCCCATAAGGCACAGTAAGAATACTGTTCCTGTAAAACCAAAAGAGTGATATTTGGAGCACAATGAAGACTATGGTAAAAAGTGAAATGTCGCCCAATAAAAAACAGAAAGAAGCACTCGAAGAAACTGCTCTCTGACATGTCCATTCCTTTCAGAGTGTTAAAGCTTACTCTACATATCCCAGTGTGAAAGTTAGTCTTCGAGGGTTCTGCGAAGGGATAGTCAGTGGCGACCAGAGGCCTATGTGAGGCAAGGAAATGTCTTTATTGAAAATCGGAGAGAAGCTTTCTGCACAACTCTTTTGTGGTGTTTGTATTCAGCTCATAGCGTTAAATCATTGTTTGGATTGAGCTGTTTGAAATCACTCTTTCTGTGGAACCTGAGAAAGGACATTTGGAAACGCTCTTTACAATATCCTGTAAAAGCAATAACCTCAGAGAGAAACCAGAAGGAAGCTTTCTGTGAAACTGCTCTGTGACACGTGAATTCTGCTCACACAGTTAAGCCTCTCTTTTGATTGAGTTGTATCATAACACTGTTTTTGTTTAGCCTTCGAAGGCATAATCTGGAGGTCTTTCAGGCTTACAGTAAGAAAGGAAACGTTTTCAGATAGAAACTGGAGAGAAGCTTTCTGAAGAGCTGCTTTGTGACGTCTGCATTCCACTCACAGAAATATACCTTTCTTCTCCTAGAGGATTCCGGACCCTTTTGGAGAAAAACCTACCAAGAGATATTTGGTAGTATAGGGAGGGCTATGGTGAAAAAGGAAATATCCTCAGACAAAAACTGGAAAGAAGATTTCTGTTAAACTGCTTTGTGTTACATATATTTATTTGTCTCGCATAGTTAAAACTATAATCATATTATGGATATTGGAAACTCTGTCACCCACAGATCTGCAAAGGGACATTCGGGAGCACATTCAGGCTGACGGTGAAAAAGGAGGTATCTTTACATAAAAACTAGATAGAAACATTCTGACAAACTAGTTTGTGATGTATGCATTACACTCAAGGAGTTCTAACTCTTTTCTCACAAGGTAGTGTTTGAACACTGTTCTTGTGAAACCGAAAAAGTGACATTTCAGAACGCATTGAGGACTATGGCGAATAGTGAAACATATTGAAATAAAATTGATGAAGAAGCGTACCAAGAATCTGCTATCTGATATGTGCATTCACTTCACAGGGTTAATGCTTACCCTATGTTGTCCAGTTTTCAAACCGTGTTTGAAAAATCTGTGAAGGAATATTTACTGACCCCCAGAGGTTTGTGGTGAGTGAGGAAACACTTTCCAATGAAACCTGCAGAGAGACGATCTGAGCAAGTGCTATGCGATGTGCGTAACCGTCTCATAGAGTTAAACCATTCTTTGGATTGAGAAGCTTGAAGTCACTGTTTTTGTGGAATCTGAGGAAGAACATTTGAGAATGATCCTTAGAATATGGAGAAAGAAATATCCTCAGGTAAAATCCAGAGGGAAGCTTTCTGTGAAACTGCACTGTGTCACCGTAATTCCTCTCACTCAGATAAGCCCTTCATTTCACTGAGCAGTTTTCTAGCCCTGTGTATGTTTAACGTGTGATGGGATATTCGGGAGCACTTTGAGGCTAATGGTGAACAAGGAAATATGTTCAGACCGAAACTGGAGAGAAGCTTTCCAAGGAACTTCTTTGTGAAGTGTGTATTCCAGGCACAGTGTTATACCTCACTTCTCATACAGCATCTGGGAAGCCCTTTTGGAGAAACAGGTACCAGGTAATATTCGGGAGCATGTTGATGCCGATGGTGGAGAGGGAACTAGCCTCAGACAAAAACAGGAAAGAAGATTTCTGGGAAACTACTCTGTGATATCTGTAATCATCTCACATAGATAAAGCTTTCTTTACATTACACATCTTGGAAACTGTCATGGATGGATACACGAAGGCACCTCCACGAGCACATTCTGGACTACAGTGAGAAAGGAAATATCTTCAGATAAAAACTAGCAAGAAGATTTCTGTGAATTTGCTTTTTGCTATGTTTATTCATTTCACCTACCAGAAGCTTTCTTTACATTACTCGGCTTGGAATCTCCCTCAAGAATGGATCCACGAAGGGATATTTGGGATCACATTCGGGACTATGGTGAAATAGGAATTATAGTCAGATAAAAACTGGAGAGAAGCTTTCTGAGAAACTGCTTGGTGATGTGTGCATTCCACTCAGGGAATTATAACTTTCTTCCCATAAGGCACAGTTAGAAATCTGTTCCTGTAAAACCAAAAGAGTGACATTCAGAGCACAATGAAGACTATGACTAAAAGTGAAATGTCATCCAATATAAAACAGAAACAAGCACTCGAAGAAACTGCTCTCTGATATGTCAATTCTTTCCAGAGAGTTAAAGCTTACTCTACATTTCCCAGTTTGAAAGTCGGTCTTTGAGGGTTCTACGAAGGGATAGTAAGTGGTGACCGGAGGACTTCGTGAGGCAAGGAAATGTCTTGCATCGAAAATCGGAAAGAACCTTTCTGTGCAACTCTTTTGTGATGTTTGTATTCATCTCATAGCATTAAATCATTCTTTGGATTGAGCAGTTTCAAATCAATTTTTCTCTAGAATCTGAGAAAGGACATTTGGAAACGATCTTTAGAATATCCTGAAAAAGAAATAACCTCAGGACAAAAACAGAAAGAAGCTTTCTGTGAAACTGCTCTGTGTTACGAGATTTCCACTCGCAGTTAAGCTTTTCTTTTCATAGAATTGTATCATAACACTGTTTTTGTTTAGGCTGTGAAAGGATGTTCTGGGGGGCTTTGAAGCGTATGGTGAGAAAGGAAATGCCTTCAGATAGAAACTAAAGAGAAGCTTTCTGAGGAACTGTTTTGTGAGCTGTGCATTCCACTCACAGAAATATACCTTTCTTCTCCTAGAGGATTCCGAAATCCCTTTTGGAGGAAACGCTGTAAAGAGATAATCGGAAGTATAGCAACAACTATGGTGAAAAGGAATTACTCTCAGACAAAAACTGGAAAGTATATTTCTGTGAATCTGCTTCTTGTTATGTTTATTCATCTCACATAGATGAAGCTTTCGTTACATTACACAGCTTGGAAACTCCCTCGTGGATGGAACCATGAAGAGATATTTGGGATCACCTTCGGGCCTATGGTGAAATAGGAAATATAGTCAGATAAAACCTGGAGAGAAGCTTTTTGAGAAATTGCTTGGTGATGTGTGCTTTCCAATCAGGGAGTTATAACTTTCTTCTCATAAGGCACAGTTTGAACACTGTTCCTGTATAACCAAAAGAGTGATATTCGGAGCACATTGAAGACTATGGCTGAAAGTGAGACGTCATCCAATAAAAATCAGAAAGAAACACTCGAGGAAGCTGCTCTATGACTTGACCATTCTTTCCACAGGGTTCAAGCTTACTCTGTATTTACCAGTTTGAAAGTCAGTCTTTGTGGTTTCTGCGAAGGGATAGTAATTGGCAACCAGAGGCCTGCATCGAGCAAGGACTTGTCTTCCATCTAAAATCGTAGAGAAGCTTTCTGTGCAACTCCTTTGTGATGTTTGTATTCACCTCATAGCGTTAAGTGATCCTTTAGATTGAGCAGTTTGAAATAACTCTTTCTGTGGTATCTGAGAAAGGACATTTGGAAATGCTCTTTAGAATATCCTAAAAAAGATACAACCTCAGAGAGAAACCAGAAGGAAGCTTTCTGTGAAACTGCTCTGTGTCACGTGAATTCTGCTCACATAGTTAAGCTTCTCTTTTCATAGAGCAGTGTCGTAACACTGTTTTTGTTTAGTCTGCAAAGGGATATTCTGGAGCCCTTTGAGACTTATGGTGATAAAGGAAACATCTTTAGATAGAAAGTGGAGAAAAGTTTTTTGAGGAGCTGCTTTCTCACATGTGTATTCCACTCACAGAAATATACCTTTCTTCTCATAGAGGATTCTGGAATGCCTTTTGGAGAAAAAGCTACCAACAGACATTCAGGAGTATAGGGACCACTATGGAGAAAAAGGAAATATCCTCGGACAAAGAGTTGAAAAAAGATTTCTGTGAAACTCCTTTGTGTTAGATATAATTTTTCATCTCGCATAGTTAAAACTTTTCTTATATTATGCAGTTTGGAAACTCGGTCATTCATGGATCCCCGAAGGGACGTTCTGGAGCACATTCATGCCTATGGTGAAAGAGTAGCTGTCTTCAGATAAAAAGTGGGCAGAAGCTCTGTGAGAAACTGCTTTGTGATATATGCATTCCACTCAGGGAGTTATACCTCTTCTCTCACAAGGCAGTGTTTGAACACTGTTCTTGTGAAACCGAAAAAGTGATACTTTGGAACACATTGAGGACTATGGCGAATAGTGAAATAAACTGAAATAAAATTGGGGAAGAAGTGTTCCAAGAATCTGCTCTCTGATATGTGCATTCACTTCACAAAATTCATGCTTACTCTATGTTGCCCAGTTTCGAAACTGTGAAGGGATATTTAGTGACACTCAGAGGCTTGTGGTGAATAAGGAAACGTCTTTCAATGAATCCTGCAAAGAAACTTTCTGAGCAACTGCTTTGTGATGTGTATATTCGTCTCCTAAATTTATATGATTCTTTGGATCCAGCAGCTTGAAATCACTGTTTTTGTGGTATCTGAGGAAGGACATTTGGAAATGATCCTTAGAATATGGAGAAAGAAATATCCTCAGGTAAATTCCAGAAAGAAGCTTTCTGTGAAACTGCTCTGTGTCATAGTAATTCCTCTTGCTCAGTTAAGCCTCTCATTTCATTGAGCAGTTTTCTACCTGTGTGTATGTTTAGTGTGTGATAGGATATTCGGGAGCACTTTGAGGCTTACTGTGAAAAAGGAAATATGTTCAGACCGAAACTGCAGAGAAGCTTTCCGAGGAACTGCTTTGTGACGTGTGCATTCCACTCACAGTGTTATACCTCTGTTCTCATACAGCGTCAAAGAAACCCTTTTGAAGAAACTGGTACCAAGTGATATTCGGGAGCATGTTGATGCCGATGGTGAAAAGGGAAATAACCTCAGACAAAAACTGGAAAGAAGTTTTCTAGGCAACTACTCTGATATGTGTAATCACCTCACATAGATAAAGCTTTCTTTATATTACACAACTGGGAAACTGTCATGGACGGAGCCTCGAAGGGACCTTCAGGAGCACATTCTGGACTCTGGTGAAAAACGAAATATCTTCAGATAAAAACTGGAAAGAAGCTTTCTGTAAATCAGCTTTTTGTTATGTTTATTCATCTCACATAAATGAAGCTTTCTTTACATTACGCAGCTTGGACACTCCCTCATGGAAGGATCCGCGAAGGGATATTTGGGATCACATTAGGGCATCTGGCAAGAAGTGAAATGGTGAAAGTGGAAATATAGTCAGATAAACACTGGAGAAAAGCTTTCTGAGAAACTGCTTCTCTCCAGTTTCTATCTGAAGACATTTCCTTTCTCACCGTAAGCCTCAAAGACCCTCAGTATATCCCTTCACAGACTAAACAAAAACAGTGTTATGATACAGCTAAATGAAAAGTGAAGTAACTTTGTTACCAAAATTCACGTTACATGGAGCATTTCCACAACAAGCTTTCTTCTGGTATCTGAGATTATTACTTTTTCAGGATATTCTAAAGAGCGTTTCCAAATGTCCTCTCTCAGATTATACAGAAATACTGATTTCAAAATGCTCAATCCAAAGAATGATTTAACTCTATCAGATTAATACAAAAATCAGAAAAGAGTTGCGCAGAAAGCTTCCCTCCGATTTTCGATGGAAGACATTTCCTTTCCTCACACAGTCTTCCGGTTGCCCCTTACTATCCCTTAGCAGAAATCTCAAAGAACTTTCAAACTGGGAAATGTAGAGTAAGCTTTATCCCTGTGAAAAGAATGGACATGTCAGAGAGCAGTTTCTTTGAGAGCTTCTTTCTGTTTTTTATTGGATGACATGGCAGTTTTCACCAAAGTCTTCACTGTGCTCCGAATATCACTCTTTTGGTTTTACAGGAACAGTGTTCAAATTGTGCCTAATGAGAAGAAAGTTATAATTTTCTGAGTGGAATGCACCCATCACCAAGCAGTTTCTCAGAAAGTATCTCTCCCGTTTTTATCTGACTATATATCCTATTTGACCATAGGCCCGAATGTGATCCCAAACATCCATGAGGGAGTTTCCAAGCTGCGTAATGTAAAGAAAGCTTCATCTATGTGAGATGAATAAACATAGCAAAAGGCAGATTCACAGGAAGCCTCTTTGCAGTTTTTAACTGAAGATATTTCCTTTTTAAACCATAGTCCAGAATGTGCTCCCGAAGGCCCCTTTGTGGACCCATCCATGACAGTTTCTAAGCTGTGTAATGTAAAGAAAGCTTTATCTATGTGAGATGATTAGATATCACAGAGTAGTTTCCTAGAAAGCTTCTTTCGAGTTTTTGTCTAAGGCTATTTCCCTTTTCACCATCGACATCAACATGTTCCCGAATATCACTTGGTAGCTGTTTCTCCAAAAGGGTTTCCCTGACGCTGTATGAGAAGAGAGGTATAACACTGTAAGTGAAATGCACACGTCACAAAGTAGTTCCTCGGAAAGCTTCTCTCCAGTTTCGGTCTGAAAATATTTGTTTTTTCACCGTTGGCCTCAAAGTGCTAACGAATATCCCATCACATGCAAAACATACACAGGGCTGGAAAACTGCTCAATAAAAAGAGAGGCTTATCTGAGTGAGAGGAATTAGGACGACACAGAGCAGTTTCACAGAAAGCTTCCTTCTCAATTTTTCCAGAGGATATTTCCTTCTCCATATTCTGAGGATCGTTCCCAAATGTTCTTCCTCAGATTCCACAAAAACAGTGATTTCAAGCTGCTCAATCCAAAGAATGGTTTAACTCTATGATACTAATACAAATATCACAAAGCAGTTTCTCAGAACGTCTCTCTGCAGGTTTCATTGGAAGACGTTTCCTCACTAACCACAATTCTCCGGGCGTCACTAAATAGCCCTTCACAGATTCTACAAAGACAGAGTTTTTCAACTGGGCAACATAGAGTAAGCATTAACACTGGGAAGTGATTGCACATATCAGAAAGGACATTGTTGGAACGCTTCTTCCTCGATTTTATTTCAGTATATTTCACTATTTGCCATAGTCCTCAAAGCGTTCTGAAATATCACTTTTTCGGTTTCACAGGAACAGTGTTCAAACATTGCCTTGTGAGAAGAGAGGTATAACTCCCTGAGTGGAATGCATACATCACAAAGTAGCTTCTCAGAAAGCTTATATCCAGTTTTTATCTGAAGATATCTCCTCTTTCACCATAGGCCTGAAAGTGCTCAAGAACATCCCTTCACGGATCTGTGCATGACGGAGTTTCAAAACTGCATAATATAGTTAAAGTTTTAACTATGTGAGATGAATAAATATACTTAACACAAAGCAGTTTTCCAAAAATCTTCTTTCCAGTTTTAGTCTGAGGATATTTCCTTTTTCACCATAGTCGTTGCTATACTCCCAAATATATCTTGGTAGCTTTTTCTCCAAAAGGGATTCCGGAATCCCCTAGGAGAAGAAAGGTATATTTCTGTGAGAGGAATGTATATGTCACAAAGCAGTTCCCCAGAAATCTTCCCTCCAGTTTCTATCTGAAGACGTTCCCTTTCTCATCGTATGCCTCAGCCCTCCAGAATATCCCTTTGCAGACTAAAAAAAACAGTGTTGTCATACTTATCTATGAAAAGAGAGGCTTAACTGTGTTAGGGGAATTCATGAGACACAGAGCAGTTTCACAGTAAGCTTCCTTCTGCTTTCTCTCTGAAGTTATTTCTTTTTCATGATATTCTGAAGAGCGTTTCCAAATGTCCTTTCTCAGATTCCACAGAAACAGTGATTTCCAACTGCTCAATCCAAACAAAGATTTAACTCTATGAGATAAATACAAACATAATGAAAGAGTTGCGCAGAAAGCTTCTCTCCAATTTTCGATGGAAGATATTTCCTTGCTTCACACAGGCCTCTGATCGCCACATACTATCCCTTCACACAACCCTTAAAGACCGACATTCAAACTGGGAAATGTAGAATAATCGTTAACCATGTGAAATAGTAGATATCTTCAGATAAATACTGAATAGAAGCTTTTTGAGAAACTACTTTGTGATGTATGCATTCCACTCAGGGTGGTATACATCTTTTCTCACAACGCACTGTTTGAACACTGTTCCTGTGTAACCAAAAGAGTGATATTTCAGAAGGCATTGAGGACTATGGTGAACAGTGAAATTTACTGAAATAAAATCGAGGAAGAAGCGTTCCAAGAATCTGCTCTCTGATATGTGCATTCACTTCACAGAGTTAATACTTACTTTATGTTGCCCAGTTTCGAAATTCTGTATTTGCAGAATCTGTGAAGGGATATTTAGTGTTGGCCGGAGAATTGTGGTGAGCGAGGAAACATCCTCCGATGAAACCTGCAGAGAAACGTTCTGAGCAACTGCCTTGTGATGTGTGTATCCGTCTCCTAGAGTTAAACCATTCTTTAGAACGAGTAGCCTGAAATCACTGTTTTTGTGGCATTTGAGGAAGGATATTTGGGAATGACCCTTACAATATGGAGTAAGAACTATCCTCAGGTAAAATCCAGAAGGAAGCTGTCTGTGAAACTGCTCTGTGTCGCTTTAATTCCTCTCACTCAGATAAGCCTCTCTTTTCATTGAGCTGCTTTTAGCCCTGTGTGTGTTTAGCATGTGATGATATATTCGGGAACACTGTCATCCTAACGGTGAAAAAGGAAAGATTTTCAGACCGAAACTGGAGAGAAGCTTTCCGAGGAACTGCTTTGTGATGGGTGCATTCCACTCACAGTGTTATACCTCCCTTATCATACAGCATCGGGGAAACCCTCTTGGAGAAACAGGTACCAAGTGATATTTGGGAGCATGTTGATGCTGAGGGTTAAAAGTGAAATAGCCTCAGACAAAAACTGGAAAGAAGCTTACTAGGAAACTACTCTGATATGTGTAATCATCTCAAATAGATAAAGCTTTCCTTACATTACGCAGCTTGGAAACTGTCATAGACGGATCCACAAAGGGACCTTCGGGAGCACATTCTGGACTATGGTGAAAAAGGAAATATCTTCAGATAAAAACTGGAAAGAAGCTTTCTCTGAATCTGCTTTCTGCAATTCTTATTCATCTCACATAGTTGAAGCTTCCTTTACATTACGCAGCTTGGAAATTCCCTCATGGATGGATCTGTGAATTGATATTTGGGATCACTTTGAGGCCTATGGCGAAATAGCAAATAGAGTCAGATAAAAACTGGAGAGGTGGTTTCTGAGAAAGTGCTTTGTGACTTGTACACTCCACTGACAGTATATTTCACTATTCGCCATAGTGTTCAATGCGTTCCGAAATATCACTTTTTTGGTTTGACAGGAACAGTGTTCAGACACTGCCTTTTGAGAAAAGAGGTATAACCCCCTGAGTGGAATGCATAAATCACAAACTAGTTTCTCAGAAAGCTTCTATCCAGTTTTTATTTGAAGATATCTCCTCTTTCACCGTAGGCCTGAATGTGCCTCCGAATGTCCCTTTGCAGATCTCTGCATGATGGAGTTTCCAAACTGCATAATATAATTAAAGTTTTAACTATGCCAGATGACTAAATATATGTAACACAAAGCAGTTTCCCAGAAATCTTCTTTCCAATTTTTGTCTGAGAATATTTCCTTTTTCAACATAGGCATCACTGTGCTCCCGAATATCTCTTGGTAGCTTTTTCTCCAAAAGGGATTCCGGAATTCTCTAGGAGAAGAAAGGTATATTTCTGTGAGTGGAATGCACATGTCACAAAGCAGCTCCTCAGAGAGCTTCTCTCCAGTTTCTATCTGAAGGCGTTTCCTTTCTCACTGTAAGCCTCAAAGCCTTCCCGAATATCCCTCAGCAGACTAAAGAAAAACAGTGTTATGATACAGCTCAATGAAAAGAGAAGCTTAACCGTGTGAGCAGAATTCACGTGACACAGAGCAGTTTGACAGAATGCTTCTATGTGGTTTCTCTCTGAGGTTTTTTCTTTTTCAGGATATTCTAAGGAGTGTTTCCAAATGTCCTTTCTCAGATTATACAGAAACAGTGATTTCAAACTGCTCATTCCAAAGAATCATTTAATGCTATGAGATGAGTACAAATATCACAAAAAAGTTTC
>NW_012117699.1:751847-753965 GCF_000951035.1 Colobus angolensis palliatus | reverse complement strand
TTTATACTTTAAGTTCTAGGATACATGTGCTCCAATTTTCGATGGAGGACATTTCCTTGCTCGACACAGAATTCCGGTTGCCACTTACTATCCCTTCTCAGAACCCTCAAAGATCGCCTTTCAAACTGGGAAACATAGAGTAAGCTTTAACCCTGTGAAAAGCATGGACATTTGAGAGCAGTTTTTTCCAGTGCTTCTTTCTGTTTTTTAATGAACGCCATTTCACTTTTTGCCATAGTTTTCAAAGTGCTCTGATTATCACTCTTTTGGTTTCACTGGAAGAGTGTTGAAACCGTGCGTTATGAGAAGAAACTTATAACTCCCTGAGTGAAATGCACAAATCACCAAGCAGTTTCTCAGAAAGCTTCTCTCCAGTTTTTATCTGACTATATTTGCGATTTCACCATTGGCCCGAATGTGATCCCAGATATCCCTTCGCGAATCCATCCATGAGGGAGTTTCCAAGCTGAGTAATATAAAGAAAACTTCATCTATGTGAGATCAATAAACATAACAAAAAGCAGATTCACAGAAAGCTTCTTTCCAGTGTTTATCAGAAGATATTTCCTTCTTCACCGTAGTCCAAAATGTGCTCTCGATAGTCACTTCGTGGATCCGTCCATAATAGTTTCCAAACTGTGTAATGTAAAGAAGCTTTACCTATGTGAGATGATTACACATATCACAGAGTAGCTTCCTATGAAGCTTCTTTCCAGTTTTTGTCTGAGGCTATTTCCCTTTTCACCATCGGCATCAACATTTTCCTGAATATCACTTGGTACCTGTTTCTCCAAAAGGGTTTCTCCGACGCTGTATGAGAAGAGAGGTATAGCACTGTGACAGGAATGCAGACGTCACAAAGCACTTCCTCGGAAAGCTTCTCTCCAGTTTCGGTCTGAACATATTTCCTTTTTGACCGTTAGCCTCAAAGTGCTCCCGATTATCCGATCACACGCTAAACATACGCAGGGCTAGAAAACTGCTCAATGAATAGAGAGGCTTATCTGAGTGAGAGGAATTAAGACGACACAGAGCAGTTTCACAGAAACCTTCCTTCCGGTTTTTACCTCAGGATATTTCTTTCTCCATATTCTAAGGATCATTTCCAAATGTTCTTTCTCAGATTCCACAAAAACAGTGATTTCAAGCTGCTCAATCCAAAGAATCATATAATTTTATGAGACGAATATACACATCACAAAGCAGTTGCTCAGAAAGATTCTCTGCAGGATTCATTGGAAAACATTTCCTTATTCACCACAAGCCTCCAGGTGTCATTAAATATCCCTTCACAGATTCTTCAAAGACACAGTTTCAATACTGGGCAACATAGAGTAAGCATTAACTTTGTGAAGTGAATGCATGTAATGGAGAGCAGATTCTTGGAACGCTACTTCCTCGATTTTATTTCAGTATATTTCATTATTCACCATAGTACTCAATGTGACCCGAAATATCACTTTTTTCGTTTCACAGGAACAGTGTTCTAACACTGCCTTGTGAGAAAAGAGGTAGAAGTCCTTGAGTGGAATGCGTACATCACAAATTACTTTTCAGAAAGCTTATATCCAGTTTTTATCTCAATATATCTCCTTTTTCACTGTAGGCCTGAATGTGCTCCCGAATGTCCCTTCATGGATCCGTTCATGACAGGGTTTCCAAACTCTGTAATATAAGAAAAGTTTTAACTGCAAGATGAATAAGCATATGTAACACAAAGTAGTTTCCCAGAAATGTTCTTTCCAGTTTTTGTCTGAGGATATTTCCTTTTTCACCATATCCATCCCTATACTCCCAAATGTCTCTTGGTAGCTTTTTCCCCAAAAGGAATTCCGGAATCCCCATGATAAGAAGGGTAAATTTCTGTGAGAGGAATGCACATGTCACAAGGCAGCTCCACAGAAAGCTGCTCTCCAATTTCTCTCTGAAGATGTTTCCTTCCTCAACATAAGCCTCAAAACACTCCAGAGTACCCCTTCGTGGAATAAACACAAACAGTATAATGATACTTATCAATGAAAAGTGAAGCTTAACTGTGTGAGTGGAATTCACGTGACACAGTGCAGTTTCACAGAAAGCTTCCTTCTGGATTCTCTTTGAGAATATTTCTTTTTCAGG
>NW_012117699.1:737656-751797 GCF_000951035.1 Colobus angolensis palliatus | reverse complement strand
AATTGTGTGAGCGGAATTCACGTGACACAGAGCAGTTTCACAGAAAGCTTCCTTCTGGATTCTCTTTGAGAATATTTCTTTTTCAGGATATTCTAAAGAAGGGTTCCAAATATTCTTTCTCAGATTCCACAGAAGCAGTGATTTCAAACTGCTCAATCCACGGATGATTTAACTCTCTGAGATTAATGCAAACATCACAAAAGTGTTACCCAGAAATTTTCTCTCCAATTTTTGATGGAAGATATTTTCGTGCCTCACTCAGTCCTCCAGTTACCACGGACAATTCCTTTGGAGAACCCTCAAAGAACGACTTTCAAACTGGGAAATGTAGAGTAAGCTTTAACCCAGTGAAAACAATGGTCATGTCAGACAGGAGTTTCTTCCAGTGCTTGTTTCTGTTTTTTACTGGACGACATTACACTGCTTGCCATAGTCTTCAATATGCTCCGAGTACCAGTCTTTTCGTTTTACAAGAACAGTGTTCAAACTGCGCCTTCTAAGAAGAAAGTTATAATACCTTGTGTGGAATGCACACGACACCAAGCAGTTTCTCAGAAAGCTTCTCTCCAGGTTTTATCTGACTACATTTGCTATTTCACCGTAGGCCAAAATGTGATCCCATATATCCCTTCGCAGATCCATCCATGAGGGAGTTTCCAAGCTGCGTAATGTAAAGAAAGCTTCATCTCTGTGAGATGAATAAACATAGCAAAAAGCAGATTCACAGAATGCTTCTTTCCACTTTATATCTGAAGATGTTTCCTTCTTCACCATAGTCCTGAATGTGCTCCCAGAGGTCCCTTCGTGGATCCGTCCATGATATTTTCCAAGCTGAGTAATAATAAATAAAGCTTTATCTTGTTAGATGATTACAGATATCACAGAGTAGTTTCCTAGATAGCAGTTTTCCAGTTCCAATAAGTATCCCTTCACAGATTCTTCAAACACAGAACTTTGAAACTGGGCAACACAGAGTAAATATTAACTCTATGTAATGAATGCACATATCACAGAGCAGATTCTTGGAACACTTCTTCTTCGATTTTATTTCAGTATATTTGACTATTCGCCATAGTCCTCAATGTGTTCCGAAAAATCACCTTTCGGTTTCACAGGAACAGTGTTCAAACGCTGCCTTGTGAGAAAAGAGGTAAAATTCACAGAGTGGAATGCATACGTCACAAAGTAGTTTCTCAGAAAGCTTCTATCCAGTTTTTATCTGAAGATATCTTCTCTTTCACCATAGGCCTGAATGTGCTCCCGAATGTCCCGTTGCAGTTCTGTGCATGATGGAGTTTCCAAACTGAGTAATATAATTAAAGTTTTAACTATGTGAGGCGAATAAATATATCTAACACAAAGCTGTTCCACAGAAATCTTTTTCCATTTTTGTCTGAATATATTTCCTTTTCACACTAGTCATGAATGTGCTCCTGAAATTCCCTGCGTTGATCCTTCCATGAGAGATTCCAAGCTGCGTGATGTGAAGAAAGCTTTATCTATGTGAGATGATTACACATAGCACAGAGTAGTTTCATAGAAAGCTTATTTCCAGTTTTTGTCTGAGGCTATTTCCCTTTTCACCGTGGGCATCAACATGCCCCCGAATATCACATGGTACCTCTTCCTCCAAAAGGGTTTCCCCGACGCTGTATGGGAAGAGAGATATAACACTGTGATTGAAATGCAGACATCAAAAGCAGTTCCTCAGAAAGCTTCTCGCCAGTTTCGGTCTGAACATATTTCCTCTTTCAAAGTTAGCCTCAAAGTGCTCCCGAATATCCCATCACATGATAAACATACACAGGGCTAGAAAACAGCTCAGTGAAAAGCGGAGGTTTAACTGAGTGAGAGGAATTAAGAGGACACAGAGCAGTTTCACAGAAAGCTTCCTTCTGGATTTTACCTGAGGATATTTCTTTCTCCATATTCTAAGGATCATTCTCAAATATCCTTCCTCAGATTCCACAAAAACAGTGATTTTAAGCTGCTCAATCCAAAGAATGGTTTAACTCTAGGAGACGAATACCCACATCATAAAGCAGTTGCTCAGAACGTTTCTCTGCAGGTTTCATCGGAAGGCGTTTCCTCACTCACCACAAGCCTCCGGGCATCACTACACATCCCGTCACAGATTCTTCAAAGACAGAATTTTGAAACCTGGCCACATAGAATAAGCATTAACTCTGTGAAGTGAAGGCACATATCAGAGAGTAGATTCCTGGAGTGCTTCTACTTCGATTTTTTTTCAGTATATGTCACTGTTCATCATAGTCCTCAATACTTTCCAAAATATCACCTTTTCGGTTTCACAGGAACAGTGTTCAAACGCTGCCTTGTGAGAAAACAGGTATAACTCCCTGAGTGGAATGCAAATATCACAAAGTAGTTTCTCAGAAAGCTTTTATGCAGTTTTATCTGAAGATTTCTCCTCTTTCACCTTTGGACTCAATGTGCTCCCTAATGGCCCTTCATGAATCCGTGCATGATGGAGTTTCCAAACTGCATAATAAAAGAAAAGTTTAACTATGCAAGACGAATCAATATAGCTAACACAAAGCAGTTTCACAGAAATCTGCTTTTCAGTTTTTGTCTCAGGATATTTCCTTTTTGACAATAGCCCTCCCTATACTCCCGAATGTCTTTTGGTAGCTCTTTCTCCAAAAGGGATTCTGGAATCCTCTAGGAGAAGACAGGAACAGTGTTCAAATACTGCCTTCTGAGAAAACAGGAATAACACCCTGAGTGGAATGCATACATCACAATATAGTTTCTCAGAATGCTTCTATCCAGTTTTTATCTGAAAATATCTCCTCTTTCACCATAGGCCTGAATGTGCTCTCGAATGTCCCTTGGCTGATAAATAGAGCTAACACAAAGCAATACAAGTGATATTTTGGAATGCATTTAGGATTATGGTGATTAGTGAAATATACTGAAATAAAATCGAGGAAGAACCATTCCAGGAATGCACTCTCAGATATGTGCATTCACTTCACAGTGTTAATGCTTACTCTATGTTGCCCAGTTTCAAAACTCTGTCTTTGAACAATCTGTGATGCGATATTTAGTGACACCCGTATACTTGTGGTGAGTGAGGAAACGTCTTCCGATGAAACCTGTAGAGAAATGTTCTGAGCAACAGCTTTGCGATGTGTGCATTCGTCTCCAAGAGTTAAACCATTCTTTAGATTGCGCAGCCTGAAATCATTGTTTATGTGGAATATGAGGAAGGACAATTGGGAACGATCCTTAGAGTATGGAGAAAGAAATATCCTCAGGTAAAATACAGAAGGAAGCTTTCTGTGAAACTGCTTTGTGTCGTCTCCATTCCTCTCACTCTGATAAGCCTCTCTTTTCACTGAGCAGTTTTCTAGCCCTGTGTATGTTTAGCATGTGATGGGATATTTGGGAGGACTTTGAGGCTAACGACGAAAAAGGAAATGTGTTCAGACCGAAACTGGAGAGAAGCTTTGCAAGGAACTGCTTTGTCAAGTGTGCATTCCACTCACAGTGTTATACCTCTCTTCTCATACAGCGTTGGAGAAACCCTTTTGGAGAAACAGGTACCAAGTGATATTAGCAAGCATGTTGATGCCGATGATGAAAAGGGAAATAGCCTCAGACAAAAACTGGAAAGAAGTGTTCTAGGAAACTCCTCTGTGATATTTGTAATCATCTCACATAGATAAAGCTTTGTTTACATTATGCAGCTTGGAAATTGTCATGGACGGATCCATGAAGGCACCTTCTGGAGCACATTCTGGACTATGGTAACAAAGGAAATATCTTCAAATAAAAACTGGAAAGAAGCTTTCTGTGAATCTGCTTTTTGCTATGTTTCTTCAACTCACATAGGTGAAGCTTTCTTTACATTACACACATTGGATTCTCCCTCGTGTATGGATCTGTGAAGGGATATTTGAGATCACTTTATTCTTTCCAAAGGATTAAAGCTTACTGTACATTTCCCAGTTTGAAAGTCGGTCTTTGAGCGTTCTGCATAGGGATACTTTCTGGTGACCGGAGGCCTGTGTGAGGCAAGGAAATGTCTTCCATCGAAAATCAAAGAGAAGCTTTCTGAGTAACTCTTTTGCGATGCTTGTATTCATCTCATCGAGTTAAATCATTGTTTGGATTGAGCAGTTGGAAATCACTGTTTCTGTGAAATCTGAGAAAGGATATTTCAAAATGCTCTTTAGAATATCCTGAAATAGAAATAATCTCAAAGAGAACCAGAATGAATCTTTCTGGGAAACTGCTCTGTGTGGTCTTAATTCCTCTCACTAAGATAAGCCTCTCTTTTCATTGAGCAGTTTTCTCACCCTGTGTATGTTTACGTGTGATGGGATATTCGGGAGCACTTTGAGGCTAATGGTGAAAAACGAAATATTCTCAGGCCGAAACTGGAGAGAAGCTTTCCGAGGAACTGCTTTGTGATGGGTACAGTCCAGCCACAGTGTTATCCCTCTCTACTCATACAGCATCAGGGAAACCCTTTTGGAGACAGACGTACCAGGTGATATTCGGGAGCATGTTGATGCTGATGGAGAAATGGGAAACAGCCTCAGACAAAAATTGGGAAGAAGCTTTCTAGGAAACTACTCTGTGATATCTGTTATCACCTCACATAGATAAAACTTTTCTTACATTACGTAGCTTGGAAACTGTCATGGACAGATCCACAAAGGGACCTTCGTGTGCACATTCTGGACTATGGTGAAGAAGGAAATATCTTCAGATAAAAACTGGAAAGAAGCTTTCTGTGAATCCGCTTTAAACAATCTTCCTGTAAAACCAGAAAAGTGATATTCGGAGCACATTGAAGACTATGGCAAAAAGTGAAATGTCATTGAAGAAAAAACAGAAAGAAGCACTCGAAGAAACTGCGGCCTTACATTTCCATTCTTTTCACAGCGTTAAAGCTTACACTGTATTTCTCACTTTTAAAGGCTGTGTTTGAGGGTTCTGTGAAGTTATAAAAAGTGACAACCGGAGGGCTGTGTAACGAAAGGAAATGTCTTCCATCGAAAATTGGAAATAAGCTTTCTTCGCAACACTTTTGTGATGTTTGTATTCATCTAATAGAGTTAAATCATTCTTTGGATTGAGCAGTTTGAAATCACTGTTTAAGTGGAATCTGAGAAAGAACATTTGGAAATGCTCTTAAAAATATCCTGAAAAAAAATAACGTCAGAGTTAAACCAGAAGGAAGCTTGCTGTGAAACTACTCTGTGTCACGTGAATTCTGCTCACACAGTTAAGCTTCTCTTTTCATTGAGCTCTATCATAAAACTCTTTTTGTAGAGTCTGGAAAAGGATATTCTGGAGGGCTTTGAGGATTATGGTGAGAAAGGAAACGTCTTCATATAAAAACTGGAGAGAAGCTTTCCAAGGAGCTGCTTTGTGACGTGTGCATTCGACTCAGAGAAATATACTTTTATTCTCCTAAAGGATTCAGGAATCCCTTTTGGAGAAAAAGCTACCAAGACATATTTGGGAGTATAGCGACGACTATGGTTAAAAAGGAAATATGTTCACACAAAAACTGGAAAGAAGATTTCTGTGAAAATGCTTTGTGTTGGATACATTATTTCATCTCGCATGGTTAAAACTTTAATTATACTATGCAATTTCTAAAGTCTGTCATGCACAGATCCCTGAAGGGACTTTCAGGAGCACATTCAGGCCTACAGTGAAAGAAGAGATATCTTTAGATAAAAACTGGATAGAAGCTTTCTGAGAAACTAGTTTGTGATGTATGCATTCCACTCAGGGAGTTATAACTCTTTTCTTACAAGGCAGTGTTTGAACACTGTTCCTCGGAAACCGAAAAAGTGATATTTCAGTATGCATTGAGGACTATGGTGAATAGTGAAATATACTGAAATAAAATCAAAGAAAAAGCATTCCAAGAATCTGCTCTCTGATATGTGCATTCACATCACAGAGTTAAATCTTACTCTATCTTGCCCAGTTTCCAAACTCTGTCTTTGAAGAATCTGTCAAGGGATATTTAGTGATGCCCGGAGGCTTGTGGTGGGCAAGGAAACGTCTTCGGATGAAACCTGCAGAGAAACGTTATGTGTAACTGAGTTGTGATGTTTGTATTCGTCTCCTAGAGTTAAACCATTCTTTGGATTCAGGATCTTGAAATCACTGTTTTTGTGGAATCTGAGGAAGGACATTTGGGAACAGTCCTTAGAATATGCAGAAAGAAATATACTCAGGAAAAATCCAGTAGGAAGTATTTTGTGAAACTTCCCTGTGTTGTCCTAATTCCTGTCACTCAGGAAAGCCTCTAACTTTATTCAGCAGTTTTCTAACCCTGTGTATGTTTAGCGTGTGATGGGATATTCGGGAGCACTTCGAGGCTTACATTGAAAAAGGAAATATGTTCAGACCGAAACTGAGGAGAAGCTTTCCGAGGAACTGCTTTGTGATGTGTACATTCCAGTCACAGTGTTATACCTCTCTTCTCATATAGCATCTGGGGAAAGCTTTTGGAGAAACAGGTACCAAGTTATATTCGGGTGCATGTTGATGCCATTGGTGAAAAGGGATGTAACCTCAGACAAAAACTGGAAGGATGCTTTCTGGGACACTATTCTGTGATATGTGTAATCATCTCACATAGATAAAGCTTTTTTGCATTACACAGCTTGGAAACTGTCATGGACGGATCCACGAAGTGACCTTCAGGAGCACATCCAGGAATATGGTGAGAAAGGACATGTCTGCAGATAAAAATTTTAAATTAACCTTCTGGGAATCTGCTTTTTGCTTTGTTTATTTATCTCCTATAGATGAAGTTTTCTTTACATTACACAGCTTGAAAACTCCCTCGTGGGTTCATCCACGAATGGATATTTGAAATCATATTTTGGCCTATGGTGAAATAGCAAATATAGTCAGATAAAAACTGGATTGAAGCTTTCTGAGAAACTGCTTGGTGATGTGTGCATTCCACTAAGGGAGTTATAACATTCTTCTCATGAGGCACAGTTTGAATACTGTTCCTGTAAAACCAAAAGTGTGACATTCGGATCACAATGAAGACTATGGCAAAAAAGTGAAATGTCGTCCAATAAAAAACAGAAAGAAGCACTGGAAGAAACTGCTCTCTGGCATGTCCATTATTTTCACAGGGGGAAAGCTTACTCTACATTTCCCAGTTTGAAATTCGGTCTTTGAGGGTACTGCGAAGGGATAGTAAGTGGCGACTGGAGGCCTGTGTGAGGCAAGGAAATGTCTTCCATCGAAAATTGGAGATAATTTTTCTTCATAACTCTTTTATGGGGTTTGTATTCATATTATAGCATTAAATCATTCTTTGGATTGAGCAGATTGAAATCACTGTTTCTGTGGAATCTGAGAAAGGACATTTGGAAACGCTGTTTAGAATGTCCTGAAAAAGAAATAACCTCAGAGAGAAACCAGAAGGAAGCTTTCTGTGAAACTGCTCTGTGTCACGTGAATTCTGCTCTCACAGTTAAGCTTCTCTTTTCGTTGTGCTGTATCATAACACTGTTTTTATTTAGTCTGTGAAGGGATATTCTGGAGGGCTTTGAGGCTAATGGTGAGAAAGGAAACGTCTTCAGATAGAGACTGGAAAAAAGCTTTCTGAGGAGCTGCTTTGTGATGTTTGCACTCCAGTCACAGAAATATACATTTCTTCTTATAGAGAATTCCGGAATCAATTTTGGAGAAAAAGCTACCAACAAATATTCGGGAGTATAGTGACGACTATGCTGAAAAAGGAAATATCTTCAACAAAAACTGGAAAGAAGATTTCTAGGAAACTCTTCTGTGATATGTGTAATTATCTCACATAGATAAAGCTTTCTTTACATTTTCCAGATTGGAAACTGTCAGGGAAGGATCCAAGAAGAGACCTTCGTGACCACATTCTGGACTATGATGAAAAAGAAAATATATTCAGATAAAAACTGGAAAAAAGCTTTCTGTGAATCTGCTTTTTGTTACGTTTCTTCATCTCACATTGATGAAGCTTTCTTTACATTACACAGCTTGGAGTCTCCCTCGTGAATGGATCCGCGAGGGTATATTTAGGATCACATTCGGGCCTATGGTGAAATAAGAAATATAGTCAGATAAAAACTGGAGAGAAGCCTTCTGAGAAACTGCTTGGTAATGTGTGCATTCCACTCAGGAGTTTTAACTTTCTTCTCATAAAGCACAGTTTGAACACTATTCCTGTGAAACCAAAAGAGTGATATTCAGAGCACATTGAAGACTATGGAAAAAGTGAAATGTCGTCCAATGAAAAACAGAAAGAAGCACTAGAAAAAACAATTCTTTGGCATATCCATTCTTTTCACAGGATTAAACTTACTCTATATTTCTGAGTTTAAAGTCGTTCTTTGAGGGTTCTGAGAAGGGATATTAATTGGCAACTGCAGGTCTGTGTCGAGCAAGGAAATGTCCTCCAATGGAAATCGGAGGGAATATTTCTGTGCATCTCTTTTGTGATGTTTGTTTTCATCTCATAGAGTTAAATCATTCTTTGTATTGAGTAGTTTGAAATCATTGTTTCTGGGGAGTCTGAGAAAGGACATTTGGAAATGCTCTTTAGAATATCCTGAAAACTAAATAACCTAAGAGAGAAACCAGAGGGAAGCTTTCCATGAAACTGCTCTGTGTCTCGTGAATTCTGCTCACAAACTTAAGCTTCTCTTTTCATTGAGCAGTATCATACCACTGTTTTTGTTTTGCCTGCGAAGGGGTGTTCAGGAGTGCTTTGAGGCTTACGGTGAGAAGGGAAACGTCTTTAGATAGAAACTGGAGAAAAGCTTTCTGAGGAGCTGCTTTGAGACATGTGCTTTATACTCACAGAGATACACCTTTATTCTCCTAAAGGATTTTGGAATCCCTTTTGGAGAAAAATCTACAAAAGAAATTCGCGAGTACAGGGACAGTTAAGGTTAAAAAGGAAATATCCTTAGAGAAAAACTGGGAGGAAGATTTCTGTGAATCTGCTTTATTCATCTCCCATAGTTAAAACTTTTCTTATATTACGCAGTTTGGAAACTTCGTTATGCACGGATCCTCGAAAGGACATTGGAGTGCACATTCAGGCCAATGGTGAACGAGGAGATATCTTCAGATAAAACTGGATAGACGCTTTATGAAAAACCACTTTGAGATATATGCATTCCACTAAGAGAGTTATACCTCTTTTCACACAAGGTAGCATTTGAACACTGTTCCTGTGAACCCGAAAAAGTGATATTTTGGAGCCCATTGAGGACTATGGCGAATAGTGAAATATCCTCAAATAAAATCGAGGAAGAAGTGTTCCATTCCAAGAATCTGCTTTCTGTTATGTGCATTCATTGCACAGAGTTAATGTTTACTCTGCGTTGCCCAGTTTCAAAATTCTGTCTTTGAAAAATCTGTGAGGGATAGTTATTGATGCCTGGAGGCTTGTGGTTAGCACGAAAGCATCTTCCCATGCAACTAACAGAGAAAGGCTCTGAGAAACTGCTTTGTGATTTGTATTAGTCTCAGAGTTAAACCATTCTTTTGACTGTGCAGTTTGAAATCACTGTTTTTGTGGAATCTGAGGAAGGACATTTGAGAATGATCCTTAGATTATGGAGAAAGAAATATCCTCAGGAAAAATCCAGTAGGAAGCTTTCCGTGAAACTCACCTGTGTCGTCTTAATTCCTCTCGGTCAGTGAAGCCTCCCTTTTCATCGAGCAGTTTTCTAGCCCTGTGTATGTTTAGCGTGTGATGGGATATTCATGAGCACTTTGAGACTTTCGGTGATAAAGGAAATATTTTCAGACCGAAACTGGAGGGAAGCTTTCCGAGGAACTGCTTTGTGACATGTGCATTGCAGTCACAGTGTTATACCTGTCTTATCATACATGGTCGGGGAAAATTTTTTGGAGAAACAGATACGAAGTCATATTCGGGAGTATGTTGATGCCGATGGTGAAAAGCCAAATAGCCTCAGACAACAACTGGAAAGAAGCTTTTTAGGAAACTACTCTGTGATATGTGTGATCATCTCACATAGATAAAGCTTTCTTTCCATTACACAGGTTGGAAACTGTGATGGACGGATCCACGAAGGGACCTTCAAGAGCACATTCTGGACTATGGTGGAAAAGGAAATATCTTCAGATAAAAACTGGGAAGAAACTTTCTGTGAATCTGCTTTTTGCAATGTTTATTCATCTCACATAGATGAAGCTTTCTTTACGTTATGCATGTTGGAAACTCCCTCGTGGATGGATTCGCGAAGGTATATTTGGGATCACATTGAGGCCTATGGTGAAATAGCAAATATATAGTCGGATAAAAACTGGAGAGAAAGTTTCTGAGAAACTGCTTTGTGACGTATGCATTCCATTCACAGTTATAATTGTCGTCTCATACAGCGTTGGGGAAATCGTTTTGGAGCAACATGTACCAGTGATATTCGGGAGCATATATCTTCTGAATATCCCTTTGCAGACTAAACAAAAAGAGTATTATGATACTGTTCTCTGAAAAGAGAAGCAGAAAAGTGCTCAATGAAAAGATAGGCTTAACTGAGCAATAGGAATTATGATGACACAGAGCAGTTTCACAGAAAGCTTCTGTTTGGACGAACGGAGGCAAGATTGTACACTCTGGGTTCTACATCATCAAGTTTTCCCGTTTGCGTGAAAATGTAGCCAGCGCCCGGGAAGGTTCAGATCAATCTGGCATGCACCAGATGATGTCAATCCGAAGAGACCAAGATTTACCTGGTGGCACCTGTGGAGCCCATCCTCCTCCTTGACACGTCCGTGCCGACCTATTGCCCCTCCACTAGTAGAAAACCTGCTTCCGGTAGAAGTGGGGTGAGGGCTTCCTCAGCTCCCATTCTTGCTGGGACTGCATGTGGAACTCCACCCGAGAGCCCTATCAGGCGACTCTCTCGGCCTCCTTTGCCAGAGGCCGACAGACTTCACCTTGCACACCTTCCTCTCTGGAGCTAGATGACAAAAGAATAAATTTGCAGTTTTGATTTTAGCCTTGCCTACTCACTGGTTCTTTTGTCCTCTCACTGGTGGTTTACAAAAACAAATCAGTTGTTGCCGAACCCCGGAGGAGACGTCTCCTCAGGCCTCTAAGTGTTGAGGAACCTACTCCTGCTCCCACGACGCAGACAGTCCAGGACCTGAGACCCACTTTCCTCACTCTCATGGCCTCTCTGGGGTAAGTGCAATTGTCTCCTCTTTACCTCCCTCAGCCAAAAATCCTGCGCAGGTCCAAGGCCTAATTTTGAGCCAGCAAGTGGCTTGGGAGACCCGTTCAGGACAGAGATGCCCATCGCCTGAAGTTAATCTCCACCTTGGCTCCAAGAGCCTCCAGTCTATCTCTGGTGATTTCAAAGGACGCTTTGAAGCCAGGCAGAGATCTCCATTGTGCAAAGAAAGAGGAAACAAATGGGAAACCCACAGTTCAAATTTCTAAAGAGCACCCATTTAGGGTGCCTCCTAGCCAATTTAAAAACCTTACAGCGGTTAATTTTTCTTTCCACTGTGGCATGGCCCCAATACAAACTAGACAATCAGTCTCAGTGGCCACCAGAGGGCACCTTAGACTACAATGTTCTGATCGACTTCAGCAATTTCTGCCAGCTACTGGGAAGTGGTCTGAAATTAATTACATACAAGGCTTTTGGGCCTTATGCTCTCATCCCGACTTGTGTAGCCTGTGTTCTCTGATACAGGTTATGCTGGCCAAGGACGCCAGCTCACAGGAACCCGAAAAAGAGGAGTCTTTATTCCTTTCTGTTCAGCTGGTGGACCTAGGGTTTCCTTCTGTCTCTGTACCCTCACCCCGGCCCTACACACCTTCTTCTTCCCCTGTCCAGACTCTTCCTTCCTCTTCTTTATCTACTAGTAATCCATTCGGTCCTGGGCCTCCTTCAGGGCCCCCAACTGGCTGTCTTGAGTCCCCTGTTTCTGCCCACACCCGCTCTAAGTGCCCTACTGATGCCCCCATTCCTGCCCCACACCCTGCTACAATGTTAGCACCTTTGCAAGAGGTAGCTGGGGCAGAGGGGCTAGTCACAGTTCATGTCCCTTTTTCACTGGCCAACGTTTCCAAAATTGAATAGCATTTAGGTGATTTCTCAGGTAATTCTACCATATACATAAAGGAATTTGGATATCTTTGTCAGGCCTATGACTTAACTTGGCATGACCTCCAGGTGATCCTAACTTCTAACCAAATCCCTCATGAGCAAGAGCGCATATTAGTGGCTGCCAGGCAGCATGCCAACCAATAACATTTAACTGATGACACCATTCCACTAGAGGAGCAAGCATTCCCCTCGGCAGACCCAAACTGGGACTACCATGTAGGCCAGCCTGGGCACCGTAGGTGAGACATAATGGTCCAGTGTTTGTTGGCTGGAATACAAGTAGCCTAATTCAAAACTGTGAGTTTTAACAAATTAAAAGAACTAGAAGAAAATCCAGCCGCATTCTTAAATAGACTGACTGAGGTTCTAACCCAATATACCCGGTTAGATCCGGCATCCCCCACAGTGGTCACCATTTTGGCGTCTTATTTCATTTCTTAATCAACTCCTGACATTCGCAAAAACTTCAAAAGGTAGAGGATGGTCCTCAGACATCAATACAAGACCTAGTTAAATTAGCTTTTAAGGTGTATAACTCCAGAGAGGAGACAGCTGAGGCACAGCGGCAAGCTCGCCTTGAGCAGAAGGTGCAGCTCCTAGTGGCGGCTTTACAGCCCAGTCATAACCCCAGACCAGAGAGCACACAGTCCGCAGACTCCAAGGCTACAAAAGGAGCCTGCTGTAAGTGTGGCAAGGAAGGACCCTATGCCAATAAGTGTCCTCAAAGTCCGCGAGCCCCAACGAAGCCTTGCTATAAGTGCAAGGCGTCAGGACATTGGGTCAGTGAATGTCCTAATCCTTGTCCACTAGCAAGCCCCTGCCTTGCTTGCCAACAGGAAGGACACTAGAAGTCTGATTGCCCCACCCTGAGATCAGGTGCCACGTCTCAATGTGACCCCTTTCCCAGGATTCTGGGAGCTCCTTCCAGCTCCTACATTTGGAAGATGACAACTGAAGGTGTCGAGACTCAGGGACCTCCAACACCCTCGCCAAGCTGCGGGTAACTTTCCTGGTAGTGGGAAAGACAATTTTATTAATTGAAAGCTCGGCTACTTATTCTGTTCTGCTGTCCTTCTGTGGACCTGGCCTTCCATCCAATATCTCTGTAGTAGGAGTGGACGGAAAGCCATCTACTCCATGAAAAACTCCACTCCTTAATTGCTGCCTGGCCAACAACTACTTTGCACACTTGTTACTCATTCCCAGCTAAAAAGGGCCCCTACCGAAAGCAATCAGTGGAAATCAGTTTGGCTTTCCCCCACTCGCCTCAAACTTACTGAATTTTCTCAACTATCTCATCCTCCCCAGCCTCGGCAGGACTATCCTTCCAATGAATGCTTCCATTCTTCATTCCTATAGTAATACTATGCCTTACTTTATGTTTTGCCCCGATTTTGACCAAATTTCTCTGTGCCAAGATTCAAGAAATCACTCAGGTCACCTTCAATCAAATGCTTCTTCATCCGTATGTCCAAACACCAACCATAAGTTCTGACATTAAAGATGCCCCTTAACAGGAGGAGGTAGCCAGACAGATCATGGCACCCCCTTATCACTATTATCAATAAATTGTTGGACTGTTTGGACCAACGGAGGCAAGATGGCACACCTCCGGGTACTTCATTATCAACTTTTGCCATGAATGCGAAAATGTAGCCAGCGTCCAGGAAGGTGCAGACCAATCAGGCATGTGCCAGGTGATGTCAACCCGAAGAGACCAAAATTTACCTGGTGGCACCTGCGGAGCCCCTCCTTCTCACCGACACGTCCATTCCCGCCTATTACCCTTTCATTCCTAGAAAATCCGCTCCCGGCAGACGTGCGGCATGGGTTTCCTCAGCCCCCATTCTTGTTGGGACTTCATCAGGAACTCCGTCCGAGAACGCTACCGGGTGACGCTCTCGGCCTCCTTGGCCGGAGGTCGACAGACCTCACCCAGCACACCTTCTTCCCTGAAGCTAGATGACCAAAGAATAAATTTGCAGTTTTGCT
>NW_012117699.1:735895-737606 GCF_000951035.1 Colobus angolensis palliatus | reverse complement strand
TTGTGCTCTCTCTGGTGGTCTTAGAAAAACAAATCAGCTTCCTTCTGGATTTTACCTGATGATATTTCATTCTCCATATTCTAAGGATCGTTCCCAAATGTCCTTCCTCAGATTCCACAAAAACAGTGATTTCAAGCTGCTCAATCCAAAGAATGATTTAACTCTATGAGACGAATACACACATCACAAAGCAGTTGCTGAGAAGGTTTCTCTGCTCGTTTCATCAGAACATGTTTCGTGGATCAACACAAGCCTCCAGGCATCACTAAATATCCCTTCACAGATTCTTCAAAAACAGAGTTTAAAATCTGGGCAACGTAGAGTAAGCACATATCAGAGATCAGATTCTAGGAATGCTTCTTCCTTGATTTTATTTCAGTATATTTCACTATTCGCCATAGTCCTCAATGCGTTCCGAAATATCCCATTTTCGGTTTCACAGGAACAGTGTTCAAACACTGCCTTGTGAGAAAAGAGGTATAACTCCCTGAGTGGAATGCATACATCACAAAGTACTTTCTCAGAAAGCTTCTATCCAGTGTTTATCTGAAGATATCTCCTCTTTCACTGTAGGCCTGAATGTGCTCCGGAACCTCCCTTCATGGATCTGTGCATGACAGAGTTTCCAAACGGCATAATATGATGAAAGTCTTAACTATGCGAGACGAATGAATATATCTAACACAAAGCACTTTCACAGATATCTTCTTTCCAGTTTTTGTTTGAGGATATTTCCCATTTCACCATATCCATCCCTATACTCCCAAATGTCTCTTGGTAGGTTTTCCTTGAAAAGGAATTCCGGAATCCTCTATGATAAGAAGGGTAAATTTCTGTGAGGGGAATGCACATATCACAAGGCAGCTCCACAGAAAGCTGCTCTCCAATTTCTGTCTGAAGATGTTTCCTTCCTCAATGTTAGCCTTGAAATGCTCCAGAATACCACCTTGAAGACTAAACAAAAGCAGCATTATGATACTGATCAATGAAAAGAAAAGCCTAACTGTGTGATTGGAATTCAGGTGACACAAAGTAGTTTCACAGAATGCTTCCTTCTGGATTCTCTTTGAGAATATTTCTTTTTCAGTGTATTCTAAAGAAGGGTCCCAAATGCTCTTTCTCAGATTCCACGAAAGCAGTAATTTAAAACTGCTCAATTCAAGGAATGATTTAACTCTCTGAGATTAATGGAAACATGTCAAAATGTTGCCCAGAAATCTTCTCTCCAATTTTCGATGGAAGATATTTCCTTACCTCACTCAGTCCTCCTGTTACCAATGATAATCCCTTTGCATAACCCTCAAAGAACGACTTTCAAACCCGGAAATGTAGAGTAAGCTTTAACCCAGTGAAAAGAATGGACATGTCAGAGAGCAGTTTCTTCCAGTGCTTCTTTCTGTTTCTTATTAGACGACATTTCACTTCTTGCCATAGTCTTCAATATGCTCTGAATATCAGTCTTTTGGTTTTACAAGGACAGTTTTCAAACTTTGCCTTATGAGAAGAAAGATGTAACTGCCTGTGTGGAATGCACACGACACCAAGCAGTTTCTCAGAAAGCTTCTCTCTAGTTTTTATCTGACTATATTTGCTATTTCACCATAGGGCCAAATGTGATCCCAAATATCCCTTCGCAGATCCATCCACGAGTGAGTTTCCAAGCTGCGTAATGTAGTGTAAGCTTCATCTCTATGAGATGAATAAACATAGC
>NW_012117699.1:731773-735845 GCF_000951035.1 Colobus angolensis palliatus | reverse complement strand
ATGTAGTGTAAGCTTCATCTCTATGAGATGAATAAACATAGCGAAAAGCAGATTCACAGAAGGCTTCTTTCCAGTTTTTATCTGAAGATATTTCTTTCTTCATCATAGTCCAGAATGTGCTCCCGAAGGTCCCTTCGTGGACCCGTTCGTGACAGTTTCCAAGCTGCGTAATGTAAAGAAAGCTTTATCTATGTGAGATGATTACACATATCACAGAGTAGTTTCCTAGAAAACTTGTTTCCAGTTTTTGTCAGAGGCTCTTTCCCTTTTCACCATTGGCATCAACATGCTCCCGAATATCACTTGGGACCTGTTTCTCCGAAAGTGATGCACCAACGGTGTATGAGAAGAGATCTATAACACTGTGACTGGAATGCACACATCACAAATCTGTTCCTCAGAAAGCTTCTCTCCAGTTTCAGTCTGAACATATTTACTCTTTCACCATTCCATTAGCATCAAATTACTCCCGAATATCCCATCTCTTGCTAAACATACACAGGGCTAGACAACTGCTAAATGAAAACAGAAGCTTAACGGAGTGAGAGTAGTTAAGACGACACAGAGCGGTTTCACAGAAACCTTCCTACTGGATTTTTCTTGCAGATATTTCATTCTCCATATTATAAGGATCGTTCCCAAATGACCTTCCTCAGATTCCACAAAAACCGTGATTTCAAGCTGCTCAATTCAAAGAATGGTTTAACTCTATGAGACGAATACACACATCACAAAGCAGTGGCTCAGAATGTGTCTCTGCAGACTTCATCGAAAGGCGTTTCCTCACTCACCACAAAGCCCTCAGGCGTCACTAAATATCCCTTCACAGATTCTTCACAAACGGAGTTTTGAAACTTGGCAACGTAGGGTAACCACTGTCTCTGTGAAGTGAGTGCACATATCAGAGAGCAGATTCCTCGAACACTTCTTCATCGATTTTATTTCAGTATATTTCACTGTACACCATAGTCCTCAATGAGTTCCGAAATATCAATTTTTCAGTTTCACAGGAACAGTGTTCAAACACTGCCTTGTGAGAAAAGAGGTAAAACTCCCTGACTGGAATGCATACATCACAAATTAGTTTCTCAGAAAGCTTCTATGCAGTTTTTATCTGAAGATATCTCCTCTTTCACCATAGGCATGAATGTGCATTCAAACGTCCATTCGTGGATCTGTGCATGACAGACTTTCCAAACTGCGTAATATAATTAAAGTTTTAACTATGAGAGATGCAGAAGTATATCTAACACAAAGCAGTTTCACAGAAATATCCTTTCCAGTTTTTTTCTGAGGATATTTCCTTTTTCACCATAGTTGTCACTGTACTCCCGAATATCTCTTGGTAGCTTTTTCACCAAAAGGGATTCCAGAATCCTCTAGGAGAAGAAAGGTATATATCTGTGAGTGGAATGCTCACATCACAAAGCAGCTCCTTAGAAAGCTTCTCTCCAGGTTCTATCTGAAGACGTTTCTTTTCTCACCGTAAGCCTCAAAGCCCTACAGAATATCCCTTCGCAGACTAAACAAAAAGAGTGTTACGATACAACTCAATGAAAAGAGAAGCTTAACTGTGTGAGGTGAATTCACGTGACACAGAGCAGTTTGACAGAAAGCTTCCTTCTGGTTTCTCTCTGAGGTTTTTTCTTTTTCAGGATATTCTAAGGAGCGTTTCCAAATGTCCTTTCTCAGATTATATAGAAACAGTGATTTCAAACTGCTCATACCAAAGAATCATTTAACTCTATAAGATGAATACAAACATCACAAAACAGTTGCACAGAAAGCTTCTCTCTAATTTTTGAAAGAGGATATTTCCTTTCTCAACACAGAATTCAGGTGGCCACTTACTATCCCTTCGCAGAACCCTCAAAGACCGCCCTTCAAACTGGGAAATGCAGAGGAAGCTTTAACCATGTGAAAAGCATGGACATTTGAGAGGAGTTTCTTCGAATGCTCCTTTCTGTTTTTTATTGCCCACCATTTCACTTTTTGCCATAGTCTTCAAAGTGTTCCGAATATCACTCTTTTGGTTTCACTGAAACAGTGTTCAAAATGTGCCTTATGAGAAGAAAGTTATAACTCCCTGAGTGGAATGCACACATCATGAAGCAGTTTCTCAGAAAGATTCTCTCCAGTTTTTATCTGATTATATTTGCGATTGTACCATAGGCCCAAATATCATCCCAAATATCCCTTCGTGGATCCATCCACGGGGTAGCTTCCAAGCTGCGTAATACAAAGAAAGCTTCATTTTTGTGAGATAAATAAACATAACAAAAAGCAGATTCACAGAAACCTTCTTTCCAGTTTTTATCGGAAGATATTTCCTTTTTGAACATACTCCAAAATGTGCTCCCGAAGTTCCCTTCATGGATCCGTCCATGACAGTTTTCAATCTGCGTAATGTAATGAGAGCTTTATCTACATGAGATGATTACACATATCACAGAGTAGTTTCCTAGAAAGTTTCTTTCCAGTTTTTCTCTGAGGCTATTTCCCTTTTCGCCATCGGCATCAACATGCTCCCAAATTTCATTTGGTAGCTTTTTCTCCAAAAGGGATTCCGGAATCCTGTAGGAGAAGAAAGATATATTTCTGTGAGTAGAATGCACATGTCACAAAGCAGCTCCTCAGAACGGATCTCTCCAGTTTCTATCTGAAGTTGTTTCCTATCCCACTGTAAACCTCAAAGCACTTCTGAATATCCATATGCAGACTAAACAAAACAGTGCTATGGTACAGCTCAATGAAAAGAGAAGCTTAACTGTGTGAGCGGAATTCACGCGACACAGAGCAGTTTCACAGAAAGCTCCCTTCTGGTTTCTGTCTGAGGTTATTTCTTTTTCAGGATATTCTAAAGAGCGTTTCCAAATGTCCTTTCTCAGATTCCACCGAAACAGTGATTCAAACTGCTCAATCCAAAGAATGATTTAACACTAGAAATGAATACAAACATCTCAAAAGAGTTGCGCAGAAATCTTCTATCCGATTTTCGATGGAAGACATTTCCTTGCCTCACACAGACCTGCGGTCGCAACTTACTATCTCTTCGCAGAATCCTCATAGACCGACTTTCAAACTGGGAAGTGTAAAGTAAGCTTTAAGTAAGTGTAGAGCTTTAAGTAAGTGTAGAGTAAGCTTTACTTTCCAGTTTTTCTCTGAGGCTATTTCCATTTTGACCATCGGCATCAATAGGCCGCCAAATATCACTTGATACCTGTTTATCCAAAAGGGTTTCCCCGACGCTGTATGAGAAGAGAGGTATCACACGGTAGCTAGAATGCACACGGCCAAAGCAGTTCCTCGGAAATCTCCTCTCCAGTTTCGGTCTGAACATATTTCCTTTTTCACCGTTAGCCTCAAAGTGCTCCTGAATATCCCATCACACGCTAAACATACACAGGGTTAGAAAACTGCTCAATGAAAAGAAGGGCTTATCTGAGTGAGAGGAATTAAGACGACACAGAGCAGTTTCACAGAAGGCTTCCTTCTGGATTTTACCCGAGGATATTTCTTTCTCCATATTCTAAGGATCGTTCCCAAATATCCTTCCTGAGATGACACAAACACAGTTATTTCACACTGCTCAATCCAAAGAATGATTTAACTCTAGGAGACGAATACACACATCGCAAAGCAATTGCTCAGAACGTTTCTCTGAAGGTTTCATCGGAACATGTTTCCTCGCTCATCACTAGCCTCCGGGCATCACTAAATATCCCTTCACAGATCCTTCAAAGACAGATTTTCGAAACTGGGAAACAAAGAGTAAGCATTAACTGCATGAAGTGAATGCACATATCAGAGAGCAGATTCGTGGAACCCTTCTTCCTCGATTTTATTTCAGTATATTTCACTATTCGCCATAGTCCTCAATGCATTCTGAAATATCACTTTTTCGGCTTCACAGGAACAGTGTTCAAACACTGCCTTGTGGTAAAAGAGGTAAAACTCCCTGAGTGGAATGCATACATCACAAAGAAGTTTCTCAGAAACCTTCTATCCAGTTTTTTTCTGAAGATATCTCCTCTTTCATCGTAGGCCTCACTGTGCTTCGGAATATCCCTTC
>NW_012117699.1:721962-726383 GCF_000951035.1 Colobus angolensis palliatus | reverse complement strand
CTTCTTTCCAGTTTTTATCGGAAGATATTTCCTTTTTGAACATACTCCAAAATGTGCTCCCGAAGTTCCCTTCATGGATCCGTCCATGACAGTTTTCAATCTGCGTAATGTAATGAGAGCTTTATCTACATGAGATGATTACACATATCACAGAGTAGTTTCCTAGAAAGTTTCTTTCCAGTTTTTCTCTGAGGCTATTTCCCTTTTCGCCATCAGCATCAACATGCTCCCAAATTTCATTTGGTAGCTTTTTCTCCAAAAGGGATTCCGGAATCCTGTAGGAGAAGAAAGATATATTTCTGTGAGTAGAATGCACATGTCACAAAGCAGCTCCTCAGAACGGATCTCTCCAGTTTCTATCTGAAGTTGTTTCCTATCCCACTGTAAACCTCAAAGCACTTCTGAATATCCATATGCAGACTAAACAAAACAGTGCTATGGTACAGCTCAATGAAAAGAGAAGCTTAACTGTGTGAGCGGAATTCACGCGACACAGAGCAGTTTCACAGAAAGCTCCCTTCTGGTTTCTGTCTGAGGTTATTTCTTTTTCAGGATATTCTAAAGAGCGTTTCCAAATGTCCTTTCTCAGATTCCACCGAAACAGTGATTCAAACTGCTCAATCCAAAGAATGATTTAACACTAGAAATGAATACAAACATCTCAAAAGAGTTGCGCAGAAATCTTCTATCCGATTTTCGATGGAAGACATTTCCTTGCCTCACACAGACCTGCGGTCGCAACTTACTATCTCTTCGCAGAATCCTCATAGACCGACTTTCAAACTGGGAAGTGTAAAGTAAGCTTTAAGTAAGTGTAGAGCTTTAAGTAAGTGTAGAGTAAGCTTTACTTTCCAGTTTTTCTCTGAGGCTATTTCCATTTTGACCATCGGCATCAATAGGCCGCCAAATATCACTTGATACCTGTTTATCCAAAAGGGTTTCCCCGACGCTGTATGAGAAGAGAGGTATCACACGGTAGCTAGAATGCACACGGCCAAAGCAGTTCCTCGGAAATCTCCTCTCCAGTTTCGGTCTGAACATATTTCCTTTTTCACCGTTAGCCTCAAAGTGCTCCTGAATATCCCATCACACGCTAAACATACACAGGGTTAGAAAACTGCTCAATGAAAAGAAGGGCTTATCTGAGTGAGAGGAATTAAGACGACACAGAGCAGTTTCACAGAAGGCTTCCTTCTGGATTTTACCCGAGGATATTTCTTTCTCCATATTCTAAGGATCGTTCCCAAATATCCTTCCTGAGATGACACAAACACAGTTATTTCACACTGCTCAATCCAAAGAATGATTTAACTCTAGGAGACGAATACACACATCGCAAAGCAATTGCTCAGAACGTTTCTCTGAAGGTTTCATCGGAACATGTTTCCTCGCTCATCACTAGCCTCCGGGCATCACTAAATATCCCTTCACAGATCCTTCAAAGACAGATTTTCGAAACTGGGAAACAAAGAGTAAGCATTAACTGCATGAAGTGAATGCACATATCAGAGAGCAGATTCGTGGAACCCTTCTTCCTCGATTTTATTTCAGTATATTTCACTATTCGCCATAGTCCTCAATGCATTCTGAAATATCACTTTTTCGGCTTCACAGGAACAGTGTTCAAACACTGCCTTGTGGTAAAAGAGGTAAAACTCCCTGAGTGGAATGCATACATCACAAAGAAGTTTCTCAGAAACCTTCTATCCAGTTTTTTTCTGAAGATATCTCCTCTTTCATCGTAGGCCTCACTGTGCTTCGGAATATCCCTTCATGGATCTGTGCATGACGGAGTTTCCAAACTGCATAATATAATTAAAGATTCAACTATGCCAGATGAATAAATATATCTAACACAAAGCAATTTCACAGAAATCTTCTTACCAGTTTTTGTCTGATGATATTTCCTTTCGCACCATAGCCTTCCTTATACTCTCAAATGTCTGTTTTGTAACTTTTTCTCCAAAAGGAATTCCGGATCCTCTAGGAGAAGGAAGGTATATTTCTGTGAGTGGAATGCACACATCACAAAGCAGCTCCAGGGAAAGTTTCTCTCCAGTTTCCATCTGAAGACGTTTCCTTTCACACCATAAGCCACAAGCCCTCCAGAATATCCCTTTGCACACTAAACAAAAACAGTGTTATGATACTGTTCTACGAAAAGAGAAGCCTAACTGTGTGAGCAGAATTCATGTGACACAGAGGAGTATCACAGAAAGCATCCTTCTGGTTTTTCTCTGAGGTTTTTTCTTTTTCAGGATATTCTAAAGAGCATTTCCAAACGTCCTTTCTCAGATTCCACAGAAACAGTGATTTCAAACTGCTCAACTGAAAGAATGATTTAACTCTATGAGATGAATACAAACATCACAAAATAGTTGTGCAGAAGGATTCTCTCCGATTTTCGATGGAAGACATTTCCTTGCTCGACATAGGCCTCCGGTTGCCACTTACTATCCCTTCACAGATACCTCAAAGACGGACTTTTGCAGGGGCCATTGAAAATAATATGCTAAGAATCAATAAGGCTCAAGGACAGTATCTCTAGCTAGTTGCACTTTTAATGAACTCCAGTAGTCAAGGATACTATCTCTAGTTGAACTTTAATGAACATTAGTAGGTGCCAAGAAGGCAGACAAATAAGAAAAAGTTTAGAGACAAGGAACTAAGCCAAAAGTTACATCTGGGTGCAGAAAGTTTGTTTTTCATTGTGTTATTTCTGCTGACGTGGGGTTTATGGGGTATAAATAAAGTGAGGTGTAGGCTCTAGGCATGGCCGCCATGTTCTCTGTTTGTCTTTGTCTCTTGTGTCTGTTCATTCTCCGCCACCCCCGGCACGGACCCCAACAAGTGGCGCAGCGAGCAGGGTGCACGGTTTAGCAGTGGGGAACAAGAAGGGGAATCCCCTAGGAGCAGGTAAAGCCTGGAGATTATTAAGGGGAACCTTCTTGAGCTTTCATTGTGGGGAATTCCAGTTCCTTGGCCTCAGAATATTTAAGATTATTACAAGGGCTTTTACTTTCTATTGGGTTTGATGCAAAAGAAAGAGCTTTGCAGAAATTGTTTGCTCATGTGGAACAACATTGCTCTTGATTTCAATGTCAAACGGAAGTACAATTAAATAAGCGAGAGTGGCAACAGGTTGTTAAGACCCTTCGTCAAGCGCACCAGTGCAGCGATGTAATGTCAGCACCTTTGTGGGCTCTTTGTGCCTCTATTACTCAGGCTTTGGAGCACTTAGAGACGGACTCTGAAAAGAGGGAAGGCAGGGATGAGGAGTCTTTGAAGTCTCCGATAGCCATTTCCCCTCCTTTAGATAATTCTGTAACTGAAGGAGAAGGTCCTTTGTGTGATAATGCGTCTCATGAAAAAGAATCAAAAATTCAAAAGGAGCTTCAGCTGGTTGTTCAATTGTTACAACAAATTTTACAATTGCAGTTATCTCCCCCTCAACCATCTCCTCCACACACTCCTGTTTTTACTATTCCCATGGTTCATCCACCCCCATCAGCACCTAAGGCGGAGGAGGAGGATAGTTTTCCACCACCACCTCCGCCGGTGGAAATGCTGCCTCATTCAGGCACGGTTTTTACTGTTCCTGCTTCTACTGATAAAGCTGTAATTAAGGTATTGGATTCTCAAAATGATGAGGATCCTTTACAATTTTTCCCCATCATTAGGCAACCTTTTGGCCCTAATGACCAATTTCCTCAAGGGGGTATAAATGTGCAGTATAATGTCCTTCAATTTAAATTTCTTAAAGAAATGAAGGCAGCTGTTGCTAATTATGGCCCTCAATCTCCTTTTGTCATGGAGCTTCTAGATTCTTTCTCCTCTGAGAATTTGTTTTTGCCTCTTGATTGGGAGACTTTGGGGAAGGCTGTTTTGGACTGCTCTCAGTAGCTTCAGTTACGTAGTTGGTGGCTAGAGTATACTAAGAAACAGGCCAGCCGTATTGCTGCTAAAAATCCTCCAGGGCCAACAGAGGAACAATTAACAGATACTGGTCAGTTTGCTATCGTAGTGGCTCAATCTGGACTCGATGATATGGCATTATCACAAGTTAAAGGACTGTTTTTAAAGGCTTGGTGTAAAGTAGAATCATCGGGGAAAGCTGCCTTGTCTTTTGTTAAGGTTTTTCAGAGTGCCAATAAACTTTATTTTGATTTTGTTGTTCGGCTCCAAGATGCTGTAATAAAAACTGTGGGTAATGGGACAGCAGGCAAAATCCTAATAACCACACTAGCTTTTGAGAATGCTAATCATGAATGTCAGAGGTTGTTGCGTCCTCCAAAGGCTGCTGGAAACTTACAAATAGAAGATTTTATTAGAGCCTGTGCAGAAGTGGGAGGGGCTGCCTACAACGCTCAGTTGTTTGCTGGAGCTTTATCTAAGGCATTCATGGAAAAAAGGGGAGTTTG
>NW_012117699.1:715243-715687 GCF_000951035.1 Colobus angolensis palliatus | reverse complement strand
TTCTCATTCTCAACTTCCTGGACCGTTAGTTCATGGTAATGCTCAGATTGATTCGCTTTTAATCGGCCACCTACAGGCTGCAGAACAAGAACATGTCCTACAACACACTAATAGTTCTGGCCTTCAATGACGGTTTCATTTAACTCGTAAAGAAGCTCGTTCTCTTATTCGAGCTTGTCCTTCTTGTGCTCCTTTGAGCATTCCATCTTTCTATCCTGGGGTTAATCCGCGAGGTACTCAAGTTAATCAGATTTGGCAAATGGATGTCACACATGCCCCTTCTTTTGAACGATTAAAGTATGTTCATCATACCATTGATACTTTCTCTCATTTTCAATGGGCAACCACATTGCCATCTAAAAAAGCTGATTCTGTTATTATTCATCTCTTAGCTTGTTTTGCCATCATGGGCATTCCTCTAATACTTAAAACTGATAATGCCCC
>NW_012117699.1:714112-714519 GCF_000951035.1 Colobus angolensis palliatus | reverse complement strand
TCATCTTAGACACTCTTTAGAAGTACAGAGTCATCTTTGGAAGTTATTAGCTGCAGGTGATGCTATTAGTACTTTTGTGGGAAATATGTCCCTTAATCTTTCTAACCTAAATAACCCCGTTCATATTCAATTACATCAGAATATCTCCTGATATATTATTGCCTGTGTCTGAAAGCCTTACTTATTGTTAGTGGGGAATTTAACATGGGATAATGATATGGGAATTGTTAATTGTAAAGATACGTGTACATTTTTGTCTTGCCTCAATCATTCCTGGTGACGCAGTTTTATGGGGGATATTTATATCCTCAGGGCTCGTAAGGAAATTTGGCTACCTGTCAATCTGACACGACCGTGGGGGGCATCACCTCTTGAGACTTATGTTTGGACTTCCCTTCAGCGGACCC
>NW_012117699.1:710749-713957 GCF_000951035.1 Colobus angolensis palliatus | reverse complement strand
TGGAACAAGCCTTAACGTGGCTTGGAGATCAGCTCACTGTCTTCAGTACTCGAATAACATTGCAATGTGAGTGGAACTCCACTCAATTTTGCGTAACACCTGTGCTTTTAATGTTTCTCAAAATTGGACCGAAATCCGAAAATTATTAATAGGCCATAAAAGTATTAGTTTTGACATCCAATAACTCACTCAATACATTTCTGAATCATTTCGACAACAATTCCATATATTGTCCGGGGCCACTACTTTGCAGGAGCTGGGTCAAAGTTTTGCTGCCCTTAACCCATGGACCCAGACAAAAACATGGATTTCTACCATCTCTGGAAGTATCTTGCTTTGGGCACTGGGACTGGGTTTGCTTTTCATGGTGATCCGATGCTCCCTCCGTCACATCCAAAAACAAAGGAAAACACAGGAACAAATATGGGCCACCTTTCTAGGATGGAGGCAAAACAGAAAGGGGGAAATGCAGGGGCCATTGAAAATAATAGGCTGAGAATAAATAAGGCTCACGGACAGTATCCCTAGCTAGTTGCACTTTTAATGAACTCCAGTAGTCAAGGATACTATCTCTAGTTGAACATTAATGAACTTTAGTAGGCGCCAAGAAGGCAGACAAATAAAAAGTTTAGAGACAAGGAACTAAGCCGAAGGTTACATCTGGGTGCAGAAAGTTTGTTTTTCATTGTGTTATTTCTGCTGACGTGGGGTTTATGGGGTATAAATAAAGTGAGGCAGAGGCTCTAGGTGCGGCCGCCATGTTCTCTGTTTGTCTTTGTCTCTTGTGTCTGTTCATTCTCCACCACCCCCAGCACGGGCCCCAACACCTTCAAAGAAACCTCAAAGACGGACTTTCAAACTAGGAAATATAGAGGAAGCTTTAACCCTGTGAGAAGAATGGACATGTCAGAGCGCAGTTTATTTGAGTGCTTCTTTCTGTATTTCATTGGACGACAACTCACTTTTTGCCATAGTTCACAATGTGCTCCGTATATCACTCTTTTGGTTTTACAAGAACAGTGTTCAAACAGTGCCTTATGAGAAGAAAGTTACAACTCCCTGAGTGGAATGCACACAACACAAAGAAGTTTCTCAGACAGCTTCTCTCCAGTTTTTATCTGACTATATTTGCTATTTCACCATAGGCCTGAATGTGATCCCAAATATCCCTATGTGGATCCATCCAGGAGGGAGTTTCCAGGCTGCATACTGTAAAGAAAGCTTCATCCATGTGAGATGTATAAACATTACAAAAAGCAAATTCACAGAAAGTTTCTTTCCAGTTTTAATCAGAAGATATTTCCTTTTTCACCATAGTCCTGAATGTGCTCCCGAAGCTGCCTTCGTGTATACATCCATGACAGTTTCTAAGTTACGTAATATAAAGAAAGCTTTGTCTATCTGAGATCATTACACATACAGCAGAGTAGTTTCCTGGAAACTACTTCCAGTTTGTGTCTTAGGCTATTTCCCTTTTCAACATCGGCATCAACATGCTCCCAAATATCACTTGTTACCTGTTCCTCCAAAACGGTTTCCCAGACGCTGTATGAGAATAGAGCTACAAAACTGTGACTGGAATGCACACGTCACAAAGCAGTTCCACGGAATGCTTCTCTCCAGGTTCAGTCTGATCATATTTCCTTTTTCACCGTAAGCCTCAAGGTGCTCCCGAATATCCCATCACACGCTAAACACACACAGAGCTAGAAAATTGCTCCATGACAAGAGAGGCTTATCTCAGTAAGAGAAATTAAGATGACACAGAGCATTTTCACAGAAAGCTTCCTTCTGGATTTTACCTGAGGATATTTCTTTCTCTGTATTCTAAGGATCATTCCCAAATGTCCTTCCTCAGATGCCACAAAAGGAGTGATTTCAAGCTGCTCAATCCAAAGAATTTTTGAACTCTTTGAGACGAATACACACATCACAAAGCAGTTGCTCACAAAGATTCTCAGCAAGTTCATCGGAAGACGTAACCTTGCTCACCACAAGCCTCCCGGTGTCAGATATCCTTTCACAGATTCTTCAAAGACAGAGTTTTGAAACTGGGCAACATAGAGTAAACATTAACACAGTGAAGTGAATGCACATATCATAGAGCAGATTCTTGGAACACCTCGTCCTCAATTTTATTTCAGTATATTTCACTATTCGCCATAGTCCTCAATGTCAACAGAAATATTACTTTTTCGGTTTCACAGGTAAAATGTACAAACATTGTCTTGTGAGAAAAGAGGTATCATTCCCTGAGTGGAATACATACATCAAAAAGTAGTTTCTCAGAAAGTTTCTATCCAGTTTTTATTTGAATATATCTCCTCTTTCATTGCAGGCATGCATGTGCTCCCGAATGTCCCTTCGAGGATCTGTGCATGACGGAGTTTCCAAACTGCGTAATATAATTAAAATTTTAACTATGTGAGACGAATAATTATGTCTACCACAAAGCAGTTTCACAGAAATCGACTTTCCAGGTTTCATCTGAGGATATTCACTTTTTCACCCATAGTCATCGCTATACTCCCGAATATCTCTTGGTAGCTTTTTCTCCAAAAGGGATACCGGAATCCTCTAGAAGAAGAAAGGTATATTTCTCTGGGTGGAATGCACACGTCACAAAGCAGCTCCTCAGAAAGCTTCTCTCCAGTTTCTATCTGAAGACGTTTCTTTTCTCACCATAAGTCTCTAAGCCCGTCAGAATTACCCTTAGCAGACTAAACAAAAACAGTGTAATGATACAGCTCAATGAAAACAGAAGCTTAACTGCGTGAGTGTAATTCACATGACACAGGGCAGTTTCACACAAAGCTTCCTTCTGGTTTCTCTCTGAAGTTATTTCTTTTTCAGGATATTCTAAAGAGCGTTTCCAAATGTCCTTTCTCAGATTCCAGAGATACAGTGATTTCACACTGCTCAATCCAAAGAATGATTTAACTCTATGAGATGAGTACAAACATCACAAAAGAATTACGCAGAAAGCTTCTCTCCGATTTTTGATTTAAGACATTTCCTGGCCTCACACAGCCTCCAGTCGCCACTTATTATCCCTTGGAAGAACCATCAAAGACAGATTTTCTAACTGGGAAATGCACAGTAAGCTTTAACACTGTGAAAAGAATGGACATATCAGAGAGCAGTTTCTTCCAGTGTTTCTTTCTGTTTTTTATTGGACGACATTTCACTTTTTGCCATAATCTTCAAT
>NW_012117699.1:691512-710664 GCF_000951035.1 Colobus angolensis palliatus | reverse complement strand
TCACCAAGCAGTTTCTCAGAAAGCTTCTCTCCAGTTTTTATCTGACTATATTTCGTATTTCACGATAGGCATGAATGTGATCCCAAATATCCCTTCACAGATCCATCTATGAGGGAGTTTCCAAGCTGGATAATGCAAAGAAAGCTTCATCTATGTGAGATGAATAAACCTAGCAAACAAACAGATTCACCAAAAGCTTCCTTCCAATTTTTATCTGAAGATATTTCCTTTCTCATCATAGTCCAGAATGTGCTCCCAATGGTCCCTTCGTGGATCCGTCCATGTCAGTTTTCAGGCTGTATAATGTAAAGAAATCTTTACCTACGTGAGATCATTACACATGTCTCTGAGGAGTTTCCTAGAAAGTTTCATTCCCGTTTTTGTCTGAGGCTATTTCCCATTTCTTCATCAGCATCAGCATGCTCCTGAATATCACCTGGTACCTGTTACTCCAAAAGGGTTTCCCTGACTTTGTATGAGTAGAGAGGTATAACAATGTTGGAATGCACACGTCACAAAGCAGTTCCGCGGAAAGCTTCTCTCCAGTTTCAGTCTGAGCATATTTCCTTTTTTACCGTAAGCCTCAGATAGCTCCCGAATATACCATCGCATGCTAAACATACACGGGGTGAGAAAACTGCTCAATGAAAAGATAGGCTTAACTGACTGACAGGAATTAAGATGACACAGAGTAGTTTCACAGAAAGCTTCTGTTTGGTCAAAAGGAGGCAAGAAGGCGCACTTCCGTGTTCTTAATCATCAATTTTTCCCATGTGCACGAAAATGTAGCTGGCACCCAGGAAGGTTCAGACCAATCAGGCATGCGCCAGGTGATGTCAATCCGAAGAGACCAAGATTTACCTGGTGGCACCTGTGGAGCCCCTCACCCTCCACGACCCATCTGTTTCCCACCTATTGGCCTTTCACTCCTAGAAAAGCCGCTCCCGGTAGACGTGTGTTGCAGGCTTCCTTAGCTCCCATTCTTGTTGGGACTGCATCAGGAACTCCCCCCGAGAGCTCTATCAGGCGACTCTCTCGGCCTCCTATACCAGAGGCCGACAGACCTCACCTTGCACACTTCCTTCTCTGAAGCTAGATGACCAAAGATTAAATTTGCAGTTTTGGTTTTAGCCTTGCCTACTCGTTGGTTCTTTTGTGCTCTCTCTGGTGGTCTTAGAAAAACAAATCAGTTGGTGCCGAACTCGGGAGGAGACCCCTCCTCAGGCCTCTAAGGGTTGAGGAACCTCCTCCTGCTCCCATGCCGCAGGCGGACCAGGAACTGGGACGCGCTTTCCTCAGTCTCACGGCCTCTCTGGGGTAAGTGCCCTTGTCTCCTCTTTACCTTAATCTGCCAAAAATCCTGCACAGGTCCGAGGCCTACTTTTCAGCCACCAAGTGGCTTGGGAGACCTATTCTGGTCAGAGACGTCCGTCACGTGAAGGTAATCTTCAGCTTGGCTCCAAGAGCCTCCAGTCTATCTCTGGTGATTTCAAAGGACGCTTTGAAGCCAGGCCGAGATCTCCATTGAGTAAAGAAAGAGGAAACAAATTGGAAACCCCCAGTTCAAATTTCTAAAGAGCACCCCTTTAGGGTGCCTCCTAGCCAATTTAAAAACCTTACAGTAGTTAATTTTTCTTTCCACTGTGGCGTGGCCCCAATACAAACTAGACAATCAGTCTCAGTGGCCACCAGAGGGAACCTAAGACTGCAATGTTCTGATCGACTTCAGCAATTTTGGCCAGCTGCTAGGCAATTGGTCCGAAATTAATTACATGCAAGGCTTTTGGGCCTTACGCTCTTGTCCCGACTGTGTAGCCGGTGTTCTTTGGTCCAGGTTATGCTGGCCAAGGACGCCGGCCCACAGGAATCCGAAAAAGAGGAGTCCTTATTCATTTCTGTTCAGCCAGACGACCCAGGGTTTCCTTCTCTCTCTGTACCCTCACCCCGGCCCTACAGTCCTCCCTGTTCCCGCGTCCAGACTGTTCCTTCCTCTTCTTTATCTACTAGTAATCCATTTGATCCCATGCCTCCTTCGGGTCCCCCAACTGGCTGTCTTGAGTCCCCTGTTTCTGCCAACACCCACTCTCAGTGCCCTGCTGATGCCCCCATTACTGCCCCACACCCTCCTACAGTGTTAGCACCTTTGGGAGAGGTAGCTGGGGCAGAGAGGATTGTCACAGTATATGTCTCTTTTACACTGGCCGACCTTTCCAAAATTGAGTAGCGTTTAGGTGATTTCTCAGCTAATCATACCATATACATAAAGGAATTTAGATATCTTTGTCAGGCCTATGACTTAACTTGGCATGATCTCCAGGTGATCCTAACTTCTACCCTAAACCCTGAGGAGCAAGAGCACATCTTAGTGACCGCCAGGCAGCACGCCAACCAAATACATTTAACTGATGTCGCCATTTCACTAGAGGAGCAAGCAGTTCCCTCGGCAGACCCAGACTGGGACTAATAAGTAGGCCAGTCTGGGTTCCGTAGGTGAGACATAATGGTCCAGGGTTTGTTGGCTGTTATGCAAGCAGCCTCAAACAAAACTGTAAATTTTAACAAATTAAAAGAACTGGAAAAAAATCCAGCTGCATTCTTAAATACGCTGACTGAGGTTCTAACCCAATATACCCAGTTAGATCTGGCCTCCCCCACAGGGGCCACCATTTTGGGGTCTTATTTCATTTCTCAATCAGCTCCTGACATTCGTAAAAAATTTCAAAACCTAGAGGATGGTCCTCGGACATCAATACAAGACCTAGCTAAATTAGCCTTTAAGGTCTGTAACTCGAGAGAGGAGACAGCTGAGGCACAGCGGCAGGATCGCCTTGAACAGAAGGTGCAGCTCCTAGTGGCGGCTTTACAGCCCAGTCGTAACTCCAGAACAGAGAGAACACAACCCACAGACTCCAAGGCTACAAAAGGAGCCTGCTATAAATGCGGCAAGGCAGGACACTATGTCAACAAGTGTCCACAAAGTCCCCGAGCCCCAACGTAGCCTTGCTATAAGTGCGAGGCATCAGGACATTGAGCCAGTGAATGTCCTAATCCTCGTTCACTAGCAACCCACTGCCCTACTTGCCAACAGGAAGGATATTGGAAGTCTGATTGCCCCACCCTGAAACAGGTGCCACATCTCAACGTGACCCCCTTTCCCAGGATTCTGGGAGCTCCTTCCAGCTGCTACATTTGGACAATGACAACTGAACGTGTCAAGAGTCGGGGACCACCAACACCCTCGCTGAGCCACGGGTAACTCTCCTGGTAGTGGGTAAGACAATTTTTTTAATCGACATCGGGGCTACTTATTCCTTTTTGCCGTCCTTCTCTGTACCTGGGCTTCCAACAAATGTCTCTGTAGTAGGAGTGGATGGAAAGCCATCTACTCCACGAAAAACTCCAATCCTTCATTGCTATCTGGCCAACAACTACTTTGCGAACTCGTTCCTCATTCCCAGCTAAAAAGGGCCCCTACCGAAAGCAATCAGTGGAAATCAGTTTGGCTTTCCCCCACTCACCTCAAATTTACTAAATTTTCTTAACTATCTCATACTCCCCATCCTTGCCAGGACTATCCTTGCAACGAATGCTTCCATTCCTCATTCTTCAAGTAATACTGTGCCTTATTTTATGTTTTGCCCCCATTTTGATCAAATTTCTCTGTGCCAACATTCAAGAAATCACTCGTGTCACCTTCAACCAAATGCTTCTTCATCCGTACGTCCAAATACCAACCATAGGTTCTGACCTTAACGACGCCCCTTAACAGCAGGAGGTAGCCAGACAGATCACGGCGCCACCTTATCACTATTATCAATAAAACGTTGGACTGTTTGGACAAAGGGAGGCAAGATGGCGCACTTCTGGGTTCTTTATCATCACTTTTCCCATGTGCGCAAAAATGTACCCGGCGCCCAGGAAGGTGCAGACCAATCAGGCATGCGCCAGGTGATGTCAATCTGAAGAGACTGAGATTTACCTGGTGGCACCTGTGGAGCCCCTCCTCCTCCCCGACCCATCCATTTCCCAACTATTGACCTTTCACTCCTAGAAAATCTGCTCCCAGCAGACGCGCGGCGCAGGCATCCTCAGCCCCCATTCTTGTTGGGACTGCATCAGGAACTCCGCCAGAGAGATCTACTGTTTCTTTGTCACCGTAAGCCTCAAAGGCCTCCTGAATATTCTAGTCACAGTGTTATACCTCTCTTCTCATACAGCGTCATGGAATCCCTTTTGGAGGAACAGGTAGCAGGTGATATTAGGGAGCATGTTGATGTCGATGGTGAAAAGGGAAATAGCCTCAGAAAAAAACTGAAAAGAAGCTTTCTAGGAAACTACTCTCTGATACATGTAATCATCTCACATAGATAAAGCTTTCTTTACATTACGCAGCTTGGAGAATGTCATGCACGCATCCATGAAGGAAGTTTTGGGAGCACATTCAGGACTATGGTGAAGAAGGAAATATCTTCAGATAAAACTGGAAATAAGCTTTCAGTGAATGTGATTTTTGCTATGTTTATTGATCTCACATAGATGAAGCTTTCTTTACATTACGCAGCTTGGAAACTTCCTCGTGGGTTGATCCATGAAAGGATATTTTGGATCACATTCGGGCCTATGGTGAAAGAGGAAATATAGTCAGAGTAAAACTGGAGAGAAGCTTTCTCAGAAACTGCTAGGTGTCGTGTGCATTCCACTCAGGGAATTATAACGTTCTTCTCATAAGGCACAGTTTGAACACTGTTCCTGTAAAACCAAAAGAGTGATATTTGGAGCACGTTGAAGTCTATGGCAAAAAGTGAAATGTCGTCCGAAAAAAACAGAAAGAAGCACTCGAAGAAACTGCTCTCCAACATGTCCATTCTTTTCAATGGTTAAAGCTTACTCTTCATTTCCCAGCTTGCAAGTCGGTCTTTGAGAGTTCTGAAAAGGAATAGTAAGTGGCAACCAAAGGCCTGTGTGAGGCAAGGAAATGTCTTAAATCAAAAATCGGAGAGAAGCTTTCTGTGCAACTATTTTGTGATGGTTGTATTCTTTAGATTGAGCAGTTTGAAATCACTGTTTCTGTCTAATCTGAGAAGGGACATTTGGAAATGCTCGATAGAATATCCTGAAAAAGAAATAACCTCAGAGAGAAACCAGAAGCAACCTTTCTGTGAAACTGCTCTGTGTTATGTGAATTCCGCACACAGAGTTAAGCCTCTCTTTTCATTGAGCTGTATCATAACACTGTTTTTGTTTAGTCTGCCAAGGGATATTCTGGAGGGCTTTGAAGCTTACAGTGAGAAAGGAAACTGGAGATAAGCTTTCGGATGAGCTGCTTTGTGATGTATGCATTCTACTCACAGAAATATAACTTCCTTCTCCTAGAGGATTCCGGAATCCCTTTTGGAGAAAAAGTTACAAAACAGACATTCGGGGGCATAGGGAAGGCTATGGTGAAAAAGGAAATATCATCAGACAAAAACTGGAAAGAAGATTTCAGTTAAACTTCTTTGTGTTAGATATATTCATTTGCCTCGCATAGTTAAAACTCTAATTGTGTTACGCAGTTTGGAAACTCCGTCATGCACAGATCCAAGAAGGGACACTCGGGAGCGCATTCAGGCCTACGGTGAAAGAGGAGATATCTTCAGATAAAAACTGGATAGAAGCTTTCTGAGAAACTACTTTGTTATATTTGCATTCCACTCAGGGAGTTATACCTCTTTTCTCACAAGGCAGTGTTTGAACACCGTTCCTGTGAAACAGAAAAAGTGATATTTCGGAACGCATTGAGGACTATGGCGAATAGTGAAAAATATTGAAATAAAATCGAGGAAGAAGCATTCCAAGAATCTGCTCTCTGATATGTGCATTCACTTCACAGGGTTAATGCTTACTCTAGGTTGCCCAGCTTCGAATCTCTTTTACGAAGAATCTGTGAAGGGGTATTTAGTGACGCCCAGAGGCTGTTGGTGAGCAAGGAAATGGGTTTCGATGATAGCAGCAGAGAAACGCTCTGAGCAACTGCTTTGCGATGTGTGTATTCGTCTCATAGAGTTAAACAATTCTTTGGATTGAGCAGCTTGAAAACACTGTTTTTGTGACATTTGAGGAAGGACATTTGGGAACAATCCTTAGAATATGGTCAAAGAAATATCCTCTGGTAAAATACAGAAGGAAGCTTTCTGTGAAACTGCTCAGTGTCGTCTTAATTCCTCTCACTCACATAAGACTCTCTTTTCATTGAGCAGTTTTCTAGCCCTGTGTATGTTTAGCGTGTGATGGGATATTCGGGAACACTTTGAGGCTAACGGTGAAAAAGGAAATATGTTCAGACAGAAACTGGAGAGAAGCTTTCCGAGGAACTGATTTGTGACGTGTGCTTTCCTGTCAAAGTGGTATACCTCTCTTCTCAAACAGCATCGGGGAAACCATTTTAGAGAAACAGGTACCAAGTGATATTCAAGAGCATGTTGATGCTGATGTTGATGAGAGAAATAGCCTCAGACAAAAACTGGAAAGAAGCTTTCTAGGAAACTACTCTGTGATATGTGTAATCATCTCACATAGATAAAGCTTTCTTTACTTTATGCAGCTTGGAAATATCATGGATGGATCCACGAAGGGAACTTTGGGAGCATATTCAGAACTATGGTGAAAAAGGAAAAAGGAAATATCTTCAGATAAAACATGGAAAGAAGCTTTTTGTGAATCTGTTTTTTGCTATGTTTCTTCATCTCACATAGATGAAGCTTTCTTTACACTACGCAGCTTGAAAACTCCCTCGTGGACGGATCCGGGAAGGGATATTTGGGATCACATTCGGGCCTATGGTGAAATAGGAAATATTGTCAAAGAGAAACTGGAGAGAAGCTTTCTGAGTAAATGTTTGGTGATGTGTGCATTCCACTCAGGGAGTTATAACATTCTTCTCCTAAGGCACAGCTTGTACACTGTTCCAGTAAATAGAAAAGAGTGATATTCGGACTGCATTGAAGACTATGGCAAAAAGTGGATTGTCGTCCATTAAAAAACAGAAAGAATCACTCAAAGAAACTGCTCTCTGACATGTCCATTCTTTTCACAGGGTTAAAGCTTACTCTACATTTGCCAGTTTGAAAGTCAGTCTTTGAGGGTTCTGGGAAGGGATAGCAAGTGACGACCGGAGACCTGTGTGAGGCAAGGAAATGTCTTCCATATAAAGTCGGAGAGAAGCTCTCTGCACAAATTTTTATGATGTTTGTCTTCATCTCATAGCATTAAATTGTTCTTTGGATCGAGCAGTTTGAAATCACTGTTTCTTTGGAATCGGAGAAAGGACATTTGGATAAACTCTTAAGAATATCCTGAAAATGAAATAACCTCAGAGAGAAACCAGAAGGAAGCTTTCCATGAAACTGCTCTGTGTCATGTGAATTCCGCTAACACAGATAAGCTTCTCTTTTCATTGAGCAGGATCGTAACACTGTTTTGGTTTAGTCTGCAAAGAGATATTCTGGAGGGCTTTGAGGCTTACGGTGAGAAAGTAAACGTTTCCAGATAGAAAAAGGAGAGAAGCTTTCTGAGGAGCTCTTTGTGACGAGTGCATTCCACTCACAAGAATATACCATTCTACTCTTAGAGGGTTCTGGAATCCCTTTTGGAGAAAAAGCTTCCAAGTGATATTCGGGAGTAGTGACGATTATGGTGAAAAAGGAAATATCCTCAGACAAATCTGGAAAGAAGATTTCTGTGAAACTGTTCTGTTTTAGATATATTTATTCGTCTCGCATAGTTAAAACTTTAATTATATTATGCAGTTTGGAAACTCTGTCCCCCACGAAGGGACCTACGGGAGTATACACAGTCGTACAGTGAAAGAGGAGATATCTTCAGATAAAAACTGGATAGAAGCTTTCTGAGAAACTACTTTGTGATGTATGTATTCCACTCAGGGAGTTATAACTCTTTTCTCACAACACAGTGTTTGAACACTGTTCCCGTGAAACTGAAAAAGTGATTTTTCAGAACGCATTGAGGACTATGGCGAATAGTGAAATATACTGAAATAAAATCGAGGAAGAAGCGTTCCAAGAATCTGCTCTCTGATATGTGCATTCACTTCACAGAGTTAATGCTTACTCTATGTTGCCCAATTTTGAAACTCTGTCTTTGAAAAATCTGTGAAGGGATATTTAGTGACTCCCGGAGGACTGTGGTGTGCAAAGAAACGGCTTTTGATGAAACCTGCAGGGAAACGTTCTGAGCAACTACGTTGTGATGTGTGTATTCACCTCCTGGGGTTAAACCATTCTTTGGATTTAGCAGCTTGAAATCACTGTTTTTGTGGAATCTGAGGAAGGATTTTTGGGAACAATCCTTAGAATATGGAGAACGAAATATCCTCAGTTAAAATCGAGAAGGAAGCTTTCTGAGAAACTGATCTGTGTCAACTTAATTCCTCTCACTCAGATAAGTCTCTCCATTCATTGAGCAGTTTTCTAGCCCTGTGTATGTTTAGAATGTGATGGGATATTCGGGAGCACTTTGAGGCTAATGGTGTAAAAAGAAATATGTTCAGACTGAAGCTGGAGAGAAGGTTTCTGAGGAACTGCTTTGTGACGTTTGCATTCTGGTCACAGTGTTTTACCTCTCTTCTCATACAGCATAGGGGAAACCCTTTTGGAGAAACAGGTACCAAGTGATATTTGGGGGCATGTTGATGCCGATGGTGAAAAGGGAAATAGCCTCATGCAAAAACTGGAAAGAAGCGTTCTAGGTAACTACTCTGTGATATGTGTCATCATCTCATATAGATAAAGCTTTCTTTATATTACACAGCTTGGAAACTGTCATGGACGGATCCAACAAGGGAACTTTTGGAGCACATTGAGGACTATGGTGAAAAAGAAAATATCTTCAGCTAAAAACCGCAAAGAAGCTTTCTGTGTATCTGCTTTTTGCTATGTTTATTCATCACACATCCATGAAGCTTTCTTTACATTACGCTCCTTGGAAACTGCCTCATGGATGGATCCACGAAGGATTATTTGGGATCACATTTGGGCCTGTGGTGAAATAGGAAATATAGTCACATAGAAACCAGAGAGAGGCTCTCTGAGAAACTGCTTGGTTATGTGTGCATTCCGCTCAGGGAGTTATAACTTTCTTCTCATAAGGCACAGTTTGAACACACTTCCTGTGAAACTAAAAGAGTGATATTCAGAGCACATTGATGACTATGGTAAAAAATGAAATGTCGTTCAATAAAAAATAGAAAGAAGCACTCGAAAAAACTGTTATCTGGCATGTCCAATCTTTTCACAGGGTTAATGCTTACTCTATATTTCCCATTTTGGAAGTCGTTCTTTGAGTGTTCTGCGAAGGGATAGTAATTGGCAACCATGTGTCTTTGTCAAGCAAGGAAATGTCCTCCATTGAAAATCGGAGAGAATCTTTCTGCACAACACTCTTGTGATGTTTGTATTCATCTCATAGAATTTAATCATTCTTTTGATTGAGCAGATTGAAATCACTGTTTCTGTAGAATCTGAGAAAGGACATTTGGAAACGTGCTTTAGGATATCCTGAAAAAGAATTAACCTCAGAGAGAAACTAGAAGGAAGCTTTCTGTGAAACTGCTCTGTGTCATGTGAATTCGGCTCAGAGAGTTAAGCTTCTCTTTTCATTGAGCAGTATCATACCACTGTTTTAGTTTTGCCTGCGAAGAGATATTCAGGAGTGCTTTGAGGCTTATGGTGAGAAAGGAAACATCTTTTGATAGAAACTGGAGAGAAGCTTTCTGAGGAGGTGCTTTGTGACGTGTGCATTCCACTAACAGAAATACACCTTTCTTCTCCTAGATGTTTCCGGAATCCCTTTTGGAGAAAAAGCTAAAAAAGACATTCGTGAGAATAGGGACGGTTATGGTTAAAAGGAAACGTCCTTAGAAAAAACAGGGATAAAGATTTCTGTGAAACTGCTTTGTGTTAAATGTATTTAATAATATCGCATAGTTAAAACTTTTCTAATGTTAGGCAGTTTGGAAACTCCATCATAAGCGGATCCTCGAAGGGTCATTGGGGAGTACATTCATGCCAATGGTGAAAGAGGAGATATCTTCAGATAAAACTGGATAGATGCCTTCTGAAAAATTACTTTGTGACATATGCATTCCACTCAGGGAGTTATACCTCTTTTCTCACAAGGCAGCATTTGAACACTATTCCTGCGAAACCGAAAGAGTGATATTTCGCAGCACATTGAGGACTATGGCGAATAGTTAAATATTCTGAAATAAAATCATGGAAGTAGTGTTTCAAGATTTTGTTCTCTGATATGTGCATTCAGTTCAGAGTGTTAATGTTTAATCCAGGTTGCCCAGTTTCAAAATTCTGCCTTTGAAGTATCTGTCAAGGGATAGATATTGATACCCAGAGGCTTGTGTTTAGCAAGAAAGCATCTTCTGATGCAACTGGGAGAGAAACGTTCTGAGAAACATCTTTTCGATATGTGTATTCATCTCAAAGAGTTAAACCATTCTTTTGACTGCCAGCTTGAAATCACTGTTTTTGTGGATTCTGAGGAAGGACATTTGGGAACGATCCTTAGATTATGGGGAAAGAATAATCCTCAGGAAAAATCCAGTAGGAAGCTTTCTGTGATCCTGCTCTGTGTCGTCTCAATTCCTCTCGCTCAGTTAAGCCTCCTTTCTCATTGAGCAGTTTTCTAGCCTTCCGTATGTTTAGCATGTGATGGGATATTCAGGAGAACTTTGAGGCTTACGGTGAAAAAGGAAATATGATCAGATCGAAACTGGAGAGAAGCTTTCAGAGGAACTGCTTTCTGACGTGTGCTATCCAGTAACAGTGTTATACCTCTCTTCTCATACAGCGTTGGGGAAAACCTTTTGGAGAAAGAGGTTCCAAGTGATATTCGGGAGCATGTTGATGCCGATGTTGAAAAGCAAAATAGCCTCAGACAAAAACTGGAAAGAATCTTTCTAGGAAACTACTCTGTGATATGTGTAATCATGTCACATAGATAAAGCTTTCTTTACGTTGTGCAGCTTGGAAACGGTCATGGATGGATCCATGAAGGGACCTTCGGGAGCACATTCAGGACTATGGTCAAAAACGAAATATCTTCAGATAAAAACTGGAAAGAAACTGTCTGTGAATCTCCTTTTTTTAAAGTTTATTCATCTCACATAGATGAAGCGTTCTTTCCACTACACAGCTTGGAAACTCCATCATGGATGGATTCGCGAAAGGACATTTGGGATCACATTGAGGCCTATGGTGAAATAGCAAATATAGTCAGATAAAAAAAGAAGAGAAGGTTTCTGAGAAACAGCTATGTGGCGTGTGCATTTCAGTCTCAGTGTTATAATGCTCGTCTCATACAGCATATGGGAAATCGTTTTGGAGCAACAAGATCCAGGTGATATTTGGGAGCATGTTGATGCCGATGGTGAAAAGGGAAATAGCCTCAGACAAAAACTGGAAAGAAGCTTTCTAGGTTACTACTCAGTGATATGTGTAATCATCTCAGATAGATAAAGCTTTCTTTATATTACGCACATAGGAGACTGTCATGGACGGATCCACAAAGGGACCTTCGTGAGCACATTCCCTACTATGGTGAAGAAGGAAATATCGTCAGATAAAAAGTGAAACTACTCTGTGTCACGTGAATTCCGCTTACACAGTTAAGCTTGTCTTTTCGTTGATCAGTATCATAACACTGTTTTTGTTTAGTCTGCGAAGGGATATGCTGGAGCGTTTCGAGGCTAACGGTGAGAAGGGAAACATCTTTAGACAGAAACTGGAGAGCAGCTTTCTGTGGAGCTGTCTTGTGACATGTGCATTCCACTCACAAAAATATAGCCATCTTATCATAGAGGATCCCGGAATTCCTTTTGGAGAAAAAGCTACCAAGAAACATTCAGAAGTATAGGGACAGATATGGTGAAAAAGGAAATATCCTCAGACGAAAACTGGAAAGAAGATTTCTGTGAAACTGCTTTGTGTTAGATATACTTATTCATCTTGCACAGTTAAAACTTCTCTTATATTACGCAGTTTGGTAACTCCATCATGAACGGATCCATGAAGGGACAATCGGTAGCACATTCAGGCCTATGGTGAAAAAGAAGATATCTTAAGATAAAAACTGGATAGAAGCTTTCTGACAAACTCCTTTTGGTGTGCGCATTCCACTCAGGGACTTATACCTCTTTTGTCACAAGGCAGTGTTAGAACACTATTCTTGTGAAACCGAAAAAGTGATATTTCAGGACACATTGAGTACTGTGGCGAATAGTGAATTATACTGAAAAGAAATCGAGGAAGAAGCGTTCCATGAATCTGCTCTCCAATATGTGCATTCACTTCACAGAGTTAATGCTTACTCGATGTTGCCCATTTTCGAAACTCTGTTTTGAAAACTCTGTGAAGGGATATTTAGTGACGCCTGGAGGCTTGAGTGAATAAGGAAGCGTTTTCCAATGAATCCTGCAGAGAAACTTTCTGAGCAACTGATTTGCAATGTGTGTATTCGTCTCATAAAGTTATACGACTCTTTGGATTGAGAAGCTTGAAATCACTGTTTTTGTGGTATCTGAGGAAGGACATTTGGGAACAATCCTTAGAATACGGAGAAAGAAATATCCTCAGGTAAAATCCAGAAGGAAGCTTTCTGTGAAACTGCTCTGTGTCATCTTAATTCCTCTCGCTCAGTTAAGACTCTCATTTCATTGAGCAGCTTTCTAACCCTGTGTATGTTTAGCGAGTGATGGAATATTCGGAGCACTTTGAGGCTTACGGTGAAAAAGGAAATATGTTCAGACAGAACTGGAGAGAAGATTGCAGAAGAACTGCTTTATGACACGCGCATTCCAGTAAGAGTGTTATACCTCTCTTCTAATACAGCATCGGGGAAAACCTTTTGGAGAAGCAGGTCCCAAGTGATATTCGAGAGCATGTTGATGCCGATGGTGAAAAGGGAAATAGCCTCAGAAAAAAGTGGAAAGAACCTTTCTAGGAAACTACTCTGTGATACCTGTAATCATCTCACATAGATAAAGCTTTTTTTGTATTACACAGCTTGGAAACTGTCATGGACGGATTCATGAAGGGACCTTCGTGAGCACATTCTGGTCTATGGTGAAAAAGGAAATATCCTCAGATAAAAACCTGAGAGAAGCATTCTGTGAATCTGTTTTTTGCTGTATTTATTCATCTCACATAGATGAAGCTTTCTTTACTTTACACATCTTGGAATCTGCCTCGTGGATGTATCCACAGAGGGTTATTTGTGATCACATTGGGGTCTCTGGTGAAATAGGAAATACAGTCAGATCAAAACTGCAGAGAAGCTTTCTGAGGAACTGCTTGGTGATGTGGGCATTCCACTCAGGGAATTTTAACTTTCTTCCCATAAGGCACAGCTAGAACACTCTTCATGTAAAACCAAAAGAGTGAAAATCGGAGCACAATGAAGAATATGGAAAAAAGTGAAATGTCGCCCAATAAAAAACAGAAAGAAGCACTCGAAGAAACTGCTCTCTAACATGTCCATTCTTTTCACAGGTTTAAAGTTTACTCTATATTTCCCAGTTTGAAAATCAGTCTTTGAGGTTTCTGCGAAGGGATTGTAAGTGGCTACCGGAGTCCCGTGTGAGGCAAGGAAATGTCTTCCATTGAAAATGGGAGAGAAGCTTTCTGTACAACACTTTTGTGATGCGTGTATTCATCTCATAGTGTTAAATCATTGTTAGGATTGAGCACTTTGAAGTCACACTTTCTGTGGAACCTGAGGAAGGACATTTGGAAACGCTCTTAAGAATATCCTGAAAAAGAAATAACCTCAGATAGAAATCAGAAGGAAGCTTTCTGTGAAACTGCTCTGTGTCACGTGAATTCCGCTCACAGAATTAAACTTCCTTTTGATTCAGCTGTATCACAACACTGTGTTTGTTTAGTCTGCGAAGGGATAATCCGGAGGTCTTTGAGGCTTACGGTGAGTGGGGAAACGTCTTCAGATAGAAACGGGAGAGAAATTTTCTAAAGAGCTTCTTTGTGACGTGTGCATTCCACTCACAGAAATATACCTTTCCTCTCCTAGAGGATTCCGGAATCCCTTTTGGAGAAAAAACTACAAAGAGATATTCGGGAGTATAGTAAAGATTATGGTGAAGAAGGAAATATCCTGAGACAAAAACTGGAAAGAAGATTTCTGTGAAACTGCATTGCGTTAGATATATTCATTCGTTTTGTATAGTTAAAACTCTAATTATATTACACAGTTTGGAAATTCCATCATGCACGGATCATCAAAGGGACATTGGGGAGCACATTCAGGCCAATGGTGAAAGAGGAGATATCTTCAGATAAACCTGGATAGACGCTTCTGAAAAACTACTTTGTGATATGTGCATTCCACTCAGAGAATTGTATCTCTTTTCAAACAAGGAAGCATTTGAACACTGTTCCTGTGAATCCGAAAAAGTGATATTTCGGAGCCCTTTGAGGACTATGCAGAAAAGTGAAATATACTGAAATAAAATCAACAAAGAAGCGTTCCAAGAATCTGCTCTCTGATATGTGCATTGATTTCACAGAGTTAATGTTTACTCTACGTTGCCCAGTTTCATAATTCTTTCTTTGAAGAATCTGTGAAGGGATAGTTATTGAAGCCCTGAGGCTTGTGGTTGGTAAGAAAGCGTCTTCCGATGCAACTAGCAGAGAAAGTTTGTGAGCAACTGCTTTGTGATGTGTGTATTCGTCTCCTAGAGTTAAACCATTCTTTGGATTGAGGAGCTTGAATCACTGTTTTGTGGAATCGGAGGGAGGACATTTGGGAACGATCCTTAGAATAAGGAGAAACTAATATCCTCAGATAAAATCCAGAAGGAAGCTTTCTGTGCAACTGCTCTGTGTTGTCTCAGTTCCTCTCGCTCAGTTAATCCTCTCATTTCATTGGGTAGTTTTCTAACCCTATGCATGTTTAGCGTGTGATGGGACATTCGGGAACACTTTGAGGCTAACGGTGAAAGAAGAAACATGTTCAGACCGAAACTGGAGAGAAGATTCCCGAGGAAATGCTTTGTGACGTGTGCATTCCACTCAAAGTGTTATACTTCTCTTCTCATACAGCATCGGGGAAACCCTTTTGGAGAAACAGGTACCAAGTGATATTCAGGAGAATGTTAATGCCATTGGTGAAAAGGGAAATAGCCTCAGACAAAACCTGGAAAAATGCTTTCTAGGAAACTATTCTGTGATATGTGTAATAATCTGACATAGATAAAGCTTTCTTTGCATTACGCAGCTTGGAAACTGTCATGGACGGATCCATGAAGAGACTTTCGGGCACACATCCAGGACTATGGTGAAAAAGGAAATATCTTCAGATAAAAAAATGGAAAGAAGCTTTGTGTGAATCTGCTTTTTGCTTTGTTTATTCACCTTTCATAGATGAAGCTTCCTTTACATTACACAGCTTGAAAACTCCCTTGAGGATGGATCCGTGAATGAATATTTGGGATCACATTCAGGCCTATGGTTAAATAGCAAATACAGTCAGATAAATAGTGGAGAGAAACTTTCTGAGAAACTGCTTGGTGATGTGTGCATTCCACTCTGGGATATATAAGTCTCTTCTCATAAGGCTCAGTTTGAACACTATTCCCGTAAAACCAAAAGTGTGATATTTGGAGCACATTGAAGTCTATGGCAAACAGTGAAATTTCGTCAAATAAAAAACAGAAAGAAGCACTCGAAGAAACTGCTATCTGACATGTCCATGTTTTTCACAGGGTTAAAGCTTACTCTACATTTCCCAGTTTGAGAGACGGTCTTTGAGGGTTCTGCGAAGGGATAGTAAGTGGCGACCGGAGGCCTGTGTGAGGCAAGGAAACGTCTTCCATTGAAAAACGGAGAGAAGCTTTCTGGGTAAGTCTTTTGTGATGTTTGTATTCATCTCATAGAAGTAAATCATTCTGTGGATTGGGCAGTTAAAAAATCATGGTATCTGTGGAATCTGAGAAAGGACAGTTGGAAACGCTCTTTAGAATATCCTGAAAAGGAAATAACCTCAGAGAGAAACCAGAAGGAAGCTTTCTGTGAAACTGCACTGTGTCACCTGAATTCCACTCACACATTTAAACTTCTCTTTTCATTGAGCTGTGTCATAACATTGTTTTGGTTTAGTCTGCAAAGGGATATTCTGGAGGGCTTTAAGGCTTATGGTGAGAAAGGAAACGTCTTCAGATAGAAAATGGAGAGGAGCTATCTGGGGACTTACGTTCGGACGTGTGCATTCCACTCACAGAAATATACCTTTCTTCTCATAGAGGTTTCCAGAATCTCTTTTGGAGAAAAAGCTAAAAAACAGAAATTCGGGAGTATAGGGAAGGCTACGGTGAAAAAGGAAATATCCTCAGATAAAAACTGGAAAGAAGATTTCTGCGAAACTGCTTTGTGTTAGATATATTATTTCGTCTTGCATAGTTAAAACTTTTATTATATTACACATTTGGAAACTCCGTCATGCACAGATCCGCGAAGGGACTTTCAGCAGTACATTCAGGCCTACGGTGAAAGAGGAGATATCTTCACATAAAAACTGGATAGAAGCTTCCTGAGAAACTACTTTGTGATGTATGCATTCCACTCAGGGAGTTATATCTCTTTTCTCACAAGGCAGTGTTTGAACACTGTTCCATCTGAAACCGAAAAAGTGAAATTTCGCAATGCATTGAGGACTATGGCGAAAAGTGAAATATACTGAAATAAAATCGAGTAAGAAGCATTACAAGTGTCTGCTTTCTGATATGTGCATTCATTTCAGAGACTTAATGCTTACTCTATGTTGCACAGTTTCAAAACTCTGTCTTTGAAGAATCTGTGATGGGATATTTAATGATGCACAGAGGCTTTTGGTGAGCCAGGAAACATCTTCCGATGAAACCTCCAGAGAAATGTTCTCAGCAACTGCTTTGTGATGTGTGTATTCGTCTCCTAGAGTTAAACCATTTTTTGGATTGAGGCACTTGAAATCACTGTTTTTGTGGAATCTGAGGAAGTACATTTGGGAACGATCCTTAGAATATGGAGAAACAAATATCCTCAGGTAAAATCCAGAAGGAAGCTTTCTGTGCAACTGCTCTGTGTTGTCTCAGTTCCTCTCACTCAGTTAATCCTCTCGTTTCATTGGGCAGTTTTCTAATCTTATGCATGTTTAGCGTGTGATGGGACATTCAGGAGCACTTTGAGGCTAACGGTGAAAGAAGAAATATGTTCAGACCGAAACTGGAGAGAAGATTCCCGAGGAAATGCTTTGTGACCTGTGCATTCCACTCACAGTATTATAACTCTCTTCTCATACAGGGTAGGGGAAACCCTTTTGGATAAACAGGTACCAAGTGATATTCGGTAGAATGTTGATGCCATTGGTGAAAAGGGAAATACCTCAGACAAAACGTGGAAAGATGCTTTCTAGGAAACTATTCTGTGATATGTGTAATAATCTCACTTAGATAAAGCCTTCTTTGCATTACATAGCTTGGAAACTGTCATGGATGGATCCATGAAGGGACTTTCAGGCGCACATCCAGGACTATGGTGAAAAAGGAAATATCTTCAGATAAAAACTGGAAAGAGGCTTTCTGTGAATCTGCTTTTTGCTTTATTTATTCATCTTTCATAGATGAAGCTTCCCTTACATTACACAGCTTGAAAACTCCCTCATGGATGGATCCCCGAATGAATATTTGGGATCACATTCAGGTCTATGGTGACATAGCAAGTATAGTCAGATACAAACTGGAGAGAAACTTTCTGAGAAACTGATTGGTGATGTGTGCATTCCACTCAGGGATTTATAAGTTTCTTCTCATACGGCTCAGTTTGAACACTGTTCCTGTAAAACAAAAAGTGTGATATTTGGAGCACATTGAAGTCTGTGGCAAAAAGTGTAATTTCGTCAAATAAAAAACAGAAAGAAGCACTCGAAGAAACTGCTCTCTGACATGTCCATGTTTTTCACAGGGTTAAAGCTTACTCTACATTTTCCAGTTTGAGAGACGGTCTTTGAAGGTTCTGCGAAGGGATAGTAAGTGGAGACCGGAGGCCTGTGTGAGGCAAAGAAATGTCTTCCATCGAAAATCGGAGAGAAGCTTTCTGAGTAACTCTTTTGTGATGCTTGTATTCATCTCATAGAGTTAAATCATTCTTTGGGTTCAGCAGTTTGAAATCACTCTTTCTGTGGAATCTGAGAAAGGACATTTGGAAACGCTCTTTAGAATATCCTGAAAAAGAAATAACCTCAGAGAGAAACCAGAAGGAAACATTCTGTGAAACTGCTCTGTGTCACGTGAATTCCACTCACACAGTTAAGCTTCTCTTTTCATTGAGGTGTACCATAACACTGGTTTTGTTTAGTCTGTGAAGGGACATTCTGGAGGGCTTTGAGGCTTACTGTAAGAAAGGATACATCCTCAGAGAGAAACTAGAGGGATGCTTTCTGAGAAACTACTTTGTGATGTATGCATTCCAATCCGGAAGTTATACCGCTTTTCTCACAAGGCAGTGTTAGAACACTGTTCCTGTGAAACTGAAAAAGTGATATATCGGAACACATTGGGGACTGTGGCGAGTAGTGAAATATACTGTTGTAAAATGGAGGAAGAAGCGTTCCAAGAACCTGCTCTCTGATATGTGCATTCTCTTCCCAGAGATATTGCTTACTCTATGTTGCCCAGTTTTGAAACTCTGTCTTTGAAGGATCTGTGAAAGGATATTTAATGACGCCTGGAGGCTTGTGGTGAGCGAGGAAACGTCTTCCAATGAAACCTGCAGAGAATCGTTCTGAGCAACGGCTTTGCAATGTGTGTATTCGCCTCCTAGAGTTAAACCATTCTTTGGTTTGCGCAGCTTGAAATCACTGTTTTTGTGGAATCTGAGGAAGGACATTTGGGTATGATCCTTAGAATATGGAGAGATATATCCTCAGGTAAAATCCAGAAGGAAGCTTTCTGTGAAACTGCACTGTGTCATCTTAATTCCTCTCACTCAGATAAGCCTCTCTTTTCATTGAGCAATTTTCTAGCCCTGTGTATGTTTAGCTTGTGATGGGATATTCGGGAGCACTTTAAGGCTAACGGTGAAAAAGGAAATATGT
>NW_012117699.1:685936-691462 GCF_000951035.1 Colobus angolensis palliatus | reverse complement strand
CAGACCGTAACTGGAGAGAAACTATCCGAGGAAGTGCTCTGTGATGTCTGCATTCCAGTCACAGTGTTATACCTCTGTTCTCATATAGATTCGGGGAAACCCTTTTGCAGAAACAAGTACCAAGTGATATTTGGGAGCATTTTCATGCCGATAGTGAAAAGGGAAATAGCCTCAGAGAAAAACTTGAAAGAAGTTTTCTGGGAAACTACTGTGTGATATGTGTAATCATCTAGATAAATGTATCTTTAACTACATAGATACAGCTTTCTTTACATTACACAGCTTCGAAACTGTCATAAGGGGATCCACGAAGGGACCTGCTGGAGCACATTCTGGACTATGGTGAAAAAGGAAATATCTTCAGATAAAATCTGGAAAGAAGCTTTCTGTGAATGGGCTTTTTGCTATGTTTATTCATCTCACATATATGAAGCTTTCTTCACATTACACAGCTTGGAAACTCCCTCGTGATGGATCCATGAATGGATATTTGGGATCACATTCGGGCCTATGGTGAAATGGGAAATATAGTCAGATAAAAACTGGAGAGAATCTTTCTGAGAAACTGCTTGATGACGTGTGCATTCCACCCAGGGAGTTGTAACTTTCTTCGCAAAAGGCACAGTTTGAATAGTGTTCCTGTAAAATTAAAAGAGTGATATTCAGAGCATATAGAAGACTATGTCAAAAAGTGAAATGTCCTCGAACAAAAAAAAAAGAAGCAATCGAAGAAACTGCTCTCTGACATATCCACTCTTTTCACAGGGTTAAAGCTTCCTATACATTTCCCAGTTTGAATGTCTGTCTGTGACGATTGTGCGAACAGATAGTTAGTGGCAAGTGGAGGTCTGTGTGAGGCAAGGAAATGTCTTCCATTGAAAATTGGAGAGAAGCCTTCTGCACAACTCTTTTGTGATGTTCGTATTCATCTCATAGCGTTAAATCATTCTTTGAATAGAGCAGTTCGAAATCACTGTTTCTGTCTAATCTGAGAAAGGACATTTGGAAAAGCTCTTTAGAATATCCTGAAAAAGAAAAAACCTCAGAGAGAAACCAGAAGGAAGCTTTTGGTGAAACTACTCTGTGTCACGTGAACTCTGCTCACACAGTTAAGCTTCTCTTTTTATTCAGCTGTATCATAACACTGTTTGATTTAGTCTGTGAAGGGATATTCTGGAGGGCTATGAGGCTAACGGTGAGAAAGGAAACATCTTAAGATAGAGACTGGAGAGAAGCATTCTGAGGAGCTGCTTTGTGACGTGTGCATCCAACTAACAGAAATATACCTTTCTTCTCCTAAAGGATTATGGAATCCCTTTTGGAGAAAAAGGTACCAAGAGATATTCGGGAGTATAGTGATGAGCAAATACTGGAAAGAAGATTTCTGTGAAACTGCTTGTGTTAGACATATTCATTCATCTCACATAGTTGAAACTCTATTTGTATTATGCAGTTTGGAAACTCCATCATGCACAGATCCATGAAGGAATGTTCGGGGGCACATTCAGGCCTACAGTGAAAGAGCAGATATCTTCAGAAAAAAATGGATAGAAGCTTTCTGAGAAACTGCTTTGTGATGTATGCATTCCTCTCAGGGCGTTATACCTCTTTTCTCACAAGGCAGTGTGAACACTGTTCCTCTGAAACCGAAAAAGTGATATTTTGGAACGCATTGAGGCCTATGGTGAATAGTGAAATATACTGAAATAAAATCGAGGAAGAAGCGTTTCAAGAATCTGCTCTTTGATACCTGCACTCAGTTCACCGAGTTAATGCTTACTCTATGTTTCCCAGTTTGGAAACTCCGTCTTTGAAGAATCTGCAAAGGGATATTTAGTGATGCCCAGAGGCTTGTGGTGAGCGAGGAAACATCTTCCGATGAAACCTGTAGAGAAACGTTCTGAGCAACTGCTTTGCGATATGTGTATTCATCTGCTAGAGTTAAACCATCCGTTGCAGTGAACAGCGTGAAATCACTGTTTTTGTGGAATCTGAGGAAGGACATTTGGGAACGAACCTTAGAATATGGAGAAAGAATAATCCTCAGGAAAAATGCAGAAGGAATCTTTCTGTGAAACTGCTCTGTGTTGTCCTAATTCCTTTCACTCAGATAGGCCTCTCTTTTCATTGAGCCATTTTCTAGCCCTGTGTATGTTTAGCGTGTTATGGGATATTTGGGAGCACTTTGAAGCTTACGGTGAAAAAGGAAATATGTTCAGACCGAAACTGGAGAGAAGCTTTCTGAGGAACTGCTTTGTGACGTGTGCATTCCAGTCACAGTGTTATACCTCTCTTCTCATACAGCCTTGGGGAAACCCTTTTGGAGAAACAGTTACCAAGTGATATTCGGGAGCATGTTGATGCCGATGGTGAAAAGTGAAATAGCCTCAGACAAATACTGGAAAGAACCTTTGTAGGAAACTACTCTGTGATATGTGTAATCATGTCACATAGATAAAGATTTCTTTACATTACGCAGCTTGGAAACTGTCATAGACTTATCCACGAAGGGACCTTTGGGAGCACAATCAGGACTATGGTGAAAATGTCAATATCTTCAGATAAAAACTGGAAAGAAGCTTTTTGTGAATCCGCTTTTTTGTTATGTTTATTCATTTCACATAGATGAAGCTTTCTTTACATTACGCAGCTTGGAAACTCCCTCGTGGATGGATTTGTGAAGGGATATTTGGGATCACATTGAGGCCTATGGTGAAATAGCAAATATAGTCAGATAAAAACTGGAGAGAAGGTTTCTGAGAAAGTGCTTTGTGACGTGAGCTTTCCACTCTGAGTGCTATACCGCTCGTCTCATAAAGCGTCGGGGAAATCTTTTTGGAGCAACAGGTACCAAGTGATATTCGGGAGCATGTTGATGCCAATGGTGAAAAGAGAAATAGCCTCAGACAAAAACTGGAAAGAAGTGTTGTAGGAAACTACTCTGTGATAAATGTAATCATCTCAAATAGATAAAGCTTTCTTTTTTTTACGCAGCTTGGAAACTGTCATGGACGGATCCACGAAAGGACCTTCGGGAGCATATTCAGGACTATGGTGAAGAAGGAGATATCTTCAGATAAGAATTGGAAAGAAGCTTTCCGTGAATCTGATTTTTGCTGTGTTTATTCATCTCATAGAGATGAAGCTTTCTTTACATTGCACGGCTTGGAAACTCCCTCTTGGATGGATCCGCAAAAGGATATTTAGGATCACATTCGGGCCTATGGTGAAATAGCAAATATATTCAGATAAAAACTGGAGAGAAGCTTTCTGAGAAAATGCTTGGTGTCATGTGCATTCCACTCAGGGAGTTATAACTTTCTTCTCATAAGGTACAGCTTGAACACTGTTCCTGTAAAACAAAAAGACTTATATTCAGAGCACATGGAAGACAATGGCAAAAAGTGAAATGGCATCCAATAAAAAACAGAAAGAAGCACTCGAAGAAACTGCTCTCTGACATGCCCATTCTTTTCACTGGGTTAAAGCTTTCTCTACATTTCCGAGTTTGAAAGTCAGTCTTTGAGGATTCTGCAAAGGGATTGTCAGTGGTTACCAGAGGACTGAGTGAGGTAATGTAATATCTTCTATCAAAAATTTGAGAGAAGCTTTCTGGGCAACATTTTTATGATGTTTGCATTCATCTTAGAGAGTTGAATCATTCTTTGTATTGAGCAGTTTGGAATCACTGCTTCTGTGGAATCTGACAAAGAACATTTGGAAACTTTCTTTAGAATACCCTGAAAAAGAAATAATATCAGAAAGAATCCAAAGGGAAGCTTTCTGTGAAATTACTCTGTGTCACATGAATTCTGCTCACACAGTTAAGCTTCTCTTTTCATTGCTCAGTATCATAACACTGTTTTTCTTTAGTCTGCAAAGGGATATTCTGGAGTGCTTCGAGGATTACAGTGAGAAAGGAAACATCTTTAGACAGTAACTGGAGAGCAGCTTTCTGTGGTGCTGCCTTGTGACATGTGCATTCCACTCACAGAAATATACCGTTCTTATCATAGAAGATTCTGTAACTCTTTTTGAAGAAAAAGCTACCAAGAGACATTCAGGAGTATAGGGACGGATATGGTGAAAAAGGAAATATTGTCAGACAAAAACTGGAAAGAAAATTTCTGTGAAAATGCTTTGTGTTAGATATACTTATTCATCTTGCATAGTTAAAACTTTTCTTATATTACGCAGTTTGGAAACTCCATCATGAACACATCCACGAAGGGACAATTGGTAGCACATTCAGGCCAATGGTGAAAAAGGAGGTATCTTCAGATAAAAACTAGATAGAAGCTTTCAGAAAAACTCCTTTTGGTGTATGCATTCCACTCAGAGACTTATACCTCTTTTGTCACAAGGCAGTGTTAGAACACTATTCTTGTGAAAACGAATAAGTGATATTTCAGGGCACATTGAGTACTATGGTGAATAGTGAAATATACTGAAATAAAATCGAGGAAGAAGCGTTCCAGCAATCTGCTCTCCAATATGTGAATTCACTTCACAGGGTTGATACTTACTCTATGTTGTCCAGTTTTGAAAGTCTGTCTTTGAAAAATCTGTGAAGGAATGTTTATTGACACCCGGAGGTTTGTGGTGAGCGAGAAAACACCTTCCAACGAACTTGCAGAGAGAAGTTCTGAGCAACTGCTATGCGATGTGTGTATTCGTCTCATAGAGTTAAACCATTCTTTGGATTGAGCAGCTTGAAATCAGTGTTTTTGTGGAATCTGAGAAAGGTCATTTGGGAAAGATCATTAGAATATGGAGAAAGAAATATCCTCAGGCAAAATTCAGAAGGAAGCTTTCTGGGAAACTGCACTGTGTCATCTTCATTCTTCTCACTCAGATAAGCCTCTCTTTTCACTGAGTAGTTTTCTAGCCCTGTGTATGTGAAGCGTGTGATGGGATATTCGGGAGCACTTTGAGGCTAACGGTGAAAAAGAAAATATATACAGACAGAAACTGAAGAGAAGCTTTCCGAGGAAATGCTTTGTGGCGTGTGCATTTCAGTCACAGTGTTCTACCTCTCTTCTCATACAGCATCAGGGAAAGCCTTTTGGAGAAACAGGTACCAAGCGATATACGGGAGCATGTTTATGCCGATGGTGAAAAGCGAAATAGCCTCAGACAAAAACGGGAAAGAAGCTTCTAGGGAACTACTCTGTGATATCTGTAATCATCTCACATAGATAAAGCTTTCTTTACATCCTCTTCTTATATAGTGTCAGGGAAACCTATTTGGAGAAACAGGTACCAAGTGAATACGGGAGCATGTTTATGCCGATGGTGAAAAGCGAAATAGCCTCAGGCAAAAACGGGAAAGAAGCTTCTAGGGAACTACTCTGTGATATCTGTAATCATCTCACATAGATAAAGCTTTCTTTACATTACACAGCTTGGAAACTGTCATGGACGGATCCATGAAGGCACCTTCAGGAGCACATTCTGGACTACAGTGAGAAAGGAAATATCTTCAGATAAAAACTAGAAAGAAGCTTTCTGTAAATCTCTTTTTTG
>NW_012117699.1:674516-685886 GCF_000951035.1 Colobus angolensis palliatus | reverse complement strand
CTATGGTGAAATAGGAATTATAGTCAGATAAAAACTGGAGAGAAGCTTTCTGAGAAACTGCTTGGTGATGTGTGCATTCCACTCAGGGAATTATAACTTTCTTCACATAAGGCACAGTTAGAACACTGTTCCTGTAAAACCAAAAGAGTCATACTCAGACCACAATGAAGACTATGGCGAAAAGTGAAATGTCGTCCAATAAAATCAGAAAGAAGCACTCAAAGGAACTGCTCTCTGACATGTCCATTCTTTCCACAGGGTTAAAGCTTACTCTACATTTCCCAGTTTGAAAGTCGGTCTTTGAGCATTCTGCAAAGGGATAGTATGTGGCGACCGGAGGCCTTTGTGAGGCAAGGAAATGTCTTACATCAAAAATCAGAAAGAAGCTTTCTGCGTAACTCTTTTGTGATGTTTGTATTCATCTCATAGTGTTAAATCATTCTGTGGATTGAGCAGTTTGAAATCAATGTTTCTGTAGAATCTGAGAAAGGACATTTGGAAACGCTATTTAGAATATCCTGAAAAAGAAATAACCTCAGAGCGAAAACAGAAAGAACCTTTCTGTGAAACTGCACTGTGTCACGAGAATTCCGCTCGTACAGTTAAGCTTCTCTTTTCATTGAGCTGTATCATAACACTGTTTCTGTTTAGTCTGCGAAGGGATATTCTGGGAGGCTTTGAGGCTTATGGTGAGAAAGGGAACGCCTTCAGATGGAAACTGGAGAGAAGCTTTCCGAGGAACTGTTTTGTAAGGTGTGCATTCCACTCTCAGAAATATACCTTTATTCTCCTAGAGGATTCCGGAATCCCTTTTGGAGAAAACGCTACCAAGAGATATTCAGGAGTATAGCGACGACTATGGGGAAAAAGGAAGTATTCTCAGACAAAATTGGAAAGAAGATTTCTTTGAATCTGCTTTGTGTTATGTTTATTCATCTCGCATAAATGAAGCTTTCATTACATTACTCAGCTTGGAAACTCCCTCGTGGATGGATCCACGAAGAGATAATTGGGGTCACCTTTGGGCCTATGGTGGAATAGGAAATATAGTCAGATAAAAAATAAAGAGAAGCTTTTTGAGAAACTGCTTTGTGATGTGTGCATTCCAGTCAGGGAGTTATAGTTTCGTATCATAAGGCACAGTTTGAACACTGTTCCTGTATAACCAAAAGAGTGATATTCAGAGCACATTGAAGACTATGGCGAAAAGTGAAATGTTGTACAATAAAAAACAGAAAGAAGCACTCAAAGAAGCTGCTCTGTGACATGCCCATTCTTTCCACAGGGTTCAAGCTTACTCTACCTTTACCAGTTTGAAAGTCAGTCTTTGAGTTTTCTGCGAAGGGACAGTAATTGGCAACCAGAGGCCTGCATTGAGCAAGGAATTGTCTTCCATCGGAAATCGTAGAGAAACTTTCTCTGCAACTCTTTTGTGATGTTTGTATTCATCTCATAGCGTTAAATCATTCTTTAAATTGAGCAGTTTGAAATCACTCTTTCTGTGGTATTTGAGAAAGGACATTTGGAAACGCTCTTTAGAATATCCTGAAAAAGAAATAACCTCAGAGAGAAACCAGAAGGAAGCTTTCTGTGAAACTGCTCTGTGTCACGTGAATTCTGCTCACACAGTTAAGCTTCTCTTTTCATAGAGCATTATCATAACACTGTTTTGTTTAGTCTGCAAAGGGATATTCTGGAGCCCTTTGAGGATTATGGTGAGAAAGGAAACAACTTTAGAGAGAAAGTATAGGGAAGCTTTTAGAGGAGCTGCTTTGTCACATGCGCATTCCACTCACAGAAATATCCCTATCTTCTCATAGAGGATTCCGGAATGCCTTTTGTAGGAAAAGCTACCAACAGACACTGAGGAGAATAGGGATCACTCTGGAGTAAAAGGAAATATCCTCGGACAAAGAGTCAAAAAAAGATTTCTGTGAAACTCCTTTGTGTTAGATATTTTTTTTATATCGCATAGTTAATACTTCTTTTCTATTACGCAGTTTGGAAACTCTGTCATGCACGGATCTGCGAAGGGACGTCCAGGGGCACATTCAGGCCTACAGTGAAAGAGGAGATGTCTTCAGATAAAAACTGAATAGAAGCTTTATGAGAAACTACTTTGTGATATATGCATTCCACTCAGGGAGTTATACCTCTTTTCTCACAAGGTAGTGTTTGAACACTCTTCCTCTGAAATCGAAAAAGTGATATTTTGGAACACATTGAGGACTATGGCCAATAGTGAAATATACTGAAATAAAATCGAGGATGAAGCATTCCAAGAATCTGCTCTCTGATATGTGCATTCACTTCACAGAGTTAATGTTTACTCTACATTGCCCAGTTTTGGAACTGTGAAGGGATATTTAGTGACACCTGGAGGCTTGTGGTGAATCAGGAAACGTCTTCCGATGAATCCTGTGGAGAAACTTTCTGAGCAACTGCTTTGCGATGTGTATATTCATTCATCTCATAAAATTATACGATTCCTTGGATTGAGCAGCTTGTAATCACTGTTTTTGTGGTATCTGAGGAAGGACATTTGGGAACGATCCTTAGAATATGGAGAAAGAAATATCCTCAGGTAAATTCCAGAAGGAATCTTTCTGTGAAACTGCTCTGTGTCGTCTTAATTCCTCTGGCTCAGTTAAGCCTCTCATTTCATTGAGTAGTTTTCTACCCGTGTGTATGTTTAACATATGATGGGATATTCAGGAGCAATTTGAGGCTTATGCTGAAAAAGGAAATATGTTCAGACAGCAACTGGAGAGAAGCTTTCAGAGGAACTGCTTTATGACGTGTTCATACCAGTCACAGTGTTATACCTGTCTTCACATACAGCATCAGGGAAACCCTTTTGGAGAATCAAGTACGAAGTGATATTTGGGAGCATGTTGATGCCGGCGGTGAAAAGGGAAAAAATCTCAGACAAAAACTGGAAAGAAGCTCTCTAGGAAACTACTCTGCGATATGTGTAATCATCTCACATAGATAAAGCTTTCTTTATATTATGCAGCTTGGAAACTGTCATGGACGGATCCACGAAGGGACCTTTGGGAGCACATTCTGGACTCTGGTGAAAAAGGAAATATCTTCAGATAAAAACTGCAAAGAAGCTTCCGGTGAATCAGCTTTTTGCAATATTTATTGATCTCACATAGAAATATAGTCAGATAAACACTGGAGAGAAGCTTTCTGAGAAACTGCTTCTCTTCAGTTTCTATCTGAAGACGTTTCCTTTCTCACCGTAAGGCTCAAAGACGCTCAGAGTATCCCTTTGCAGACTAAACAAAAACAGTTTTATTATACAGCTAAATGAAAAGGGAAGTAACTTTGTGAGCAAAACTCAAGTGACATTGAGCATTTCCACAACAAGCTTCCTTCTGGTTTCTATCTGCGGTTATTTCTTTTTCAGAATATTCTAAAGAGCATTTCCAAATGTCCTTTCTCAGATTATACAGAAACAGTGATCTCAAAATGCTCAATCCAAAGGATGATTTAACTCTATGAGATGAATGCAAACATCAAAAAAGAGTTGCCCAGAAAGCTTCCCTCCGATTTTCGATGGAAGACATTTCCTTGCATCACACAGTCTTCCAGTTGCCACTTACTATCCCTTAGCAGAACCCTCAAAGACAGACTTTCAAACTGGGAAATGTAGAGTAAGGTTTATGCCTGTGAAAAGAATGGACATGTCAGAGAGCAGTATCTTCGAGAGCTTCTTTCTGTTTATTATTGGAAGACATGGCAGTTTTTGCCATAGTCTTCAGTGTGCTCCGAATATCACTCTTTGGGTTTTACAGGAACAGTGTTCAAACTGTGCCTAATGAGAAGAAAGTTATAATTTCCTGAGTGGAATGCACACATCAGCAAGCAGTTTCTCAGAAAGTATCTCTCCCATTTTTAGCTGACTATATATGCTATTTCACCATTGTCCCGAATGTGATCCCAAACATCCACGAGGGAGTTTCCAAGCTGCGTAATGTAAAGAAAGCTTCATCTATGTGAGATGAATAAACATAACAAAATCAGATTCACTGAAAACTTCTTTCCGGTTTTTATCTGAAGATATTTCCTTTTTTAAACATAGTCCAGAATGTGCTCCTGAAAGTTTCTTCATGGATCCGTCCATGACAGTTTCTAAGATGCATAATGTAAAGAAAACTTTATTTATGTGAGTTGATTAGTTATCACAGAGTAGTTTCCTAGAAAGCTTCTCTCGAGATTTTCTCTGAGGCTATTTCCCTTTTCACCATCGACATCACCATGCTCCTGAATATCAGTTGGTACCTGTTTCTCCAAAAGGATTTCCCCGATGCTGTATGAGAAGAGAGGCTTATCTGAGTGAGAGGAATTAGGACGACACAGAGCAGTTTCACAGAATGCTTCCTTCTGGACTTTTCCTGAGGATATTTCCTTCTCCATATTCTAAGGATCACTCCCAAATATCCTTCCTCAGATTCCACAAAAACAGTGATTTCAAGCTGATTAATCGAAAGAATGGTTTAGTTCTGTGATACGAATACAGACATTGCAAAGCAGTTGCTCAGAACGTCTCTCTGCAGGTTTCATTGGAAGACGTTTCCTCGCTCACCACAAGCCTCTGGGTGTCACCAAATATCCCTTCAGAGATTCTACAAAGACAGAGTTTCGCAAGAGGGCAACATAGAGTAAGCATTAACTCTTGGAAGTGAATGCACATATCAGAGAAGAGATTGCTGGAACGCTTCTTCCTCGATTTTATTTCAGCATATTTCATTATTTGCCATAGTCCTCAACGCATTCCGAAATATCACCTTTTCGGTTTCACAGGAACAGTGTTCAAACGCTGCCTTGTAAGAAAAGAGGTATACCTCCCAGAGTGGAATGCATACATCACAAAGTAGTTTCTCAGAAAGCTTCTATCCAGTTGTTATCTGAATATATCTCCTCTTTCACCATTGGCTTGAATGTGCTCCCGAATGTCCCTTCGCAGTTCTGTGCATGATGGAGTTTCCAAACTGCATAATATAATTAAAGTTTTAACTATGTGAGAAGAATAAATATATTTAACACAAAGCTGTTTCACAGAAATCTTCTTTCCAATTTTTGTCTGAATATATTTCCTTTACACCCTAGTCGTGAATGTGCTCCCGAAGGTCCCTTCTTGGATCCGTCCATGACAGATTCCAAACTGTGTAATGTAAATTAAGCTTTATCTATGTGAAATGATTACACATATCACAGAGTAGTTTCCTAGAAAACTTGTTTCCAGTTTTTGTCGGAGGCTATTTCCCTTTTCACCATGGGCATCAACATGCCCCCGAATATCACTTCGTAACCTCTTTCTCCAAAAGGATTTCCGAGATGCTCTATGGGACAAGAGACATAACACTGTGATTGGAATGCACACATCACAAAGCAGTCCCTCGGAAAGCTTCTCTCCAGTTTCGGTCTGAACATATATACTTTTTCACCATTAGCCTCAAAGTGCTCCCGAATATCTTATCACACGCTAAACATACACAGGAATAGAAAACTGCTCAATGAAAAGAGAGGCTTATCTGAGTGAGAGAAATTAAGAGGACAAAGAGCAGTTTCACAGAAAGCTTCCTTCTGGATTTTACCTGAGGATGTTTCTTTTTCCATATTCTAAGGATCATTCCCAAATGTCCTTCCTCAGATTCCACGAAAACAGTGATTTCAAGCTGCTCAATCCATAGAATGGTTTAAATCTAGGAGACGAATACACACATCGCAAAGCAGTTGCTCAGAACGTCTCTCTGCAGGTTACATTTGAAGACGTTTCCTCGCTCACCACAAGCCTCCGGGCATCACTACATATCCCTTCACAGATACTTCAAAGACAGAGTTTCGAAATCTGGCCATATAGAATAAGCATTAACTCTGTGAAGTGAACGCACATATCAGAGATCAGATTCTTGGAACGCTTCTTCTTCGATTTTTTTTCAGTATATTTCACTGTTTGTCAGAGTCCCGAATGCTTTCTGAATTGTCACATTTTTGGTTTCACAGGAACAGTGTTCAAACGCTGCCTTGTTAGAAAACAGGTATAACTCCCTGAGTGGAGTGCATACATCACAAAGTATTTTCTCAGAAAGTTTCTATGTAGTTTTATCTGAAGATTTCTCCTCTTTCACCTTTGGCCTCAATTTGCTCCCTAATGACCCTTTGCGAATCCGTGCATGACGGAGTTTCCAAACTGCTTAATAAAGGCAAAGTTTAACTATGCAAGACGAATAAATATATCCAACACAAAGCAGTTTCACAGAAATCTTCTTTCCAGTTTTTGTCTGAGGATATTTCCTTTTTGACCATAGCCCTCTCTATACTCCTGAATGTATTTTGGTAGCTCTTTCTCCAAAAGGGATTCTGGAATCCTCTAGGAGAAAACAGGAACAGTATTCAAACACTGCTCTGTGAGAAAAGAGGTATAACCCCCTGGGTGGAATGCATACATCACAATATAGTTTCTCAGAAAGCTTCTATCCAGTTTTAATCTGAAAATATCTCCACTTTCACTGTAGGCCTGAATGTGCTCCCGAATGTCTCTTGGCAGATAAATATAGCTAACACAAAGCAATACAAGTGACATTTCGGAACGCATTGAGGACTATGGCGAATAGTGAAATATACTGAAATAAAATCAAGGAAGAAGCATTCCAAGAATCTGCTCTCTGATATGTGCATTCACTTCACAGAGTTAATGTTTACACTATGTTGCCCAGTTTCAAAACTCTGTCTTTGAAAAATCTGTAAAGGGATATTTAGTGACACCTGTAGCCTTTTGGTGACTGAGGAAACGTCTTCCAATGAAACCTGCAGAGAAATGTTCTGAGAAACAGCTTTGTGATGTGTGTATTCAACTCCAAGAGTTAAACCATTCTTTAGATTGCGCAGCTAGAAATCATAGTTTTTGTGGAATCTGAGGAAGGATATTTGGGAACGATCCTTAGAATATGGAAAGAGAAATATCGTCTGGTAAAATCCAAAAGGAAGCTTTCTGTGAAACTTCTCTGTGTTGTCTTCATTCCTCTCACTCCGATAAGCCTCTCTTTTCATTGAGCAGTTTTCTAGCCCTGTGTATGTTTAGCGGGTGATGGGACATTCGGGAGCACTTTGAGGCTAATGGTGAAATAGGAAATATGTTCAGACCGAAAATGGAGAGAAGCTTTCCGAGGAACTTCTTTGTGACGTGTGCATTCCAGTCACCATTTTATACCTCTCTTCTCATACAGCATCAGGGAGACCCTTTTGAAGAAACAGGTACCAAGGGATATTCGGGAGCATGGTGATGCCGATGGTAAAAAGGGAAATAGCCTCAGACAAAAACTGGAAAGAAGTTTTCTAGGACACTACACTGTGATATTTGTAATCATCTCACATAGATAGAGCTTTCTTTACATTATGCAGCTTGGAAACTGTCATGGACGGATCCACGAAGGGACCTTTGGGAGCACATACTGGACTCTGGTGAAAAACGAAATATCTTCAGATAAAAACTGGCAAGAAGCATTCTGTGAATCTGCTTTTTGCTATGTTTATTCATCTCACATAGATGAAGCTTCCTTTACATCATGCAGCTTGAAAACTCCCACGTGGATGGATCTATGAAGGGATATTTGGGATCACATTCAGGCCTATTGTGAAAGAGGAAATTCAGTCAGATAAAAAATGGAGAGGAGCTTTCTGAGAAACAGCTTGGTGATGTGTGCATTCCACTCAGGGAGTTATAACTTTCTTCTCATGATGCACAGTTTGAACACTCTTCCTATAAAACCAAAAGTGTGATATTTGCAGCACATTGAAGACTATGGCAAAAAGTGAAATGTCATGCACAAAAAACCAGGAAGGAGCAATGGAGAAAACTAGTGTATGACATATCCATTCTTTTCACATGTTTCAAGCTTACTCTACATTTGCCAGTTTGAATGTCTGTATTTGAGGGTTCTGCGAAGGGATAGTAAGTGGCAATCAGTGGCCTATGTCGAGCAAGGAAGTGTCTTCCATCAAAAATCATAACACTGTTCTTGTTTAGTCTGTGAAGGGATATTCTGGAGTGCTTTGAGGCTTATGGTGAGAAAGGAAACATCTTCAGATAGAAAATGGAGAGAAGCTTTCTGAGGAGCTGCCTTGTGACGTGTGCATTCCACTCACAGAAATATATATTTTTCTTCTGGAGGATTCCAGAAACTCTTTTGTAGAAAGAGCTACAAAGACAATCGGGAGTATAGGGAGGGCTATGGTGATAAAGGAAATATCCTCAGACAAAAACTGGAAAGAAGATTTCTGTAAAACTGCTTTGTGTTAGGTATATTTATTCGACGTGCATAGTTAAAACTCTAGTTGTATTACACAGTTTGGAAACTCTGTCATGCACGGATATGCGAAGGGTCATTAGGAAGTACATTGGGGCCGAAGGTGAAAGAGGAGAAATCTTCAGATAAAACTGCATAGAAGCTTTCTGAGAAACTATCTTGTGATGTATGCATTCCACTCAGGGATTTATACCTGTTTTCTCACAAGGCAGCTTTTGTACACTCTTCCTGTGAAACTGAAAATGTGATATTTCAGAACACATTGAGGACTATGGCGAATAGTGAAATATACTGAAGTAAAATCTAGGAAGAAGCATTTCAAGAATCTGCTCTCTGATATGTGCATTCACTTAACAAGGTTAATGCATACTCTTTGTTGCCCAGCTTCAAAACTCTGCCTGAAGGATCTGAGAAGGGATATTTAGTGACGCCTTAAGGCATGTCGTCAATGAGGAAACATCTTCTGATGAAACCTGCAAAGAAAGGTCTGAGCACCTGCTTTGCGATCTGTGTATTTGCCTCCTACAGGTAAGCCGTTCTGTTGATTGAGCAGCTTGAAACCACTGTTTTTGTGGAATCTGAGGATGTATAATCAGAAACGATCCTTAGAATATGGAGAAAGAAATATACTCAGGAAAATCCAGTAGGAAGCTTTCTGTGAAACTGCTCTGTGTTGTCTTAATTCCTCTCGCTCTGTTGAGCTTCTCATTTCATTGAGCAGTTTTCTAACCATGTGTATGTTTAGCGTGTGATGGGATACTCAGGAGCACTTGGAGGATTACGGTGAAAAAAGAAATATGTTCAGACCGAAACTGGAGAGAAGCTTTCCGAGGAACTGCTTTGTGACGTGAGCATTCCACTCACAGTGTTATACCTTTCTTCTCATACAGCGTTAGGGAAACCCTTTTGGCGATACAGATACCAAGTGATATTCGGGAGCATGTTGATGCCGATGGTGAAAAGGGAAATACTCTCAGACAAAAACAGGAAAAAAACGTTCTAGGAAACTATTCTGTGATATGTGCAATCATCTCACATAGATAAAGCTTTGTTTACATTACACAGCATGGAAACTGTCATGGACATATAAACGAAGGGATCTTCGGGAGCACATTCAGGACTATGGTGAAAAAGAAAATATCTTCAGTTAAAAACTGGAAAGAAGCTTTCTGTGAATCTGCTTTTTGTTATGTTTATTCATCTCACATAGACGATGCATTCTTTATATTAAACAGCCTGGAAGCTCCCTCGTGGATGGATCCACGGGGCAATATTTGGGATTACATCCGGGCCTATGGTGAAATAGGAACTATAGTCAGATAAAAACTGGAGAGAAGCTTTCTGAGATACTGCGTGGTTATGTGTGCATTCCACTCAGAGAGTTATAACTTTTTTCTCATAAGGCACAGTTTGAACACTGTTCCCGTAAAACCAAAAGAGTGATATTGGGACCACATTGAAGACTGCGGGAAAATGTGAAATGTTGTCCAATGAAAACAGAAAGAAGCACTCAAAGAAACTGCTCTCTGACATGTCCATTCTATTCACAGGCTTAAAACTCAGTTTGAAAGTCAGCCTTTGAGGTTTCTGCGAAGGGATAGTAAGTGGCAACTGGAGGCCTATGTCAACAAGGAAATGTCTTCCATCAAAAATAGGAGAGAATCTTTCTGTGCAACTCTTTCATAATGTTTGTATTCATCACATAGCGTTAAATGATTATTTAGATTGAGCAGTTTGAAATCACTGTTTCTGTGGAATCTGAGAAAGGACGTTTGGAAACGCTCTTTAGAATATACTGAAAAAGAAATAACCTCAGAAAGAAACCAGAAGGAAGCTTTCTGTGAAACTGCTCTGCATCTTGTGAATTCTGCTCACACAGTTACGCTTATCTTTTCATAGAACACTATCATAACACTGTTTTTGTTTAGTCTCCCAAGGGATATTCAGGGGCCCTTTGAGTCTTATGGTGAGAAAGGAAACTTCTCTAGATAGAAAGTGGAGAGAAGCTTTTTGTAGAGCTGCTTTGTGACATGTTCGTTCCACTCAAAGAAATATACCTTGCTTCTCATACAGCATTCTGGAATGCCTTTCGGAGAAAAACCTACCAAGAGATATTCGGGAGAATAGGGATGGCTTTGGAGAAAATGGTAATATCCTCGGACAAAAACTGGAAAGAATGTTTCTGTGAAACTCCTTTGTGTTGGATATATTTTTTTATCTCGCATAGTTAAAACTTTTCTTATATTGTGCAGTTTGGAAACTCCGTCATGTACGGATCTGTGAAGGGATATTCAGGAGCACATTCAGGCCGATGGTTAAAGAGGAGATATCTGCAAATAAAAGCTGGATAGAAGCTTGCTGAGTAACTACTTTGTGATGTATGCATTCCACTCAGGGAGTTATACCTCTTTTCTCAGTATGCAGTGTTTGAACACTGTTCCTGTGAAACCGAAAAAGTGATATTTCTGTTCGCATTGAGGACTATGGCGAATAGTGAAATATACTGAAATAAAATTGGGTAAGACGCGTTCCAAGAATCTGCTCTCTGATATGTGCATTCCCTTCACAGTTCTAATGCTTACTCTATGTTGCCCAGTTTCAAAATTCTGTCTTTGAAGAATCTGTGAAGGGATATTTAGTGACGCCCAGAGACTTGTGGTGAGCGAGGAAATGTCTTCCGATGAAGTCTGCAGAGAAACGTTCTCAGCAACTGCTTTGCGATGTGTGTATTCGTCTCATAGAGGTAAACCATTCTTTGGAATGAGCAGCTTGAAATCATTGTGTTTGTGGAATCTGAGGAAGGACATTTGGGAGCTATCCTGAGAACATGGAGAAAGAAATATCCTCAGGAAAAATCCAGAAGGAAGCATTCTGTGAAAATTATCAGTGTTGTCTTAATTTCTCTCACACAGATAAGCCTCTCTTTTCATTGAGCAGTTTTCTGGCCCTGTGTATGCTTAGCCTGTGATGGGATATTCGGGAGCACTTTGAGGCTAACAGTGAAAAAGGAAATATGTTCAGACCGAAACTGGAGAGAAGCTTTCCAAGGAAC
>NW_012117699.1:635197-674466 GCF_000951035.1 Colobus angolensis palliatus | reverse complement strand
TGATGGGATATTCGGGAGCACTTTGAGGCTAACAGTGAAAAAGGAAATATGTTCAGACCGAAACTGGAGAGAAGCTTTCCAAGGAACTGCTTTGTGACTTGTGCATTCCACTCACAGTGTTATACCTCTCTTCTCATACAGAGTCAGGGAAACCCTTTTGGAGAAACAGGTACCAAGTGATATTCGGGACCATGTTGATGCCGTTGGTGTAAAGGGAAATAGCCTCAGACAAACCTGGAAAGATATGTTCTAGGAAACTACTCTGTGATATTTGTAATCATCTCTCATAGATAAAGCTTTCTTTACGTTATGCACCTTAGAAAATGTCATGGATGGATCAATGAAGGGAACATCGGGAGCACATTCTGGACTATGGTAAAAAAGGAAATATCTTCAAATAAAAACTGGAAAGAAGCTTTCTGTGAATCTGATTTCTGCTATGTTTATTCAACTCACATAAGTGAAGCTTTGTTTACATTACACACCTTGGAATCTCCCTCGTGGATGGATCCACGAAGGGATATTTGGGATCACATTCGGGCCTCTGGTGAAATAGAAAATATAATCAGATAAAAACTGGAGAGAAGCTTTCTGAGAACTGCTTGGTGATGTGTTCATTCCACTCAGGGAGTTATAAATTCTTCTCCTAAGGCACAGTTTGAACAATGTTCCTGTAAAACCAAAAGAGTGATATTCGGAGCAAATTGAAGACTATGGCAAAAAGTGAAATGTCGTCCAATAAAAAGCAGAAAGAAGCACTCGAAGAAACTGCTCTCTGACATGTGCATTCTTTCCAAAGCGTGAAAGCTTTCTCTACATTTCACAGTTTGAAAGTCGGTCTTTGAGGGTTCTGCGAAGGGATACTAAGTGGCAGCCAGAGGCCTGTGTGAGGCAAGGAAATGTCTTCCATCAAGAATCGGAGGGAAGCTTTCTTCGCAACTCTTTTGTGACGTTTGTATTGATCTCATAGTGTTAAATCATTCTTTGGATTGAGCAGTTTGAAATCACTGTCTCTGAGGAATCTGAGACAGGACATTTGGAAGCCCTCTTTAGAATACCATGAAAAAGAAATAACCTCAGAGAGAAACAAGAAGGAAGCTTCCTGTGAAACTGCTCTGTGTCACGTGAATTCCACTCACACATTTAAGCTTCTCTTTTCATTGAGCTGTATCATAGCACTGTTTTTGTTTAGTCTGTGAAGGGATATTCTGGAGTGCTTTGAGGCTTAAGGTGAGAAAGGGATCGCCTTCAGATAGAAACTGGAGAAATTCTTTCTGACGAGCTGCATTGTGACGAGTGCATTCCACACACAGAATTATACCTCTCTTCTTCTAGGGGATTCTGGAATCCCTTTTGGAGAAAAACCTACCAAGGGATATTCGGGTGTATATCTTCGACTATGGTGAAAAAGGAAATATCCTCAAATAAAAACTGGAAAGAAGATTTCTGTGAATCTGCTTTTTGTTATGTTTATTCATCTCACATACATGAAGCTTTCTTTACATTACGCATCTTGGAAACTCCCTCGTGGATGGATCTGCGAAGGGATATTTGGGATCACATTCGTGCCTAGGGTGAAATAGGAAATATAGTCAGATAAAAACTGGAGAGAAGCTTTTTGAGAAACTGCTTGGTGATGTGTGCATTCCACACAATTAGTTATAACTTTCTTCTCATAAGACACAGTTTGAACACTGTTCCTGTAAAACCAAAAGAGTGATATTCAGAGCACATTGAAGACTATGGCAAAAACTGAGATGTCGTCCATGAAAAAACAGAAAAAGCACTCGGAGAAGCTGAACTCTGACATGTCCATTCTTTCCTCAGGGTTAACGATTATTGTACCTTACCAGTTTGAAAGCTGGTTTTGAGGTTTCTGCGAAGGGTTAGTAAGTGGAAACTGGAGGCCTGGGTCGAGCAAGGAAATGTCTTCCATCAAAAATCGGAGAGAATCTTTCTGGGCAAGCATTTTGTGATGTTTGTGTTCATTTCATAGCGTTAAATCACTCTTTGGATTGAGCAGTTTGAAGTCACTCTTTCTGTAGTATCTGAGAAAGGACATTTGGAAACACTCCTTAGAATATCCTAAAAAAGAAATAACCTCAGAGAGAAACTAGAAGGAAGCTTGCTGTGAAACAGATCTGTGTCACGTGAATTCTGCTCACAGAGTTAAGCTTCTCTTTTCATAGAGCAGTATCATAACACTGTTTTATTTAGTCTGCAAAGGGGTATTCTGGAGCCCTTTTAGGCTTATGGTTGGAAAGGAAACAGCTTTAGATAGAAAGTGGAGAGAAGCTTTTTGAGGAGCTGCTTTGTCAGATGTGCATTCCACTCACAGAAATATACCTTTCTTCTCATAGAGGATTCCGGAAAGCCTTTTGGAGAAAAAGCTACCAAGAGACATTCAGGAGTATAGGGACGGTGATGGAGAAAAAGGAAATATCCTTGGACAAAAAGTGGAAAGAAGATTTCTGTGAAACTCCTTTGTGTTAGATTTAGTTTTTATCTCTTATAGTTAAAACTTTTCTTATATTACGCAGTTTGGAAACTCCGTCATGCAAAAGTCCACGAAGGGACATTTGGGAGCACATTCAGGCCTATGGTTAAAGAGGAGATATCTTGAGATAAAAAATGGAAAGAAGGTTGCTGAGTAACTAATTTGTGATGTATGCATTCCACTCAGGGAGTTATACCACTATTTTCCCAACGCAGTGTTTGAACACTGTTTCTGAAAAACTGAAAAAGTGATATTTCAGTTCTCATTGAGGACTATGGCGAGTCCTCAGTGAAACACACTGAAATAAAATCGAGGAAGAAGCGTTTCAAGAATCTGCTCTCCAATATGTGCATTGACTTCACAGAGTTAACGCTTATTCTATGTTGCCCAGTTTCAAAACTCTGTTTTGAATAATCAATGAAGGGATATTTAGTGATGCTGGGAGGCTTGTGGTTGGTGAGGAAAAGTCTTCCAATGAAAGCAGTAGAGAAACGTTCTGAGCCACTGCTTTGTGATGTGTGTATTCGTCTCATAGAATTAAACCATTCTTTGGATTGAGCAGTTTGAAATCACTGTTTTTGTGGAATCTGAGGAAGGACATTTGGAACAATCCTTAGAATATGGAGAAAGAAAGATCCTCAGGAAAAATCCAGAAGGAAGCTTTCTGTGAAATTGATCAGTGTCATCATAATTCCTCTCACTCAGATAAGCCTCTCTTTTCATTGAGCAGTTTTTTAGCCCTTTGTATGTTTAGCGTGTGATGGGATATTCGGGAGAACTTTGAGACTTACGGTGAAAAAGAAAATATGTTCAGATGGAAACTAAAGAGAAGCTTTCCGTGGAACTGGTTTGTGATGTGTGCATTCCAGTCACAGTGTTACATCTCTCTTTTCATACAGCGTTGGGAACTCCTTTTGGAGAAACAGGTACCAGGTGATATTCGTGAGCAAGTTGATGCCGATGTTGAAAAGAGAAGTAGCCTCATACAAAAACTGGAAATAAACTTTCTAGGAAACGACTCTGTGATATCTGTAATCATCTCACATAGATAAAGCTTTCCTTATATTACGTAGCCTGGAAATTGTCACGGACGGATCTACGAAGGGACCTTCTGGAGCACATTCTGGACTATGGTGAAGAAGGAAATATATTCAGATCAAAACTGGAAAGAAGCTTTCTGTGAATCTACTTTTTGCTATGTTTATTCATCTCACATAGATGAAGCATTCTTTACATTACACAGCTTGAAAACTCCCTCGTGGATGGATCTGCGAAGGGACATTTGGGATCACATTCGGGCCTATGGTGAAAGAGGAAAAATAGTCAGATAAAAATTGGAAAGAAGCTTTCTGAGAAACTGCTTGGTGATGTGTGGATTCCACTCAGGGAGCTGTAACTTTCTTCTCATAAGGAACAGTTAGTATACTGTTCCTGGAAAACCAAAAGAGTCACATTCGGAGCACATCAAAGACTGGGAAAAATTCTAACGTCATCAAATAAAAAACAGAAAGAAGCACTGGAAGAAACTGCTCTCTGACATGTCCTTCTTTTCACAGGGTTAAAGCTTCCTCTACATTTCCCAGTTTCAAAGTCCATCTTTGAGGTTTCTGCAAAGGGATAACAAGTGGTGACTGGAGGCCTATGTTGAGCAAGGAAATGTATTCCATCAAAAATCGGAGAGAATCTTTCTGCTCAACTATTTTGTGATGTTTGTATTCATCTCATAGGGTTAAATCATTCTTTGGATTGAGCAGTTTGAAATCACTTATTCTGTGGAATAAGTGAGAAAGGACATTTGGAAACGCTCTTAGAATATCCTGATAAAGAAATAACGTCAGAGAAAAACCAGAAGGAAGCTTTCAGTGAAACTGCTCTGTGTCACGTGAATTCCACTCACACAGTTAAGCTTCTCTGTTCATTGGGCTGTATCATAACACTGTTTTTGTTTAGTCCACTAAAGGATATTCAGGAGCGCTTTGAGGTTTATGGTGAGAAAGGAAACGTCTTCACATAGAAACTGGAGAAAAGGTTTGTGAGGAGCTGCTTTGTGACGTGTGCATTCCACTCACAGACATATACCTTTCTTCTCCTGGAGGATTCCAGAAACCCTTTTGGAGAAAGAGCTACCAAAAGACATTCGGGAGTATAGGGAGGGCTATGGTGAAAAAGGAAATATCCTCAGACAAAAACTGGAAAGAATATTTCTGTGAAACTGTTTGTGTTAGCCATATTTATTCGTCTTGCATAGTTAACCTTTTCTTTTATTACGCAATTTGGAACTTCTGTCATGCACGAATTCATGAAGGGTCATTAGGGAGCACATTGAGGCCAAAGGTGAAAGAGGAGAAATCTTCAGATAAAACTGCATAGAAGCTTTCTGAGAAACTACTTTGTGATGTATGCATTCCACTCAGGGTGTTATGCCTCTTTTCTCACAAGGCAGCATTTCAACACTGTTCCTTTGAAACCGAAAAAGTGATGTTTCAGAACGCATTGAGGACTGTGGCAAATAGTGAAATATACTGAAGTAAAAACGAGGAAGAAGCGTTTCAAGAATCTGCTCTCTTATATGTGTGTTCACTTCACATCGTTAATGCTTCCTCTATCTTGTCCAGTTTTGAAACTCTGTCTTTGAAGAATCTGTGAAGGGATATTTAGTGACGCCTGGGAGCATGTCATCAGTGAGAAAACGTCTTCCAATGAAACATGCAGAGAAATGTTCTGAGTACCTGCTTTGCAATCTCTGTATTTGTCTCATAAAATTAAAACGTTCTGTTTGTAGTGCAGCTTGAAATCACTGTTTTTATGGAATCTGAGGAAGTATATTTGGGAACGATCCTTAGAATATGGAGAAAGAAATATCCTCAGGAAAATCCAGTAGGAAGCTTTCTGTGAAACTGCCTTGTGTTGTCTTAATTCCTCTCACTCAGTTAAGACTCTCATTTCATTGAGCAGTTCTCCAACCATGTGTATGTTTAGTGTGTGATGGGATACTCGGCAGCACTTAGAGGCTTATGGTGAAAAAGGAAATATGTTCAGATGGAAACTGGGGAGAAGCTTTCCGAGGAACTGCTTTGTGACATGTGCATTCCACTCACAGTGTTATACCTCTCTTCTCATACAGCGTCGGGAAACCCTTTTGGAGTAACAGGTACCAGGTGATATTCAGGAGCATGTTGATGCTGATGGAGAAAAGGGAAATACCCTCAGTCAAAAACTGGAAAGAAGCATTCTAGGAAAGTATTCTGTGATATGTGTAATTATCTCACATAGATAAAGCTTTCTTTATATTACACAGCTTGGAAACTGTCATGGACGGATCCACGAAGGGACCTTCAGGAGCACATTAAGGACTACGGTGAAAAAAAAAATAAAAGCTGGAAAGAAGCTTTCTGTGAATGTGCTTTTTGCTATGTTTATTCAACTCACATAGATGAAGCTTTCTTTACATTACGCAACTTGGAATCTCCCTCGTGGATGGATCTGCGAAGGGATATTTGGGATCACATTGGGCCTATGGTGAAATAGGAAATAAAGTCAGATAAAAACTGGAGAGAAGCTTTCTCAGAAACTGCTTGGTGATATGTGCATTCCACTCAAGGAGTTTTAAATTTCTTCTCAAAAGGCACAGTTTGAACACTCTTCTTGTAAAACCAAAAGAGTGATATTCGGAGCACATTGAAGACTATGGGAAAAAGTGAAATGTCGCCCAATAAAAAACAGAAAGAAGCACTGAAAGAAACTGCTCTCTGACATGTCCATTCTTTTCCCAGTGTTAAAGCTTACTCTACATTTACTAGTTTCAAAGTCGGTCTTTGAGGTTTCGGATAAGGGATAGTAACTGGCGACCAGAGGCCTGTGTGAGGCAAGGAGATGTCTTCCATCGAAAATGTGACAGAAGCTTTCTGAGGAACTCTTTTGTGATGCTTGTATTCATCTCATAGAGTTAAACCATTCTTTGGGTTGAGCAGTTTGAAATCACTCTTTCTGTGTAATCTGAGAAAGGACATTTGGAAACGCTCTTCAGAATATCCTGAAAAAGAAATAACTGCAGAGAAAACCAGAAGGAATCTTTCGGTGGAACTGCTCTGTGTCACGTGAATTATGCTCACACAGTTAAGTCTATCTTTTCATTGAGCAGTTCTCTCACCCTGTGCATGTTTAGCGTGTGATGGGATATTCGGGAGCACTTTGAGGCTAAAGTTGAAAAAGGAAATATGTTCAGACTGAACCTGGAGAGAAGCTTTCCGAGGAACTACTTTGTGACGTGTGCATTCCAGTCACAGTGTTATGCCTCTCTTCTCATACAGCGTCAGGGGAACCCTTTTGGAGAAAGAGGTACCAGGTGATATTCAGGAGCTTGTTGATACCAATGGAGAAATGGGAAATAGCCTCAGACAAAAACTGGAAATAAGCTTTCTCGGAAACTACTCTGTGATATGTGTAATCACCTCACATAGATTAAACTTTCTTTACATTACGCAGCTTGGAAACTGTCATGGACAGATCCAAGAAGGGACCTTCACGAGCACATTCACGACAATGGTGAAAAAGCACATATCTTCAGATAAAACCTGGAAAGAAGCTTTCTGTGAATCTGTTTTTGCTGTGTTTAGTCATCTCACATAGATGAAGCTTCCTTTACATTACACAGCTCAGAAACTCTCTCGTGGATAGATCCACGAACGGTTCCTTGGGATCACATTTGGGCCTATGGTGAAATAGGAAATATAGTCAGATAAAAACTGCAGAGAATGTCATCCCAGCACTTTGGGAGGCCGAGACAGGTGGATCAGGAGGTCAAGAGATCGAGACCATCCTGGCTAACAGGGTGAAACCTCGTCTCTACTGAAAAATACAAAAAACTAGCCAGGCGTGGTGGCGGGCGCCTGTAGTCCCAGCTACTCGGGAGGCTGAGGTAGGAGAATGGTGTAAACCCGGGAGGCGGAGCTTGCAGTGAGCTGAGATCGGCCACAGCACTCCAGCCTGGGCGACAGAGCGAGACTCCATCTCAAAAAAAAAAAAAAACTGCAAAGAAGCTTTCTGAGAAACTGCTTGGTAATGTGTACATTCCACTCAGGGAGTTTTAACTTTCTTCTCATAAGGCACAGTTTGAACACTCTTCCTGTGAAACCAAAAGTGTGATATTCGGAGCACATTGTAGACTATGGCAAAAAGTGAAATGTCGTCCAATAAAAAAAAGAAAGAAGCACTCGAAAAAACTGGTCTTTGGCGTGTCCATTTTTTTCAGAGGATTAAACTTACTCTATATTTCCCAGTTTGAAAGTCGTTCTTTGAGGGTTCTGTGAATGGATATTAATTGACAATCGCAGGTGTGTGTCAAGCAAGGAAATGTCCTCCATTGGAAATCGGAGAGAATCGTCTGCACAACTCTTTTGTGATGTTTGTTTTCATCTCATAGAGTTAAATCATTCTTTGCATTGAGCAGTTTGAAATCACTATTTCTGGGGAATCTGAGAAAGGACATTTGGAAACGCTCTGTAGAATATACCTAACATTAAATATCCTCAGAGAGAAAACAGAAAAATCTTTCCGTCAAACTGCTCTGTGTCACGTGATTTATGCTCACACAGTTAAGCTTCACTTTTCATTGAGCAGTATGATACCAGTGTTTTTTTTTTGTCTGTGAAGGGATATTCAGGAGTGCTTTGAGGCTTGCCATGAGAAAGGAAACGTCTTTAGATAGAAACTGGAGAGAAGCTTTCTGAGGAGCTGCTTTGAGACGTGTGCTTTACAGTCACAGAGATACACCTTTCTTCTCCTAGAGGATTCAGGAATCCCTTTTGGAGAAAAAGCTACCAAAGACATTCAGGAGTACAGGGACAGTTATGGTTAAAAAGGAAATATCCTTAGAGAAAAACTGGGATGAAGATTTCTGTGAATCTGCTTTATTCATCTGCCATATTTTAAGCTTTTCTTATATTACACATTTTGGAAACTCTGTCATGCACGGATCCTCGAAGGGACATTGAGTAGCACATTCAGGTCAACAGTGAAAGAGGAGATATCTTCAGATAGAACTGGATAGACGCTTCCTGAAAAATTACTTTGTGATATATGCATTGCACTCAGGGAGTTATACCTCTTTTCTCACAAGGCAGCGTTTGAACACTGTTCCTGTGAAACCGAAAAAGTGATATTTCGGAGTGCATTGAGGACTATGGCAAATAGTGAAATATCCTCAAATAAAGTCGAGGAAGAAAGGTTCCAAGAATCTGCTCTCTGATATGTGCATTCATTGCACAGAGTTAATGTTTACTCTACATTGCCCAGTTTCAAAATTCTGTCTTTGAAGAATCTGTGAAGGGATAGTTATTGACGCCTGGAGGCTTGTGCTTAGCAAGAAAGCGTCCTCCAATACAACTAGCAGAGAAGGGTTCTGAGCAACTGCTTTGCAATGTGTATTCATCTCATAGAGTAAAACCATTCTATTGACTGAGCAGCTTGAAATCACTGTTTTTGTGGAATCTGAGGAGGGACATTTGGGAACGATCCTTAGATTATGGAGAAAGAAATATCCTCAGGTAAAATCCAGTAGGAAGCTTTCTGTGAAACTCCTCTGTGTCATATTAATTCCTCTCGCTCAGTTAAGCTTCCCTTTTCACTGAGCAGTTTTATAGCCCTGTGTATGTTTAGTGTTCGATGGGATATTCAGGAGCACTATGAGGCTCACGGTGAAAAAGGAAATATGATCAGACCGAAAATGGAGGGAAGCCTTCTGAGGAACTGCTTTGTGACATGTGCATTCCGATAACAGTGCTATACCTCTCTTATCATACAGAGTCAGGGAAACACTTTTGGAGAAACAGGTACCAAGTGATAATCGAGATCACGTTGATGCCGATGTTGAAAAGCGAAATAGCCTCAGAGAAAAACTGGAAAGAAGGTTTCTAGGAAATTAGTCTATGATATCTGTATCAATCTCACATGGATAAAGCTTTCTTTACATTACACAGCTTGTAAACTGTCATGGACGGATGCACGAAGGGACCTTCCAGAGCATATTCAGGACTATGGTGAAGAAGGAAATATCTTCAGATAAAAAGTGGAAAGAAGCCTTCTGTGAATCTGCTTTTTGCTATGTTTATTCATCTCACAGAGATGAAGCTTTCTTTACATTATGCAGATGGAAACTCCCTCGTGGATGGATCCGTGAAGTGATATTTGGGATCACATTTGGGCCTATGGTAAAATGGCAAATATAGTCAGATAAAAACTAGAGAGAAGGTTTCTGAGAAAATGCTTGTTGTCGTGTGCATTCCACACAGGCAGTTATAACTTTCTTCTTATAAGGCACAGTTTTAACACTGTTCTTGTAAAACGAAAAGACTGATATTTGGAGCATATTGAAGACTATAGCAATAAGTGAAATGTCGTCCAATAAAAAACAGAAACAAGCACTGGAAGAAACTGCTCTCTGACATGTCCATTCTTTTCACTGGGTTAAAGCTTACTCTATATTTCCCAGTTTGAAACTCGTTCTTTGAGGGTTCTGCGAAGGGATTGTTATTGGTAACTGGAGGACTGAATGAGGCAAGGAAACATCTTCCATCGAAAATTGGAGAGAAGTTTTCTGGGCAACACTTTTGTGATGTTTGCATTAATCTCATAGAGTTAAATCATTCCTTGAATTGAGCTGTTTTAAATCACTGCTTCTGTGGAATCTGAGAAAGAACATTTGGAACCCTTCTTTAGAATACCCAGAAAAAGAAATATTCTCAAAGAGAATCCAGAAGGAAGCTTTCTGTGAAACTACACTCTGTCACGTGAATTTCACTGACACAGTTAAGCTTCTCTTTTCATTGATCAGTATCATAACACTGTTTTTGTTTAGTCTGCAAAGGGGTATTCTGGAGCATTTTGAGGCTTGCATTGAGGAAGGAAACATCTTCAGACAGAAACTGGAGAGCAGCTTTCTGTGGAGCTGCCTTGTGACATATGCATTCCCCTCACAGAAATTTACCCTTCTTGTCATAGTGGATTTCGAAATTCCTTTCGTAGAAAAAGCTACCAAGAGGCATTTGGGAGTATAGGCATGGATATGGTGAAAAAGGAAATATCCTCAGACAAAAACTGGAAAGAACATTTCTGTGAAACTGCTATGTGTTACATATACTTATTCATCTTGCAGTTAAATCTTTTCTTATATTACACAGTTTGTAAACTCTGTCATGAATGGATCCATGAAGGGACATTTGGGAGCACATTCAGGCCAACGGTGAAAAAGGAGATATATTCTGATAAAAACTGCATAGAAGCTTTCTGAGAAACTCCTATTGGTGTATGCATTCCACTCAGGGACGTATACCTCTGTTCTCACAAGGCTGTGTTTGAACACTGTTCCTCTGAAACTGAAAAGGTGATATTTCGGAATGCATTGAAGACTATTGCGAATAATAAAATATACTGAAATAAAATTGAGGAAGAAGCATTCCAAGAATCTGCTCTCTGATATGTGCATTCACTTCACAGAGTTAATGCTTAATCTATGTTGCCCAGTTTGAAACTCTGTTTTTGAAGAATCTGTGAAAATATATTTAGTGACGCCCGGAGGCTTGTGGTGAGCCAGGAAACGTGTTCCGATGAAACTGGCAGAGAAACGTTCTGAGCAACTACATTGTGATGTATGTATTCTCCTCATAGAGTTCAACCATTCTTTGGATTGAGCAGCTTGAAGTCACTGTTTTTGTGATATCTGAGGAAGGACATTTGGGAACGATCCTTAGAATATGGAAAATGAAATATCCTCAGGTAAAATCCAGAAGGAAGCTGATTTCTTTTTCTAAGACCACCAGAGAGAGCACAAAAGAACCAGTGAGTAGGCAAGGCTAAAAGCAAAACTGCAAATTTATTCTTTGGTCATCTAACTTCAGGGAAGAAGGTGTGCAAGGTGAGGTCTGTCGGCCTCCGTCCAAGGAGGCTGAGAGCATCCCCTGGTAGCGCTCTCGGGTGGAGATCCTGATGCAGTCTCAACAAGAATGGGGTTGAGGAAGCCCGCACCGCACGTCTGCTGGGAGCGGTTTTTCTAGGAGTGAAAGGGCAATATGTGGGGCACGGACGTGTTGAGGAGGAGGAGGGGCTCCACAGGTGCGACCAGGTAAATCTTGGTCTCTTCAGATTGACATCACCTGGCACATGCCTGATTGGTCTGCACCTTCCTTGGCGCTGGCTGCATTTTCGCGCTCACGGGAAAAGTTGATGATGAAGAACCCGGAAGTGTGCCATCTTGCCTCCGTTCATCCAAACAGTCCAACCTTTTATTGGTAATAGTGATAAGGGAGCGCCGTGATCTGTCTGGCTACCTCCTGCTGTTAAGGGGCGTTGCTAAGGTCAGAACCTATGGTTGGTATTGGACGTACGGATGAAGAAACATTTGGTTGAAGGTGACCTGAGTGATTTCTTGAATCTTGGCATAGAGAAATTTGATCAAACTGGGGGCAAAACATAAAATAAGGCACAGTATTACTATAAGAAAGAGGAATGGAAGCATTCGTTGGAAGGATAATCCTGGCAAGGCTGGGGAGTATGAGATATTTAAGAAAATTTAGTAAGTTTGAGGTGAGCCGGGGAAAGCCAAACTGATTTCCACTGATTGCTTTCACTAGGGGCCCTTTTTAGCTGGGAATGAGGAACGAGTGCGCAAAGTAGTTGTTGGCCAGGCAGCAATGAAGGAGTGGAGTTTTTGGTGGAGTAGATGGCTTTCCATCCACTCCTACTACAAAGATATTGGATGGAAGGCCAGGTCAAGAGAAGGACGGCAAAACGGAATAAGTAGACCCGCTGTTGATTAAAAAAATTGTCTTACCTGCTGCCAGGAGAGTTATCCGCGGCTCAGCAAGGGTATTTGAGGTCCCCAAGTCTCAGCATCTTCAGTTGTCTTCCTCCAATGTAGGAGCTGGAAGGATTTCCCAGAATCCTGGAAAGGTGGTCATGTTGAGACGTAGCACCTGTTCTCAGGGTGGGGCAATCAGACGTCCAGTGTCCTTCCTGTTTGCAAGCAGAGCAGGAGTTGCTAGTGGACGAGGATTAGGACATTCACTGACCCAATGTCTTGATGCCTCGCCCTTATAGCAAGGCTGCGTTGGGGCTCGGGGACCTAGTTGACACTTCTTGGCATAGTGTCCTGCCTTGCCACACTTATAGCAGGCTCTTTTTTTAGCCTTGGAGTCTGCGGGGTGTGTGCTCTCTGGTCTGGGGTTACGACTGGGTTGTAAAGCCATTGCTAGGTGCTGCACCTTCTGTTGAAGGCGAGCCTGCCACAGTGCCTCAGCGTTCTCCTCTCTGGAGTTATAGATCTTAAAGGCTAATTTAACTAGGTCTTGTATTGATGTCTGAGGACCATCCTCTACATTTTGTAATTTTTTACGAATGTCAAGAGCTGTTTGAGAAATGAAATAAGATACCAAAATGGTGGCCCCTGTGTGGGAGGGCGGATCTTACCGGGTATATTGGGTTAGAACCTCAGTCAGCCTATATAAGAATGCGGCTGGATTTTCTTCCAGTTCTTTTAATTTGTTAAAACTCACAGTTTTGAATTAGGCTACATGTATACCAGCCAACAAACACTGGACCGTTATGTCTCACCTACGGCGCCCAGGCTGGCCTACATGGTAGTCCCAGTCTGGGTCTGCCGAGGGGAATGCTTGATCCTCTAGTGGAATGGTGGCATCAGTTAAATGTTATTGGTTGGCATGCTGCCTGGCGGCCACTAAGATGCGCTCTTGCTCCTGAGGGTTTAGGGTAAAAGTTAGGATCACCTGGAGGTCATGCCAAGTTAAGTCATAGGCCTGACAAAGGTATCTAAATTCCTTTATGTATATGGTAGGATTAGCTGAGAAATCACCGAAACGCTTCTCAATTTTGGAAAGGTTGACCAGTGAAAAAGGGACATGAACTGTGACTGCCCCCTCTGCCACAGCTACCTTTTGCAAAGGTGCTAACACTCTAGGAGGGTGTGGGGCAGGAATGGGAGCATCAGCAGGGCACTTAGAGCGGGTGTGGGCAGAAACAGAGGACTCAAGACAGCCAGTTGGTGGCCCCAAAGGAGGCATGGGACCGAATGTGTTACTAGTAGATAAAGAAGAGGAAGGAAGAGTCCGGACGGGGGAAGAAGGAGGAGTGTAGGGCCGGGGTGAGGGTACAGAGACAGAAGGGAACCCTAGGTCCTCCGGCTGAACAGAAAGGAATAAAGACTCCTCTTTTTCAGGTTCCTGTGAGGTGGCGTCCTTGGCCAGCATAACCTGGACCAAGGAACACCAGCTACACAAGTCGGGATGACAGCGTAAGGCCCAAATGCCTTGTATGTAATTAATTTCGGACCATTTCCCAGCAGCTGGCAGAAATTGCTGAAGTCGATCAGAACATTGTAGTCTAAGGTGCCCTCTGGTGGACACTGAGACTGATTGTCTAGTTTGTATTGGTGCCACGCCACAGTGGAAAGAAAAATTAACCGATGTATGGTTTTTAAATTGGCTAGGTGGCATCCTAAAGGGGTGCTCTTTAGAAATATGAACTGGGGGTTTCCCATTTGTTTTCTCTGTATTTACACAACGGAGATTTCTGCCTGGCTTCAAAGCATCCTTTGAAATCACGAGAGACAGACTAGAGGCTCTTGGAGCAAAGGTGGAGATTACCTTCAGGCGATGGACGTCTCTGTCCTTAACGGGTCTCCCGAGCCACTTGGTGGCTGAAAATTAGGCCTCGGACCTGTGCAGGATTTTTGGCCGAGGGAAGTAAAGAGGAAAGAAGAGCACTTACCCCAGAGAGGCCGTGAGAGTGACGAAACTGGGTCTCAGGTCCTGGTCCGTCTGCGGCGTGGGAGCAGGAGGAGGTTTCTCAACCCTTAGAGGTCTGAGGAGGGGTCTCCTACCTGGTTCGGCACCAATTGATTTGTTTTTCAAAACCACCAGAGAGAGAACAGAAGAACCAGCGAGTAAGCAAGGCTAAAAGCAAAACTGCAAATTTATTCTTTGGTCATCTAGCTCCAGAAAGGTAGGTGTGCAAGGTGAGTTCTGTCAGCTTCTGGCAAAGGAGGCCGAGGGAGTCGCCCGATAGACCTCTCGGGCGGAGTTCCTGATGCAGTCCCAACAAAAATGGGGGCTGAGGAAGCCCGTGCCCTGTTTCTACCGGGAGCAGCTTTTCTAATAGTGGAAGAGCAATAGGTGGGGGACGGACGTGTCGGGGGGGAGGAGGGGCTCCCCAGGTGCCACCAGGTAAATCTTGGTCTCTTCAGATTGACATCATCTGGCACATTCCTGATTGGTCTGCACCTTCCCAGGTGCCGGCTACATGTTCGCGTACATGGGAAAAGTTCATGATGAAGAACCTGAAAGTGTGCCATCTTGCCTCCGTTTATCCAAACAGGAGTTTTCTGTGAAACTGCTCTGTGTCATCTTAATTCCTATTGCTCAGTTAAGCCTATCCTTTCATTGAGCAGTTTTCTGCTTCTCTTTTCAGAGAACAGTATCATAACACTGTTTTTGTTTAATCTGCAAAGGGATATTCAGAAGATAGATGCTCCCGAATATCACTTCGTACATGTTGCTCCAAAACAATTTCCCCGACTCTGTATGAGAGGACAATTATAACACTGTGAATGGAATGCACATGTCACAAAGCAGTTTCTCAGAAATCGTCTCTCCAGTTTTTATCTGACTGTATTTGCTATTTCACCATAGGCCTCAATGTGTTCCCAAATATCCCTTCACGAATCCATCCAGGAGGGAGTTTCCAAGCTGCGTAATGTAAAGAAAGCTTCATCTATGTGAGATGAATGAACATAGCAAAAAGCAGCTTCACAGAAAGCTTCTTTCCAGTTTTTATCTGAAGATATTTCCTTTTTCACCATAGTCCTGAATGTGCTCCCGAAGGTCCCTTCCTGGATCCGTCCATGACAGTTTCCAACCTGCATAATGTAAAGAAAGCTTTATCTATGTGAGATGATCACACGTATCACAGAGTAGTTTCCTAAAAGGCTTCTTTCCAGTTTTTTTCTGAGGCAATTTGGCTTTTCACCATCGGCATCAACATGCTCCCAAATATCACTTGGTACCTGTTTCTTCAAAAGGTTTTCCCCAACGCTGTATGAGAAGACAGGTATAACACTGTGACTGGAATGCACATGTCACAAAGCAGTTCCTCAGAAAGCTTCACTCCAGTTTCGGTCTGATCATATTTCCTTTTTCACCGTAAGCCTCAAAGTGCTCCCGAATATCCCATCACACGGTAAAGATACACAGGGCTAGAAAACTGCTCAATCAAAAGGAAGGCTTAACTCAGTGAGAGGAATTAAGATGACACAGAGTAGTTTCACAGAAAGCTTCCTACTGGATATTTCCTGAGGATATTTCTTTCTCCATAATCTAAGGATCCTTCCCAGATGTCCTTCCTCAGATTCCACAAAAAGAGTGATTTCAAGCTGCTCAGTCAAAAGAATGGTTTAACTCTATGAGACGAATACACATCACAAAGCAGTTGCTCAGAATCTTTCTGTGCTAGTTGCATCGGCAGATACTTTCTTGCTAAACACAACACTCCAGGCATCAATAACTATCCCTCACAGATTCTTCAAAGACAGAATTTTGAAACTGGGCAACGTAGAGTAAACATTAACTCTGTGCAATTAATGAACATATCAGAGAGCAGATTCTAGGAACGCTTCTTCTTCGATTTTATTTCAGTATATTTCACTATTCGCCATAGTCTTCAATGGGCTCCGAAATTTCACTTTTTCGGTTTCACAGGAACAGTGTTCAAACGCTGCCTTCTGTGAAAAGAGGTATAACTCTCTGACTGGAATGCACATATCACAAAGTATTGTTTCAGAAAGCGTCCATCCAGTTCTATCTGAAGATATCTCCGCTTTCACCGTTGACCTGAATGTGCTCCCCAATGTCCCTTCAAGGATCCGTGCAAGACGGAGTTTCCAAACTGCATAATACAAGAAAAGTTTTAACTATGGGAGATGAATAAAGCAGAGTCACAGAAATCTTCCTCCCAGTTTTTCTCTAAGTATATTTCCTTTTTAACCATAACCGACTCTGTACTCCCGAATGTCTTTTGTAGCTTTTTCTCCAAAAGGGATCCCAGAATCCTCTAGAATAAAAGTGTATCTCTGTGACTGTAAAGCACACGTCTCAAAGCAGCTCCTCAGAAAACTTCTCTCCAGTTTCTATCTAAAGACGTTTCCTTTCTCACCGTAAGCCTCAAAGCACTCTTGAATATCACCTCAGAGACAAAACAAAAACAGTGTTATCATACTGCTCAATGAAAAGAGAAGCTTAACTTTGTCAGCGGAATTCACGTGACACAGAGCAGTTTCACGGGAAGCTTCCTTCTGGTTTCTCTCTGAGGTTATTTAGTATTCAGGATATTCTAAACAGCATTTCCAAATGTCCTTTCTCAGATTCCACAGAAACATTGATTTGAATCTGCTCAATCCAAAGAATGATTTAATGCTATGTGATGAAAACAAACATCACAAAAGAGTTGCACAGAAAGATTCCCTCCGATTTCCAATGGAGGACATTTCCTTGCTTGACACAGACCTGCGGTTGCCAATTAATATCCCTTCGCAGAACCATCAAGGAACGACTTTCAAACTGGAAAATATAGAGTAAATTTAATCCTGAGAAAATAATGGACATGCTAAAGAACAGTTTTTTCGAGTTCTTCTTTCTGTTTTTCTTTGGAGGACATTTCACTATTTTGCCATAGTCTTCATTGTGCTCCGAATATCACTCTTTTGATACTACAGGAACAGTGTTCAAACTGTGCCTCATCAGAAGAAAGTTATAACTCCCTGAGTGGAATGCAAACATCACAAAGCAGCTTCTCATAAAGCTTCTTTCCTGTTTTTATCTGACTATGTTAGCTATTTCACCATAGACCCAAATGTGGTTTCAAATATCCATTCGCAGATGAATCCATGAGGGAGTTTTCAAGCTGTGTAATGTAAAGAAAGCTTCATCTAGCTGAGATGAATAAACAAAGCAAAAAGCAGATTCCCAGGAAGCTTATTTAAAATTTTTATCTGCAGATATTTCCTTTTTCACCATAGTCCTGGATGTGCTCCCGATGGTCTCTTCGTGGACCTGTCCATGACAGATTCCAAGCTGTGTAATGCAAAGAAAGCTTTTCTATGTGAGATGATTACACATATAACAAAATAGTTTCCCAGAAAGCATCTTTCCAATTTTTGTCTGAGGCTATTTCACTTTTCACCAATGGCATCAACATACTCCCGAATATAACTTGGTACCTGTTTCTCCAAAAGTGTTTCCCAGACGCTGTATGAGAAGAGAGGTATAACACTGTGACTGGAATGCACATGTCACAAAGCAGTTCCTCGGAAAGCTCCTCTCCAGTTTCGGTCTGAAGATATTTTCTTTTCACTGTTAGTCTCAAAGTGCTCCCGAATATCCCCATCACGCACTAAATGTACACAGGGTTAGAAAACTGCTGAATAAAATTAGAGGCTTACCTGAGTGACAGGAATTAAGACAACACAGAGCAGTTTCACAGAATGCTTCCTACTGGATTTTTCCAGAGGATTTTTCTTTCTCCATATTCTAAGGATCGTTCCCAAATGTCCTTCCTCAGATTCCACAAAAACAGTGATTTCAAGATCCTAAATCCAAAGAATGTCCTAACTCTAAGAGACGAATACAAAGGTCACAACGCAGTTGCTCAGAACGTTTCTCTGCAGGTTTCATCGGAAGACGTTTCCTCGCTGACCACAAGCCTCCAGGAGTCACTAAACATCACTTCACAGATTCTTCAAGGACAGAGTTACGAAACTGGGAAACATAGAGTAAGCATTAACTCTGTGAAGTGAATGCACATATCAGAGAACAAATTCTTGGAATGGTTCTTCTTCGATTTTACTTCAGTATATTAGACTCTTCACCATAGTCCTCAATGTGTTCCGAAATATCACTTTTTCGGTTTCACTGGAGCAGTGTTCAAATAGTGCCTTGTGAGAAAAGAGGTATAACTCCCTGAGTGGAATGTATACGTCACAAAGTATTTTTTCAGACAGCTTCTGTCCAGTTTTTTATCTGAAGATATCTCCCCTTTCACTGTAGGCCTGAATGTGCTCCTGAACGTCCCTTCGTGGATCTGTGCATGACGGAGTTTCCAAACTGGGTAATATAATTGGAATTTTACTATGTGAGACAAATGAATATATCTAACACAAAGCAGTTTCACAGAAATCTTCTTTCCAGTTTTTGTCGGAGGATATTTCCCTTTTCACCATAGTCGTCGCTATATTCCCGAATATGTCTTGGTAGCTTTTTCTCCAAAAGGGATTCCGAAATCTTCTAGGAGAAGAAAGATATATTTCTGTGAGTGGAATGCACACGTCACAAAGCAGCTCCTCAGAATGCTTCTCTCCAGTTTCTATCTGAAGACGTTTCATTTCTCACTGTACTCTCAAAGCACTCCTGAATATCCCTTCCCAGAGTAAACAAAAACAGTGCTATGATACAGCTCAATGACAAGAGAAGCTTAAATGTGTGAGCGGAATTCACGTGACACAGGGCAGTTTAAAAGAAAGCTTCATTCTGGTTTCTTTCTGAGGTTATTTCCTTTTCAGGATATTCTAAAGAATGGTTCCAAATGTCCTTTCTCAGATTCCACAGAAACAGTCATTTGAAACTGCTCAATCCAAAGAATGATTTAACTCTATGAGATGAATACAGACATCACAAAAGAGTTGCGCATAAAGCTTCTCTCCAATTTACGTTGGAAGACATTTCCTTGCCCGACACAGGCCTCCAGTTGCCACTTATTATCCCTTCGCAGAACCCTCAAAGACCGACTTTCAAACTGGGAAATGTAGAGGAAGCTTTAACCCTGTGAATAGAACGGACATGTCAGAGAGCAGTTTCTTCGAGTGCTTCTTTCTCTTTTTTATTGTATAACGTTTCAGTTTTTGCCTTGGTCTTCAATGTGCTCTGAATATCATTCTTTTGGTTTTACAGTAACAGTGTTCAAACCGTGCCTTTTGAGAAGAAAGTTATAACTCCCTGAGTGGAACTCTCTTATCATGAAGCAGTTTCTCAGAAAGATTCTCTGCAGTTTTTATCTGACTCTATTTCCTATTTCACCTTAGGCACGAATGTGATCCCAAATATCCTTTCACGGATCCATCAAAAGAGACTTTCCAAGCTGCGTAATGTAAAGAAAGCTTCATTTCTGTGACATGAATAAATATAGCATAAAGCAGATTCACAGAAAGCTTCTTTCCATTTTTTATCTGAAGATATTTCCTTTTTCACCATAATTCTGAAGGTGCTCCCAAATGTCCCTTCGTGGATCTGTCCATGACAGTTTCCAAGGTGTGTAATGTAAAGAAAGCTTTACGATGTGAGGTGATTACACATATCACAGAGTAGTTTCCTAAAACGTGTCTTTCCAGTTTTTGTCTGAGGCTATTTCCCTGTTCACCATCAGCATCAACATGCTCCTGAATATCACTTGGTACCTGTTTCTCCAAAAGAATTTCCTCAACGATGTATGAGAAGAAAGGTATAACACTGTGAGTGGAAGGCACATATCACAAAGCAGTTCCTCAGAGGGCTTCTCTCCAGTTATGGTCTGAACATATTTCCTTTTTCACCATAAGCCTCAAAGTGCCCCCAAGTATCCCATCACACGTTTAATATACAAAGGGTTAGAAAACTGCTCAATGAAAAGAGAGGCTTAAATGAGCTGGAGGAATTAAGACGACATGGGGCAGTTTCACAGAAAGCTTCCTACTGGATTTTTCCTTGGATATTTCTTTTTTTGTATTCTAAGGATTGTTCCCAAATGTCCTTCCTTGGATGCCACAAAAACAGTGATTTCAAGCTGTTCAATCCAAAGAATGGTTTAGCTCTAGGAGACGAATACACACATCACAAAGCAGTTGCTCAGAACCTTTCTCTGCAAGTTTCATCGGAATACATTGCCTGGCTCACCAAAAGCCTCCGGACGTCACTGAATATCCCCTCACAGATTCTTCAAAGACAGAGTTTCGAAACTGAACAACACAGAATAAGCATTAATTCTGTGAATTGAATGCACATATCAGAGAGCAGATTCCTGGAAGGCTTCCTCCTGGATTTTATTTCAATATATTTCACTATTCACCATAGTCCTCAATGTGTTCCAAAATATCACTTTTTCGATTTCACAGGAACAGTGTTCAAACACAGCCTTGTGAGAAAAGAAGTATAGCTCCCTGAGTGAAATACATACATCACAATGTGGTTTCTCAGAAAGCTTCTATCCAACTGTTATCTGAAGATATCTCCTTTTTCAACGTAGGCCTGAATGTGCTCCCGAATGTCCCTTCGTGGTTCTCTGCATGACGGAGTTTCCAAACTGCATATTATTATTAAAGTTTTAACTATGCGAGATGAATAAATATATCTAACACAAAGCAGTTTCACAGAAATCTTCTTTCCCGTTTTTGTCTGATGATATTCCGTTTTTCACCATAGCCTTCCCTATACTCCTGAATTTCTGTTTTGTAGCTTTGTCTCCAAAAGGGATTCCGGAATCTTCTAGGAGAATAAAGGTATATTTCTGTGAGAGGAATGCACATATCACAAAGCAGCTCCTCAGAAAGCTTCTCTCCAGTTTCTATCTGAAGACGTTTCCTTTCTCACCATAAGCCTCAAGGCCCTCCAGATTATCCCTTTGCAGACTAAACAGAAACAGTGTTATGATACAGCTCAATGAAAAGAGAAGCTTAACTGTGTGAGCGGAATTCAAGTGACACACACCATTTTCACAGAAAGTTTCTTTCTGGTTATCCCTTCATGGATCTGTGCATGATGGGGTTTCCAAACTGCGTAATATAATTAGAGTTTTACTATGCGAGACCAATAAACATATCTAACAGAAAGCAGTTTCACAGAAATCTTCTTTCCAATATTTGTGTGAGGAATTTCCTTTTTCACCATAGCCTTTCCTGTAATCCCGAATATCTGTTTTGTATGTTTTTCTTGAAAAGAGATTCCGCAATCTTCCAGGAGAAGGAAGGTATATTTCTGTGAGTGGAAATTACACATCACAATGCAGCACCTCAGAAAGCTTCTCTCAAGTTTCTATCTGAAAACATTTCCTTTCTCACCATAAGCCTCAAAGCCCTCCAGAATATCCCTTCACAGACCAAACAAAAACAGTGTTACAATGCAGCTCAGTGAAAAGAGAAGCTTACCTGTGTGAGCGGATTTCACGTGACACAGAGCAGTTTCACAGAAAGCTTCCTTCTGGTTTCTCTCCGAGTTTATTTCTTTTTCAGGATATTCTAAAGAGCATTTCCAAATGTCCTTTCTCACATTCCACACAAACGGTGATTTCAAACTGCTCAATCCAAAGAATGATTTAACTCTATGGGATGAATACAAACATCACAAAAGAGTTATGCAGAAAACCTCTCTCCGATGTTCGATGGAAGACATTTCCATCCCTCACACAGGCCTCTGGTCGCCACATACTATCCTTACGCAGAACCCTCAAAGACTGACTTTAAAACTGGGAAAAGTAGAGAAAACTTTAACCCTGTGAAAAGAATGGACATGTCAGAGAGCAGTTTCTTCGAGTGCTTCTTTCTGTTTTTCATTGGATGACAACTCACATTTTGCCATAGTCTTCAATGTGCTTCGAATATCACTCTTTTGGTTTTACAGTATCAGTGCTCAAAGTGTGCCTTAAGAGAAGAAAATTATAACTCCCTTAGTGGAATGCACACATCACCAAGCAGTTTCTGAGAAAGCTTCTCTCCACTTTTTATCTGACTATATTTCCTATTTCATCATAGGACCGAAGGTGATACCAAATATCCCCTCACGGATCCACCCACGAGGGAGTTTCCAAGCTGCGTAATGTAAAGAAAGCTTCATCTATGTGAGTTGAATAAACATGGCAAAAAGCATATTCCCAGAAAGCTCCTTTCCAGTATTTATCTGAAGATATTTCCTTTTTCAGAATAATCCAGAATGTGCTCCTGAAGGTCCCTTCATGGATCCATCCATGATAATTTCCAAGCTGGATAATATAAAGAAAGCTTTATGTATGCGTGATGATTACACATGTTACAGAGTTGAATAAACATTGCAAAAAGCATATTCCCAGAAAGCTCATTTCCAGTATTTATCTGAAGATATTTCCTTTTTCAGAATAATCCAGAATGTGCTCCTGAAGGTCCCTTCGTGGATCCATCCATGACAATTTCCAAGCTGCATAATATAAAGAAAGCTTTATGTATGCGTGATGATTACACATGTCACAGAGTAGTTTCCTAGAAAGCTTCTATCCAGTTTTTGTCTGAGGCTATTACCACTTTCACCATAAGCATCAACATGCTCCCGATTATCACTTGGTACCTGTTTCCCCAAAAGGGTGTCCCTGACGCTGTATGAAAAGAGAGGTAAAACACTGTGAGTGGAATGTAGACGTCACAAAGCAGTTCCTCCAAAAGCTTCTCCATAGTTTCGGTCTGAACATATTTCGTTTTTGACCATTTGACTCAAAGGGCTCCCGAATATCCCATCACACAATAAACATACACAGGGCTAGAGAACTGCTCAATAAAAAGAGAGGCTTATCTGAGTAAGAGGAATTAAGATGACACAGAGCATTTTCACAGAAAGCTTCCTTCTGGATTTTACCTGAGGATATTTCTTTCTCCATATTCTAAGGATAATTCCCAAATGTTCTTCCTCAGATTACGGAAAAACAGTGATTTCAAGCTTCTCAATCCAAAGAATGGTTTACCTCTATGAGACGAATACACATATCACAAAGCAGTTGCTCAGAATCTTTCTCTGCCAGTTGCAACGGAAGATGCTTTCTTGCTAACCACAAGCCTCTGGGCATCAATAACTATCCCTTCACAGATTCCTCCAAGACAGAGTTTTGAAACTGGGCAAAGTAGAGTAAACATTAACTCTGTGCAATGAATGCACATATCAGAGAGTAGATTCCTGGGACGCTTCTTTCTCGATTTTATTTCTGTATATTTCACTATTCGCCATAGTCCTCAATGTGCTCTGAAATATCACTTTTTCGGTTTCACAGGAACAGTGTTCAAACGCTGCCTTGTGTGAAAAGGGCTATAACTCTCTGAGTGGAATGCATATATCACAAAGTAGTTTTTCAGAAAGCGTCTATCCAGTTTTATCTGAAGATATCTCCTCTTTCACCGTTGGCCTGAATGTGCTCCCCAATGTCCCTTCAAGGATCCGTGCATGACGGAGTTTCCAAACTGCATAATATAAGAAAAGTTTTATCTATGGGAAATGAATAAGGCAGATTGACAGAAATATTCGTCCCAGTTTTTCCCTAAGGATATTTCCTTCTCAACCATAATCATCCCTGTACTCCCGAATGTCTTTTGTAGCTTTTTCTCCAAAAGGTATTCCGGAATCCTCTAGAATAAGAAAGGTGTACCTCTGTGAGTAGAAAGCACATGTCTCAAAGCACCTCCTCAGAATGCTTCTCTCCAGTTTCTATCTAAAGATGTTTCCTTTCTCACCGTGAGCCTCAAAGCACCCTTGAATATCCCTTCACAGACAAAACATAAACAGTGGTATGATACTGCTCAATGAAAACAGAAGCTTAACTGTGTGAGCGGAATTCACATGACACAGAGCAGTTTCATGGAAAGCTTCCTTCTGGTTACTCTCTGAGATCATTTAGTTTTCAGGATATTCTAAAGAGCGTTTCCAAATGTCGTTTCTCAGATTCACCTGAAACAGTGATTTCAAACTGCTCAATACAAAGAATGATTTAACTCTATGAGATGAAAACAAACATCACAAAAGTGTTGCACAGAAGCATTCTGATTTCCAATGGAGGACATTTCCTTGCTTGACACAGACCTGTGGTGGTTAACTAACATCCCTTCGCAGAACACTTAACGAATGACTTTCAAACTGGGAAATATAGAGTAAGTTTAATCCTGTGAAAAGAATGGACATGCCAAAGAACAGTTTTTCGAGTGCTTCTTTCTGTTTTTTATTGGATGACATTTCTCTTTTTAGCATAGTCTTCAATATGCTCCGAATATCACTCTTTTGGTTTCACAGGAACAGTGTTCGAACTGTGCGTTAGGAGAAGAAAGTTAAAACTTCCTGAATGGAATGCACACATTACGAAGCAGTTTCTCAGAAAGCTTCTCTCCAGTTTTCCTCTGACTATATTTCCTATTTCACCATAGTCCCGAATGTGATCCCAAGTATCCCTACACAGATCCATCCCAGAGGGAGTTTCCAAGCTGCGTAATGTAAAGAAATCTTCATCTATGTGAGATGAATAAACATAGCTAAAAGCAGATTCACAGAAAGCTTCTTTCCAGGTTTTATCTGAAGATATTTCCTTTTTCACCATAGTCCTGAATCTGCTCTGGATGATCCCTTCGTGGATCCATCCATGACAGTTTCCAAGCTGCATAATGTAAAGAAAGCTTTATCTATGTGAGATGATTACACATGACACAGAGTAGTTTCCTAGAAAGCTTCTTCCCAGTTTTTGTCTGAGGCTGTTTCCCATTTCTTCATCGGCATCAACATGCTTCTGAATATCACCTGGTACATCTTTCTCCAATAGGTTTTCCCGGATGCTGTATGAGAAGAGAAGTATAACACTGTGACTGGACAGCACACGTCACAAAGCATTTCCTCAGACAGCTTCTCTCCAGTTTCGGTCTGAGCATATTCCCTTTTTCATCGTAAGCCTCAAAGTGCTCCCGAATATCCCATCACATGCTAAAGATACACAGGGTGAGAAAACTGCTCAATGAAAATATAGGCTTGAGTATGTGAGTGGAATTCACGTGACACAGAGCAGTGTCACAGAAAGATTCCTTCTGGTTTCTCTCTGAGGTTATTTCTTTTTCAGGATATTCTAAAGAGCATTTCCAAATATCCTTTCTCAGATTCCACAGAAACAGTGATTTCTAACTGCTCAATCCAAAGAATTATGTATCTTAAAGAGATCAATACAAGCATTGCAAGAGTTACTCAGAAAGCTTCTCACCGATTTTCGATGGACGATATTTCCTTGTCTCACACAGGCCTCCAGTCGCCACTTAGTATCCCTTCGCAGAACCCTCAAAGACCGACTTTCAAACTGGGAAATTTAGAGTAAGCTTTAACCCTTTGGAAATAATGGACATGTCAGAGAGCAATTTCTTCGAGTGCTTCTTTCTGTTTTTTATTGGACGACATTTCACTTTTTGCCATAGTCTTCAATGTGCTCTGAGTATCACTCTTTTGGTTTTACAGGAACAGTTTTCAAACTGTGCCTTATGAGAAGAATTTATAACTCCTTGAGTTGAATGCACACATCACCAAGCAGTTCTCAGAAAGCTTCTCTCCAGTGTTTATCTGACTATATTTCCTATTTCACCATAGGCTTGAATGTGATCCCAAATATCCCTTCATAAATCCATCCAAGAGGGAGATTTGAAGGTGCGTAATGTAAAGAAAGCTTCATCTATGTGAGTTGAATAAACATAGCAAAAAGCAGATTCACAGAAAGCTTCCTTCCAGTTTTTATTTGAAGATATTTCCTTTTTTACCATAGTCCAGAATGTGCTCTCCAAGGTCCCTTCGTAGATTCGTCCATGACATTTTCCAAGCTGCGTAATGTAAAGAAAGATATATCTATGTGAGATGATTACAAATATCACAGGTTAGTTTCCTAGAACACTTCTTGCCAGTTTTTGTCTGAGGCTATTTCCCTTTACACCAATGGCATCAACATGATCCCGAATATCACTTGGTATCTGTTTCTTCAAAAGGGTTTCCCTGACGCTGTATGAGAAGAGAGGTATAACATTGTGAGTGGAATGCAAACGTCACAAAGCAGTCCTCGGAAAGCGTCTCTCTAGTTTCGGTCTGAACATATGACTTTTTTCACCATTAGCCTCAAAGTGCTCCCGAATATCCAATCACACGCTAAGCATACACACGACCAGAAAACTGCTCAATGAAAAGAGAGGCTTATCTGTGTGAGAGGAATTAAGATGACACAGAGCAGTTTCACAGAAAGCTTCCTTCTGGATTTTACTGGAGGATACTTCTTTCTGTATATTCTCAGGATCGCTCCCAAATATCCTTCCTCTGATTCCACAAAAACAGTGATTTCATGCTGCTCACTCCAAAGAATGGTTTAACACTAGGAGACAAATACACACATCACAAAGCAGTTGCTCAGAACATTTCTCTGCAGGTTTCATCGGAAGATGTTTCCTCGCTCACCACAAGCCTCCGGGTGTCACTAAATATCCCCTCACAGATTCTTAAAGACAGAGTTTAGAAACTGGGCAACATAGAGTAAGCATTAAAACTGTGAAGTGAATGCACAAATCAGAGAGCAGGTTCTTGGAACGTTTCTTCCTCGATTTTATTTCAGTATATTTCAATATTCGCCATAGTCCTCAATGCGAACAGAAATATCACTTTTTCGGTTTCACAGGAATAGTGTTCAAACACTGTGTATTGAGAAAAGAAGTATAACTCCCTGAGTGGAATGCATACATCACAAAGTAGTTACTCAGTAAGCTTCTATCCAGTTTTCATCTGAAGATATCTCCTCTCTAACCATAGGCCTTAATGTGCTCCCAAATGTCCCTTCGCAGATCCGTACATGATGGAGTTTCCAAACTGCATAATATAAGAAAGGTTTTAAATACGGGAGATAAAAAAATATGTCCAACACAAAGGAGTTTCACAGAAATATTCTTTCCAGTTTTTGTCCGAGGATATTACCATTTTCTCAGTAGCCGTCCCTATTCTCCGGAATATCACTTGGTAGGTTTTTCTCCGAAAGGCATTCGAGAATGCTGTATGAGAAGAAAGGTATATTTCTTTGAGTGGAATGAACATGTCACAAAGCAGCTCCACAAAGGCTTCTCTCCACTTTCTATCTAGAGAAGTTTCCTTTCTCACCATAAGACTCAAAGGGCCCCTGAATATCCCTTGGCAGACTAAACAAAAACAGTGTTATGATACTGTTCTATGAAAAGATAAGCTTAAAAGTGTGAGCAGAATTCACGAGATGCAGAGCAGTTTAACAGAAAACTTTCTTCTGGTTTCTTTCTGAGGTTATTTCTTTTTCACGATATTCTAAAGAGTGTTTCCAGACGTCCTTTCTCAGATTCCACAGAAACAGTGATTTCAAACTGCTCAATCTAAAGAATCATTTAACACTATGCGATGAATACAAACATTATGAAAGAGTTGCACAGAAAGATTCTCTCCAATTTTTGATGGAAGACATTTCCTTACTCGACATAGGCCTTTGGTCGCCACTTTCTATCCCTTCGCAGAAACCTCAAAGACGGCTTTCAAACTGGGAAATGTAGAGGAAGCTTTAAGCCTGTGAAAAGAATGGACATGTCAAAGAGCAGTTTCTTCGAGTGCTTCTTTCTGTTTTTTATTGGACGACATTTCAGATTTTCCCACAGACTTCAATGTGCTCCCAATATCACTCTTTTGGTTTTACAGGAACAGTGTTCAAACTGTGCCTTAGGAGAAAATTTATAACTCTCTGAGTGGAATGCACACATCACCACGCAGTTTCTCAGAAAGCTTCTCTCCAGTTTTTATCTGACTATATTTCCTATTTCACCATAGGCCTGAATGTGATCTCAAATATCGCCTCGTGGATCCATCCACGAGGGAGCTTCCAAGCTGCATAATACAAAGAATGCATCATCTATGTGAGATGAATAAACATAACAAAAAGAGGATTCACAGAAAGCTTCTTTCCAGTTTTTATCTGGAGATATTTTCTTTTTCACCATAGTCCAGAATGTGCTCCCGAAGATCCCTTCGTTGATCTGTCCATGACAGTTTCCATGCTGCATAATGTAAACAAAGCTTTATCTATGTGAGATGATTACACATATCACAGAATAGTTTCCTAGAACGTTTCTTTCCAGTTTTCGTCTGAGAGTATTTCCCTTTTCACCATTGGCATCAACATGCTCCCGAATATCAGTTGGTATTTGTATCGTCAAAAGGGTTTCCCTGACACTGTATGAGGAGATATAACAATGTGAGTGGAATGCTCACGTCACAAAGCAGTTCCTCGAAAAGCTTCCCTCCAGTTTTGGTCTGAACATATTTCCTTTTTCACCATGAGCCTCCAAGTGCTCCCGAGTATCCCATCGCATGCTAAACATACACATGGCTAGAAAACTGCTCAATGAAATGAGAAACTCAACAGAGTGAGAGAAATTAAGACAATGCAGATCAGTTTCACAGAAAGCTACCTACTGGATTTTCCTGAGTATATTTCTTTCTCTTTATTCTAAGGATCGTTCCCAAACATACTTCCTCAGATTCCACAAAAACAGTGATTTCAAGCTGCTCAATCAACAGAACAGCTTACCTGTATGAGGCAAATACACAGATCACAAATCAGGTGCTCAGACCTTTCTCTGCAGGTTTCATCGGAAGATGTTTCCTCACTGACGACATGCCTTCAGGCATCACTAAATATCCCTTCTCAGATCCTTCAAAGACAGAGTCTTGAAACTGGGCAACAAAGAGTAAGCATTAACGTTGTTGTTAAGTGAATGCACATATCAGAGAGCAGATTCTTGAAACGCTTCTTCCTAGATTTTACTTCAGTATATTTCACTATTCGCCATAGTCCTCAATGCTTTCTGAAATATCACTTTTTTGATTTCACAAGAACAGTGTTCAAATGCTGCCTTGTGAGAAAACAGGTATAACTCCCTGAGTGGAATGCATACATCTCAAGATAGATTTTCGGAAAGCTTCTATGCAGTTTTATCTGAAGATTTCTCCTCTTTCACCTTCAGCCTCAATGTGCTTCCTAATGACTCTTCACAAATCCATGCATGATGGAGTTTCCAAGCTGCATAATGCAATTAGAGTTTTAACTATGCAGGACAAATAAATATAGCTAACACAAAGCAGTGTCACAGAAATCTTCTTTCCAGTTTTTGTCTGGGGATATTTCCTTTTTCACCATAGCAGTCCCTATACTCCCAATTTTCTTTGGTAGCTCTTTCTCCAAAAGTGTTTCTGGATTCCTTCAGGAGAAGAAAGGTATATTTCTGTGATTGGAATGCACACGTCACAAAGCAGCACCTCAGAAAGCTTCTCTCCAGTTTCTATCTGAAGACGTTTCCTTTCTCACCATAAACCTCAAAGCACTCCTGAATATCCCTTCGCAGACCAAACAAAAACAGTGTTATGACACAGCTCAACGAAAAGAGAAGCCTAACTGTGTGAGTGGAATTCACGTGACACAGAGCTGTTTCATAGAAAGCTTCCTTCTGGTTTCTCCCTGAGGTTATTTCTTTTTCAGGATATTCTAAAGAGCGTTTCAAAATCTCCTTCCTCAGATTGCACAGAAACAGTGACTTCAAACTGGTCAATCCAAAGAATGATTTAACTCTATGAGATGAATACAAACATCACAAAATAGTTGCACAGAAAGATTCTCTCCGATTTTTAATGGAAGACATTACCTTGCTCGACATAGGCCACCGATTGCCACTTACTTTCCCTTCGCAGAACCCTCAAATATGGACTTTCAAACTGGCAAATGTAGATTAAGCTTGAAACAAGGGAAAGAATGGATATCTCATAGAGCGGTTTTCTCCATTGGTCCTTTCTGTTTTTTTTTTTTTTTTGGACGACATTTCACTTTTTGCCATAGTCTTCAATGTGCTGAGAATATCACTCTTTTGGTTTTGCAGGAACAGTTTTCACCCTGTGCCTCATGAGAAGAAAGTTATAACTCCCTGAGTGGAATGCACATATCACCAAGCTGTTTCTCAGAAAGCTTCTCTCCAGTTTTTATGTGACTCTATTTCCTCTTTCACCATAGGCCTGAATGTGATCCCAAATATCCTTTCGCAGATCCATCCATGTGGTAGTTTTCAAGCTGCGTAATGTAAGGGAAGCTTCATCTATATGAGATGAATAAACATAGTAAAAAGGAGATTCACAGAATCCTTCTTTCCAGTTTTTATCTGAAGATATTTCCTTTTTCACCAGAGTCCAGTATGTGCTCCCAAAGGTCCCTTCATGGATCCGTCCATGACAGTTTCCAAGCTGCGTAATGTAAGGAAAGCTTTATCTATGTGAGATGATTACAAATATGACAGAGAAATTTCCTAGAAAGCTTCTTTCCAGTTTTTGTCTGATGCTATTTCGCTTTTCACCATCAGCATCAACATGCTCCTGAATATCACTTGGTACCTGTTTCTCCAAAAGGGTTTCCCTGATGCTGTATGAGAAGAGAAGTATAAAACTGTGACTGGAATGCACATGTCACAAAGCAGTTCCTCGGAAAGCTTCTCTCCATTTTCGTTCTGAACATATTTCCTGTTTCACCGTTAGCCTCAAAGTGCTCCCGAATGTCCCATGACATGCTAAACATACAAAGGGCTAGAAAACTGCTCAATGAACAGAGAGGCTTATCTGAGTGAGAGGAATAAAGACGATACAGAGCAGTTTCATAGAAAGCTTCCTTCTGGCTTTTACCTGAGGATATATCTTTCTCCATACTCTAAGGATCATTCCTAAATGTCCTTCTGGATTTTACCTAAGGGTATATCTTTCTCCATATTCTAAGGATCATTCCTCAGATTCCCCAAAAGCGATTATTTCATGCTGCTCAATATGAAGAATGGTTTAAGTCTAAGAGATGAATACACACATCGCAAAGCAGTTTCTCAGAACGTTTCTCTGCAGGTTTCATCAGAAGACGTTTCCTAGCTCACCACAAGCCTCTGGGGGTCACTAAATATCCCTTCACAGATTCTTCTAAGACAGAGCTTCGAAATGGGGCAACATAGAGTAATAATTAACTCTGTGAAGTGAATGCACATATCAGAGAACAGATTCTTGGAACGCACCTTCCTCGATTTTATTTCAGCATATTTCACTATTCGCCATAGTCCACAAAGTGTTCCAAAATATCACTTTTCCAGTTTCACAAGAAGAGTGTTCAAACACTGCCTTGTGAGACAAGAGGTAAAACTCTCTGAGTGGAATGCATACATCACAATGTAGTTTCTCAGAATGCTTCTATCCAGTCTTTATCTGAAGATATCTCCTCCTTCACCATGGACCTGAACTGCTCCCAAATGTCCCTTCACAGATCTGTGCATGAAGAAGTTTCCAAACTGCATAGTATAATGAAAGTTTTAACTATGGGAGATGAATAAATATATGTAACACAAAGCACTTTCACAGAAATCTTCTTTCCAGTTTTTGTCAGAGATTATTTCATTTTTCAGCATGTTTGTCGCTATACACCTGAATGTCTCTTAGTACCTGTCTTTCCAAAGGGGCTCCTGCAATGCTGTAGGAGAAAACAGGTATATTTCTGTGAGTGGAATGCACACGTCACAAAGCAGCTCCTCAGAAAGCTTCTCTCCAGTTTCTATCTGAAGACGTTTCCTTTCTCACCATAAACCTCAAAGCCATCCAAAGTATTCCTTTGCAGACCAAAGAAAAACAGTGTTATGATACAGCTCAAAGAACAGAGAATCCTAACTGTTTGAGCATAATTCACATGACACAGAGCAGTTTCACAGAAAGGTTCCTTCTGGATTCTTTCTGAGGTTATTTATTTTTCATGATATTCTAAAGAGCGTTTCCAAATGTCCTTTCTCAGATTCCATAGAAAAACTGATTTCAAACTGCTCAATCCAAAGAATGATTTAACGTTTGAGATGAATACAAACATCACAATAAAGGTGGGCAGAAAGCGTCTCTCCGATTTTCGATGGAAGACATTTCCTTGCCTCACACAGGCCTCCGATCACCACTTACTATCCCTTCACAGAAACCTGAAAGACCTACTTTCAAACTGGGAAATATAGAGTAAACTTTAAACCTTTGAAAATAATGGACATGTTAGATAGCTGTTTCTTAGGGTGCTTCTTTCTGTTTTTTATTGGACGACATTTCACTTTTTGCGATAGTCTTCAATGTGCTGCAAATATCACTCTTTTGGTTTTAGAGGAACAGTGTTCAAACTGTGCCTTATGAGAAAAATGTTACAACTCCCTAAGTGGAATGCACACATTACCAAGCAGTTCCTAAGAAAACTTCTCTCCAGTTTTTATCTGACTATATTTCCTCTTAAACCACTGGCCTGAATGTGATCCCAAATATCCCTTCGCGGATCTATCCACGAGGGAGTTTCCAAGCTGCATCATGTAAAGAAGCCTTCATCTATGTGAGATGAATAAACATAGACAAAAGCAGATTCACAGAAAGCTTTTTTCCAGTTTTTATATGAAGATATTTCCTTTTTCACCATAGTCCAGTACGTGCTCCCGAAGGTCCCTTCGTGGATCCGTCCATGACAGTTTCCAAGCTGCATAATGTAGAGAAAGCTTTATCTATGTGAGATGATAACACATATCACAGAGTAGCTTCCTAGAATGCTTCTTTCCAGTATTTTTCTGAGGCTATTTCCCTTTTCACCATTGGCATCAACATGCTTCCAAATATCACAGGGTACATGTTTCTCCAAAAGGGTTTCCCCGATGCTGTATAAGAAGAGAGGTATAACACTGTGACTGGAATATTCAGGAGCCCTTTGAGGCTTACGGTGAGAAAGAAGCATCTTTAAATAGGAAGTGGAGAGAAGCTTTCGGAGGAGCTGCTTTGTGACATGTGCGTTCCACTCACAGAAATACACCTTTCTTCTCATAGAGGATTCCCGAAGGCCTTTTGGAGTAAAAGCTACGAAGAGATATTTGGGAGTAGAGCGACGACTATGGTGAAAAATGAAATATCCTCAGACAAAAACTGGAAAGAAGATTTCTGTGAAACTTCTCTGTGTTAGATATATTTTTTTATCTCACATAGTTGAAACTTTACTTATATTATGCAGTTTGAAAACTCCTTCATGCACGGATCTGTGAAGGGACATTCGGGAGCACATTCAGTCCTACGATTAAAGAGGAGATGTCTTCAGATAAAAACTGGATAGAAGCTTGCTGAGAACTACTTTGTGATATATGCATTCCACTCAGAGAGTTATACCTCTTTTCTCAACAAGCAGTGTTTGCACACTGTTCCTGTGAAACTGAAAAAGTGATATTTCGGAATGCATTGAGGACTCTGGTGAATAGTAAAATATACTGAAATATAATAGAGGAAGTAGCGATCCAAGAAACTGTTCTCTGATATGGGCATTCCCTTCACAGAGTTGATGCTTACTCTATATTTCCCAGATTCGAAACTCTGTCTTTGAAGAATCTGTGAGCAGATATTTAGTGACTCCCAGAGGCTTGTGGTGAGCCAGAGGCACGTTTTCCAATGAAACTTGCAGAGAAACGTTCTGAGCAACTGCTTTGCAATGTGTGTATTCGTCTCATAAAGTTATACGATTCTTTGGACTGAGCAGCTTGAAATCACAGTTTTTGTGGAATCTGAAAAAGGACATTTGGGAACCATACTTAGAATATGGATAAAGAAATATCCTCAGGTAAAATCCAGAAGGAAGCTTTCTGTGAAACTGCTCTGTGTTGTCTTAATTCCTGTCACAGAATTAAGCCTCTCACTTCATTGAGCAGGTTTCTAACCCTGTGTATGTTTAGCTTGTGACGGGATATTCGGGCGAACTTTGAGGCTAACGGTGAAATAGAAAATATGTTCAGAGCGAAACTGGAGAGAAGCATTTTGAGGAACTACTTTTGTGACGTGTGCATTCCACTCACAGTGTTATACCTCACTTCTCTTACAGCGTCAGAGAAACTCTTTTGGAGAAACAGGTACCAAGTGGTATTTGGGAGAATGTTGATGCCATTGGTAAAAAGGGAAATAGCCTGAGACAAAACCTCGAAAGTTGTTTTCTATTAAACTATTCTGTAATATGTGTAATCATCTCACACAGATAAAGCTTTCTTTGCATTACCCAGCTTGGAAAATATCATGGACGGATCCACGAAGAGACCTTCAGGATCACATCCAGGACTACGGTGAAAAAGGAAATATGTTCAGATAAAAACTTTAAAGAAGCTTTCTGTGAATCTGCTTTTTGCTTTGTTTATTCATCTCACATATATGAAGATTTCTTTACATTACGCAGCTTGGAAACTCCCTCGTGGATGGATCCGTGATTGGATATTTGGGATCACATATGGGCCTATGGTGAAATAGCAAATACAGTCAGATAAAAACTGCAGAGGAGCGTTTTGAGAAACTGCTTGGTGATGTCTGCATTCCACTCAGGGAGTTATAACTTTCTTCTCCTAAGGCACAGTTTGAACTCTGTTATTGTAAAACCAAAATATTGATATTCGGAGCACATTGAAGACTATGGCAAAAAGTGAAATGTCGTTCCATAAAAAACAGAAAGAAGCACTCGAAGAAACTGCTCTCTGACATGTCCATTTTTTTCACAGGGTTAAAGCTTACTCTACGTTTCCGTGTTTGAAAGTCGGTCTTTCAGGATTCTGAGAAGGGTTAGTAAGTCACACCTGGAGGCCTGTTTGAGGCGAGGAAATACCTTCCATCGAAAATCGGACAGAAGCCTTCTGAGGAACACATTCGTGATACATGCATTCATCTCATAGCATTACAACATTCTTTGGATTGAGCAGTTTGAAATCACTCTTTCTTGGAATCTGAGAAGCGACATTTGGAAACACTCTTTAGAATATCCTAAAAAAGAAATAACTTCAGAGTGAAACCAGAAGGAAACTTTCTGTAAAATTGCTCTGTGCCACGTGAATTCCACTCACAGATTTAAGCTTCTCTTTCCACTGAGCTGTATCATAAGACTTTTTTTTTTTAGTCTGCGAAGGGATAATCTGGAGGTCCTTGAGGCTTATGGTGAGAAAGAAAACGTCTTCAGACAGAAACTTCAGAGAAGCTTTCTGAGGAGATGCTTTGCGATGTGGGCATTCCACTCACAGAAATATACCTTTCTTCTCCTAGAGGATTCCAGAAAATTTTTTATAGAAAAAACTACAAAACAGACATTCTGGAGTATATGGAAGGCTATGGTGAAAAAGGAAATATCCTCAGACAAAAACTAGAAAGAAGATTTCTGCGAAACTGCTTTGCATTAGATATATTCATTAGTCTCGAATAGTTAAAACTTTAATTATATTATGCCGTGTGGAAACTCCGTCATGCACAGATCCACGAAGGGATGTTCTGGAGTACATTCAGGCATATGGTGAAAGAGGAGATATCTTCAGATAAAAACTGGATAGAAGCTTTCTGAGAAACTACTTTGTGATGGATGCATTCCACTCAGGGAGTTATACATCTTTTCTCACAAAGCAGGGTTTGAACACAATTTCTGTGAAACCAAAAATGTGATATTTCGGAATGCATTGAGGATGTGGGCGAACAGTGAAATATACTGAAATAAAATCGAGGAAGAAGCGTTTCAAGAATCTGCTTTTTATACGTGCACTCAGTTCAACGAGTTAATGCTTATTATATGTTGCCCAGTTTCGAAACTCTGTCTTTGAAGAATCTGTGAAGGGATATTTAGTGACGTCTGGAGGCTTGTGTTGAGCGAGGAAACGTGTGCCAATGAAATCTGCAGAGAAACGTTCTGAGCAACTGCTTTGCAATGTGTGTATTCATCTCCTAGAGTTAAACTATTCTTTGGTTTGAGCAGCTTGAAATCACTGTTTTTTGGGAATCTGTGGAATGACATTTGGGAGAGATCCTTAGAATATGGCGAAAGTAATATCCTCAGGTAAAATCCAGAAGGAATCTTTCTGTGAATCTGCTCTGTGTCATCGTAATTCCTCACACTCAGATAAGCCTCTCTTTTCATTGAGCAGTTTTCTAACCCTGTATGTTTAGTGGTTGATGGGACATTCAGGAGCACTTTGAGGTAACCGCGAAAAAGGAAATATGTTCAGACCGAAACTAGAGGGAAGCTTTCTGAGGAACTTCGTTGTGACTTGTGCATTCAATTACAGTGTTATACTTCTCTTCCCATACAGCGTCGGGGAAATCCTTTTGGAGAAACAGGTACCAAGTGATATTTGGAAACATGTTGATGCCGATGGTGAAAAGGGAAATAGCCTCAGACAAAAACTGGGGTGAGGCTTTCAAGAAAACAACTCTGTGATATGTGTAATCATCTCAAATAGATAAAGCTTTCCTTATATTACGCAGCTTGGAAACTGTCATGGATGGATCCACGAAGGGACCTTCGGGAACACATTCTGGACTATGGTCAGAAAGGAAATATCTTCAGATAAAAAATGGAAAGAAGCTTTCTGTGATTCTGATTTTGCTATGTTTACTGATCTCACATAGATGAAGCTTTCTTTACATTACGCAGCTTGGAAACTCCCTTGTGGATGGATCCACGAATGGATATTTCGGGTCACATTCGGGCCTATGGTGAAAGAGGAAATATAGTCAGATAAAAAATGTAGAGGAGGTTTCTGAGAAACTGCTTGGTGATGTGTGCATTCCACTCAGGGTTTTATAACTTTCCTCTCATAAGGCACAGTTTGAACACTGTTCCTGTAAAACCAAAAGAGTGATATTCGGAGCACATTGAAGACTATGGCAAAAAGTTGAATGTCGTCCAATAAAAAACAGAAAGAAGCACTCGAACAAACTGCTCTCTGACATGTCCATTCTTTTCACTGGTTTATAGCTAAGTCTACATTTCCCAGTTTGAAAATCGGTCTTTGAGGGTTCTGTGAAGAGATTGTCAGTGATAACCAGAGGACTGAGTGAGGCAACATAATATCTTCCATCAAAAATTGGAGAGAAGCTTTCTGGGCAACTCTCTTGTGATGTATGAATTCATCTCAGAAAGTTAAATCATTCTTTGGATTGAGCAGTTTGATATCACTGCTTCTGTGGAATCTGAGAAAGAACATTTGGAAACATTCTTTAGAATACCCTGAAAAAGAAATAATCTCAAAGACAATCAAGAAGGAAGCTTTCTGTGAAACTAATCTGTGTCACGTGAATTCCACTCACAAAGTTAAACTTCTCTTTTCATTGATCAGTATTACAACACTGTTTCTGTTTAGTCTTCGAAGGTATATTCTGGACCTTTTCGAGGCTTGTGATGAGAAAGGAAACATCTTTAGACAGAAACTGGAGAGCAGGATTCTGTGGAGCTGCCTTGTGACATGTGCATTCCACTCATAGAAAAACACCCCTCTTATCATAGAGGATCCTGGAAATCCTTTCGGAGAAAAGGCTACCAAGACACATTCGGGAGTATAGGGATGGATATGGTGAAAAAGGAAATATCCTCAGAAAAAAACAGGAAAGAAGATTTCTGTGAAACTGCTTTGTGTTAGATATACTTAGTCATTTTGCATAGTTAAATCTTTTCTTATATTACGCAGTTTGGAAACTCCGTCATGAACTGATCCACGAAGGGACATTCGGGAGCATATTCAGGCCCACAGTGAAAAAGGAGATATCTTCAGATTAAAAACTGCATAGAAGCTTACTGAGAAACTCCTTTTGTTGTATGCATTCCACTCAGGGACTTGTACCTCTTTTCTCACAAGGCAGTGTTAGAACACTGTTACTGTGAAACCGAAAAAGTGATATTTCGGGGCACATGGAGTACTATGGCGAATAGTGAAATATACTGAAAGAAAATCGAGGAAGAAGCATTCCAAGAATCTGCTCTTCGATATGTGCATTCACGTCACAAAGTTAATGCTTATTCGATGTTGCCCAGTTTCGACACTCTGTCTTTGAAGAATCTGTGAAGGGATATTTAGTGACGCACGGAGGCTTGTGGTGAATAAGGAAAGGTCTTCCGATGAATCTTGCAGAGAAACATTTTGAGTAACTGCTTTGTGATGTATCTATTCGTCTCCTAGAGTTAAACCATTCTTTGTATTGAGCAGCTTGAAATCACTGTTTTTGTGGAATCTGAGGAAGGACATTTGGGAATGATCCTTAGAATATGGAGAAAGAAATATCCTCAGGTGAAATCCAGAAGGAAGCTTTCTGTGAAACTGCTCTGTGTCGTCTTAATTACTCTCACTCAGATAAGGCTCGCTTTTCATTGAGCAGTTATCTAGCCCTGCGAATGCTTAGCGTGTGATGGGATATTCGGGAACACTTTGAGGCTAACGGTGAAAAGGAAATATGTTCAGACCGAAATTGGAGAAAAGCTTTCGGAGGAACTGCTTTGTGACGTGTTCATTCCAGTCATCGTGTTATACATCTCTTCTCATATCAAGTCAGGAAACCCATTTGGAGAAACAGGTACGAGGTGATATTTGGGAGCATGTTGATGCTGATGGTGGAATGGGAAATAGCCTCAGACAAAAACTGGAAAGAAGCTTTCTAGGAAACTACTCTGTGGTATGTGTAATCATCTCACATAGATAAAGCTTTCTTTACATTACGCATCTTGGAAACTGTCATGGACGGATCCACGAAGGGACCTCGGGAGCACAGTCAGGACTATGGTGAAAAAGGAAATATCTTCAGATTCAACCAGGAAAGAAACTTTCTGTGCATCTGCGTTTTGGTATTTTTATGCATCTTACAAAGATGAAACTTTCTTTACATTACGCAGCTTGCAAACTCCCTCGTGTATGGATCCACTAAGGGATATTTGGGATGACATTCTTGCTTATGGTGAAAAAGGAAATATAGTCAGATAAAAACTGGAGAGAAGCTGTCTGAGAAACTGCTTGGTGATGTGTGCATTCCACTCAGGAAATTAGAACTTTCTTCTCATGAGGCAGAGTTTGAACACTGCTCCTGTAAAACCAAAA
>NW_012117699.1:624670-635147 GCF_000951035.1 Colobus angolensis palliatus | reverse complement strand
TCTCATGAGGCAGAGTTTGAACACTGCTCCTGTAAAACCAAAAGAGTGATATTCGGAGCACATTGAAGATGATGGCAAAAAGTGAAATATCGTCCAATAAAAACAGAAAGAAGCACTCGAAGAAACTGCTCTCTGACGTGCCCATTCTTTTCACTGGGTGAAAGCTTACTCTACATTTCCCAATTTGAAAGTTGGACTTTGAGGGTTCTGTGAAGGGATAGTAAGTGGTGACCGGAGGACTGTGTGAGGTAAGGAAACGTCTTCCATCGAAAATCGGAGGGAAGCTTTCTGCCCAACTTTTTGTGATGTTTGTATTCATCTCATAGTGTTAAATCATTCTTTGGATTGAGCAGGTTGAAATCACAGTTTCTGTGGAATCTGAGAAAGGCCATTTGGAAACGCTCTTTAGAATATCCTGAAAAAGAAATAACTTCAGAGAGAAACCAGAAGGAAGCTTTCTGTGAAACTGCTCTGTGTCACGTGAATTCTGCTCACAGATTTAAGCTTCTCTTTTCATTGAGATGTATCATAACACTGTTTTTGTTTAGTCTGCGAATGATATTCTGGAGGGATTTGAGGCTTATGGTGAGAAAGGAAAGGTCTTCAGATAGAAACTGGAGAGAAGCTTTATGAGGAGCTGCTTTGTGACGTGTGCATTCCACTCACAGAAATATACCTTTCTTCTCCTAGAAGATTCCGGAATCCCTTTTGGAGGAAAAGCTACCAAGAGATATTCGGGAATAGAGTATCGACTATGGTGAAAAAGGAAATATCTTCTGACACAAGGTGGAAAGAAGATTTCTGTGAAACTGCTTTGAGTTAGATATATTATTTCATCTCGCATAGTTAAAACTTTTATTATATTACACAGTTTGGAAACTCTGTCATGCACAGATCTGCAGAGGGTCATTCGGGAGCACATTCAGGCCTACGGTGAAAGAGGAGATATCTTCAGATAAAAACTGGATAGAAGCTTTCCGACAAACTATTTTGTGATGTATGCATTCCACTCAGGGAGTTATAGCTCTTTTCTCACAAAGCAGTGTTTGAACTCTGTTCCTGTGAAACCAAAAATGTGATATTTCGGAACCCATTGAGGACTAGGGCAAATAGTGAAATATACTGAAATAAAATTGGGTAACATGCGTTCCAAGTATCTGCTCTCTGATATGTGCATTCACTTCACAGAATTAATGCTTACTCTATGTTGCTCAGTCTCGAAACTCTGTCTTGGAATAATCTGTGAATGGATATTTAGTGACGTCTGGAGCCTTGTGGTGAGCGAGGAGACGTGTTCCAATGAAACCTGCAGAGAAACGTTCTGAGTAACTGCTTTGCAATGTGTGTATTCCTCTCCTAGAGGGAAACCACCTTTGGATTGAGCAGCATGAAGCCACTGTTTTAGAGGAATCTGAGGAAGGACATTTGGGACCGAGCCTTAGAATATGGTGAAAATAATAACCTCAGGTAATATTCGGAAGAATGCTTTCTTTGAAACTGCTCTGTGTCATCTTAATTTCTCTCACTCTGTTAAGCCTCTCTTCTCATTGAGCCGTTTTATAGCCCTGTGTATGCTTAGCCTGTAATGGGATATTCAGGAGCACTTTGAGGCTAATGGTGAAAAAGGAAATATGTTCAGACCGAAACTGGAGAGAAGCTTTCTGAGGAACTGCTTTGTGACGTGTGCATTCCAGTCACAGTGTTATACCTCTCTTCTCATACAGCGTCGGGGAAACCCTTTTGGAGAAACAGGTACCAAGTGATGTTCAGGAGCATGTTGATGCTGACGTTGAAAAGACAAATAGCCTCATACAAAAACTGGAAATAAGCTTTCTATGAAACTACTCTGTGATATCTGTAATCATCTCCCATAGATAAAGCTTTACTTACATCACACAGTTTGGAAACTGTCACGGACAGATCCACAGAGGGACCTTCGGGAGCACATTCTGGACTATGGTGAGAAAGGAAATATCTTCAGATAAAAACTGGAAAGAAGCTTTCTGTGAATCTGCTTTTTGCTATTTTATTCGTATCACATACATGAAGCTTTCTTTACATTACACAGCTTGGAAACTCCCTTGTGGATGGATTCACGAAGGGATATTTGGGATCACATTCGGGCCTCTGGTGAAAGAGGAAATATAGTCAGATAAAAACTGGAGAGAAGCTTCCTGAGAAACTGCTTGGTGATGTGTGGATTCCACACAGGGAGTTGTAACTTTCTTCTCATAAGGAACAGTTAGTACACTGTTCCTGTGAAACCAAAAGAGTGATATTCGGAGCACATTGAAGACTACGGCAAAAAGTGAAATGTCGACGAATAAAAAACAGAAAGAAGCCCTGGAAGAAACTGCTCTCTGACATGTACATTCATTTCACAGCATTAAAACTTACTCTATATTTCTCAGTTTGAAAGGCTGTGTTTGATGATTCTAAGAAGGGATAGTATGTGACAATCGTAGGCTTGTGAGAGGAAAGGAAATGTCTTCTATCGAAAATTGGAGAGAAGCTTTCTGCTCAACCCTTTTGTGATGTTTGTATTCATCTCATAGAGTTAAATCGTTTTTTGGATTGAGGAATTTGAAATCACTGTTTAAGTGGAATCTGAGAAAGGTCATTTGAAAACGCTCTTTAGAATATCCTGAAAAAGAAATAACCTCAGAGAGAAACCAGAAGGAACCTTGCTGTGAATCTGCTCTGTGTCACTTGAATTCCACTCACACAGTTAAGCTTCTCTTTTCATTGAGGTGTATCATAGCACTCTTTTTGTTTACTCTGCGAAGGGTTATTCTGGAGAGCTTTGAGGCTTACAGTGAGAAAGGAAACGTCTTCAGATAGAAAGTGGAGAGAAGCTTTCTGAGGAGCTGCTTTGTGACGTGTGCTTTCCACTCACAGAAATATACTTTTCTTCTCCTAGAGGATTTCAGAATCCCTTTTGGAGAAAAAGCTAACAAGACATATTATATTCGGGAGTATAGCGATGACTATGGAGAGAAAGGATATATGCTCAGACAAAAACTGGAAAGAAAATTCCTGTGAAACTGCTTTGTGTTTGATATACTTATTCATCTCATAACGTTAAAACTTTAATTATATTACACAGTTTGGAAAGTCTGTCATGCACAGATCCGCCAAGGGACATTCGGGACCACATTCAGGCCTACGGTGAAAGAGAAGATATTTTCAGATAAAAACTGGATAGAAGCTTTCTGAGAAACTACTTTGTGATGTATGCATTCCACTCAGGGAGTTGAACTTCTTTTCTCACAAGGCAGTGTTTGAACACTGTTCCTGTGTAACCAAAAATGCATTGAGGTCTACCACAAAGGGTGAAATATACTGAAATAAAATAGAGGAAGAAGCTTTCCAAGAATCAGCTCTCTGATATGTGCGTTCACTTCCCAGAGGAAATGTTTACTCTATGTTGCCTAGTTTCGAAAATCTGTCTTTGAAGAATCTATGAAGAGATATTTAGTGATGCCTGGAGGCCTGTTTGACCGAGGAAATGTATTCCAATGAAACCTGCAGAGAAAGGTTCGGAGCAACTGCTTTGTGATGTGTGTATTCGTCTCCTAGAGTTAAACGATTCTTCGGATTGAGGTGCATGAAATCACTGTTTTTGTGGAATATGAGGAAAGACGTTTGGAAACGATCATTAGAATATACGGAAAGAAATATCCTCAGGTGAAATCCAGAAGGAAGCTTTCTGTGAAACTGCTCTGGGTCATCTTAATTCCTCTTGCTCAGTTAAGCCTATCTTTTCACTGAGTACTTTTCTCACCCTGTGTATGTTTAGCCTTTGATGGGATATTCGGGCGCACTTTGAGGCTTACGTTAAAAAAGGAAGTATATTCAGATGGAAACTGGAGAGAGGCTCTCTGAGGAACTGCTTTGTGACTGGTGCATTCCACTCACATTGTTATACCTTTCTTCTCATACAGTGTCATGTAAACCCTTTTGGAGAAAGAGGTACCAAGTGATATTTGGGTGCATGCTGACGCCGATGGTGAAAAGGGAAATAGCCTCAGACAAAAAACTGGAAAGACGCTTTCTGTTAAACTACTCTCTGACATGTGTAATCATCTCACATAGATAAAGCTTTCTTTACATTACGCAGCTTGGAAACTGTCATGGACGTATCCATGAAGGGACCTTCGGGAGCACATTCTGGACTATGGTTAAAAGGGAAATATCTTCAGATAAACACTGGAAGGAAGCTTTCTGTGAATCTGCTTTTTGTCATGTTTATTCAACTGACATAGATGAAGCTTTTTTGACATTACACACCTTGGAAACTCCCTCGTGGATGGATCTGCGAAGGGATATTTGGGATCACATTCAGGCCTATGGTGAAAACTGGAAAAAATATTTCTGTGAAACTCCTTTGTGTTGGATATATTTTTTATTTTGCATATTTAAAACTTTTCTTATATTACACAGTTTGGAAACTCGGTTAGGTATGGATCCGCGAAGAGACATTCGGGAGCACATTCAGACAAGGGAGTTATACCTCTTTTCTCACAACACAGTGTGTGAACACTGTTCCTGTGAAACCGAAAAAGTGATATTTTGGTTCGCATTGAGGACTATGGTGAATAGTGAAATATACTGAAATAAAATCGAGGAAGAAACATTCCAAGAATCTGTTCTCTGATATGTGCATTCACTTCACAGTGTTAATGCTTACTCTATGTTGTCCAGTTTCAAACCTCTGTCTTTGAAGGATCTGTGAAGGGATATTTAGGGAAGCCAGGAGGCTTGTCATGAGCGACAAAACATCTTCTGATGAAACCTGCAGAGAAACGTTCTGAGCAACTGTTTTCTGATGTCTCCTAGAGTTAAACCATTCTTTCGACTGAGCAGCTTGAAATCACTCTTTTTGTGGAATATGACTAAGGACATTTGGGAACGATTATTAGAATATGGAGAAAAAATTATCCTCACGTAAAATCCAGAAGGAAGCTTTCTGTGATACTGCTCTGTGTCGTCTTAATTCCTCTCACACAGATAAGCATCTCTTTTCATTGAGCACTTTTCTGGCCCAGTGTATGCTTAGTGTGTGATGGGATATTCCAGAGCACTTTGAGGCTATCGGTGAAAAAGAGAATATGTTCGGACCGAAAATGGAGAGAAGCTTTCTGAGGAACTGCTTCTTGCCCTGTGCATTCCACTCACAGTGTTATACCTCTGTTCTCATAGAGCGTCGGAAAACCCTTTTGGAGAAACAGGAACCAAGTGAAATTCGGGAGCATGTTGATGCCTTTGGTGAAAAGAAAATAGCCTCAGACAAAAACTGGAAAGAAGTGATCTAGGAAACTACTCTGTGATATTTTTTATCATCTCACATGGATATAGCTTTCTTTACATTACACAGCTTGGAAATGGTCATGGACGGATCCATGAAGGGACCTTCAGGAGCACATTCTGGACTATGGTCAAAAAGGAAATATCTTCAAATAAAAACTGGAAAGAAGCTTTCTGTGAATGTGCTTTTTGCTATGTTTATTCAATTCATATAGAGGAAGCTTTCTTTACATTACGCACCTTGGAATCTCCCATGTGGATGGAGCTGCAAAGGGTTATTTGGAATCACATTCGGGCATATGGTGAAATGGGAAATAGAGTCAGATAAAAAGTGGAGAGAAGCTTTCTGACAAACTGCTTGGTTATGTGTGCATTCCACCCAGGGAGTTTTATCTGAAGATTTCTCCTCTTTCACCTTTGGCCTCAATGTGCTCCCTAATGACCCTTCACAAATCCGTGCATGACAGAGTTTCAAATTTGCGTAATAAAAGAAAAGTTTAACTATACAAGACGAATAAATATAGCTAACACAAAGCAGTTTCACAGAGATATTCTTTCCAGTTTTTGTCTGAGGATATTTCCCTTTTGACTATAGCCCTCCCTATACTCCCGAATGCCTTTTGGTCGCTGTTTCTCCAAAAGGGGTTCTGGAATCCTCTAGGAGAAGACAGGAACAGTATTCAAACACTGCCTCGTGAGAAAAGAGGTATAACTCCCTGAGTGGAATGCATACATTACAATATAGTTTCTCAGAAAGCTTCTATCCAGTTTTTATCTGAAAATATCTCCTCTTTCACCGTAGGCCTGAATGTGCTCCCAAATGTCCATTGGTGGATAAATATAGCTAACACAAAGCAATACAAGTGATATAAGGGATATTCTGTAAGGCTTTGAGGCTTACGGTGACAAAGGAATCATCTTCAGATAGAAACTGGAGAGAATCTTTCTGAGGATCTGCTTTGTGATGTGTGCATTCCACTCACAGAAATATACCTTTCTTCTCCTAGAGGATTTTGGAATCCATTTTGGAGAAATAGCTACGAAGAGATATTCAGGAGTACAGCGATGACTACGGTGAAAAAGTGAATATCTTCAGACAAAAACTGGAAAGAAGATTTCTGTGAAACTGCTTTGTGTTAGATATACTTGTAAATCTCACATAGTTAAAACTTTAATTATATTACTCAGTTTGGAAACACCATCATGCACAGATACTTTAAGCGACATTTGGGAGCACACTCAGGTCTACAGTGAAAGAGGAGATATCTTCAGATAAAAACTGGATAGAACCTTTCTGAGACACTACTTTGTGATGTATGCATTCCTCTCAGGGAGTAATAACTCTGTTCTCACAAGGCAGTGTTTGAACACTGTTCCTGTGAAAACGAAAATGTGATAATTTGGAACGCATTGAGGACTATGGCTAGTAGTGAAATATACTGAAATTAAATCGAGGAAGAAGCATTCCAAGAATCTGATCTCTGATATGTGCATTCATTTCACAGAGTTAATGCTTAATCTATGTTGCCCAGTTTCGACATTCTGTCTTTGAAGAATCTGTGAAGGGATACTTAGTGGCGCCCGGAGGCTTGTGCTGAGAAAGGAAACAGCTTCCGTTGAAACCTGCAGAGATGTGTTCTGAGCAACTGTTTTGTGATGTGTGTATTCGTCTCATAGAGGTAAACCATCTTTGGATTGAGCAGCTTGAAACCACTCTTTTAGAGGAATCTGAGGAAGGACATTGGGGAACAATCCTTAGAATATGGAGAAGGAAATATCCTCAGGAAAAATCCAGAAGGAAGCTTTCTGTGAAACTGCTCTGTGTCGTCCTATCCTAATTCCTCTCACTCAGATAAGCCTCTCTTTTCATGGAGCAGTTTCCTACCCTATGTATGTTTAGCTTGTGATGGCATATTCGGGAGCACTTTGAGGCTAACGGTGAAAAAGAAAATATGTTCAGAGCAAAACTGGAGAGAAGCTTTCCGAGGAACTGTTTTGTGACATGGGCATTCCAGTCACAGTGTCATACCTCTCTTCTCATACCGCGTCGGGGAAACCCTTTTGAAGAAAGAGGTACCAAGTGATATTCAGGAGCATGTTGATGCTGATGGTGAAAAGGGAAATAGCCTCAGACAAAAAGTCAAAAGAAGTTTTCAAGGAAACTACTGTGTGATATGTGTAGTCATCTCACATAGATAAAGCTTTGTTTACATTACGCAGCTTGGAAACTGTCATTGACAGATCCACAAAGGACTTTCGGTAGGACATTCTGGACTATGATGAGAAAGGAAATATCTTCAGATACAAACTGGAAGGAAGCTTTCTCTGAATCTGTTTTTTGCTATGTTTATACATCTCACCTAGTTGAAGCTTTCTCTACTTTACACAGCTTGGAAACTCCATCGTGGATGGAACCACGAAGAGATATTTGGGATCACATTCATCCCTATGGTGAAATAGGAAATATAATCAAATAAAAACTGGAGAGAAGATTTCTGAGAAACTGCTTGGTGATGTGTGCATTCCACTCAGGGAGTTATAACTTTATTCTCATAAGGTACAGTTTGAACACTGTTCCTGTAAAACCAAAAGAGTGATATTCTGAGCACATTGAAGTCTAGGGCAAAAAGTGAAATGTCGTCCAATAAAAAGTAAAAAGAAGCATTCGAAGAAACCGCTCTCTGACATGTCCATTCTTTTCACAGGGTCAAATCTTACTCTACATTTGCCAGTTTGAAAGTCGGCCTTTGAGGGTTCTGTGAAGGTATAGTAAGTGACGACCAGAGGCCTGTGTGAGGCAAGGAAATATCTTCCATCGAATATCAGAGAGACGCTTCCTGCGCAACTCTTTTGTGATGTTTGTATTCATCTCATAGAGTTAAATCATTCTTTGGATTGAGCAGTTTGAGATCACTGTTTCTGGGGAATCTGAGAAAGGACATTTAGAAACGCTCTTTAGTATATCCTGAATAAGAAATAACCTCAGACAGAAACCAGAAGAAATCCTTATGTGAAACATCTCTGTGTCACGTGAATTCCACTCACACAGTTAAGCTTCTCTTTTCATCGAGCTGTATAATAAAAATGTTCTCATTTAGTCTGCAAAGGGATATTCTGGAGGGCTTTGAGGCTTACGGTGAGAAAGGAAACCTCTTCAGATATACAATGGAGAGAAGCTTTCTGAAAAGCTGATTTGTGACGTGTGCATTCCACTCACAGAAGTGTACCTTTCTTCACCTAGATGATTCCGGAATCCCTTTTGGAGAAAAAGCTACCAAGAGATATTCAGGAGTATAGTGATGACTATGGTGAAAAAGGAAATATCCTCAGACAAAAACTGGAAAGAAATTTTCTGTGAAACTGCTTTGTGTTAGATATATTCATTTGTCTCGCATAGTTAAAACTCTAATTATATTACGCAGTTTGGAAACTATGTAATGCACAGATTCACAAAGGGACGTTCGGGAGCAGATTCAGGTCTCCGGTGAAGGAGGAGATATCTTCAGATAAAAACTGGCAAGAAGGTTTCTGAAAATCTACTTTGTGATGTATGCATTCCACTGAGGGAGTTACAAGTCTTTTCTCACAAGGCAGTGTTTGAACACTGTTCCTCTGAAACCGAAAAAATCATATTTTGGAATGCCTTGTGGACTACAGCAAATAGTGCAATGTACTGAAATAAAATCATGGAAGATGCGTTCCAAGAATCTGCTCTCTGATATGTGCATTAATTTCACAGAGTTAATGCTTACTCTATGTTGCCCAGGTTTGAAAATCTGTCTTTGAAGAATCTGTGAAGGGATATTTAGTGACGCCTAGAGGCTTGTGGTGAGCGAGGAAGCATCTTCTGATGAAACCTGCAGAGAAACGTTCTGACTAACTGCTTTGCGATGTATGTATTCATCTCATAGACTTAAATCATTCTTTGGATTGAGCAGCTTGAAATCACTGTTTTTGTGGAATCTGAGGAGGGACATTTGGGAACGATCCTTAGAATATGGAGAAAGAAATATCATCAGGTAAAATCCACAAGGAAGCTTTTTGTGAAACTGCTCTGTGTCGTCTTAATTCCTCTCACTCAAATAAGCCTCTCATTTCAATGAGGAGTTTTCTAGCCCTGTGTATGTTTAGCGTGTGATGGGATATTCGGGAGCACTTTGAGGCTAACGGTGAAAAAGGAAATATGTTCTGACCGAAACTGGAGAGAAGCTTTCCGAGGAAATGCTTTGTGGCGTGTGCTTTCCAGTCACAGTGTTATACCTCTCTTCTCATCCAGCGTCGGAGAAACCCTTTTGGAGAAACAGGTACCAAGAGGTATTCGGGAGCCTGTTGATGCCAATGGTGAAAAGGGAAATAGCCTCAGACAAAAACTGGAAAGAACCTTTCTTGGAAACTACTCTGTGATATGTGTAATCATCTCACATAAATAAGGCTTCCTTTACATTATGCTGCTTGGAAACTATCATGGACGGATCCACAAAGGGACCTTCGGGAGCACATTCTGGACTATGGTCAGAAAGGAAATATCATCAGATAAAAATTGGAGAGAAACTTTCTGTGAATCTGCTTTTTGATATGTCTAATCATCTCACATAGATGAAAGTTTCTTTACATTACACAGCTTGGAAACTCCCTCGTGGATGAATCTGCGAAGGGATATTTGGCATCACCTTTGGGCCTATAGTGAAGTAGGAAATATAGTCAGATAAAAGCTAGAGAGAAGCTTTCTGAGAAATTCCATGGTGATGTGTGCATTCCACTCAGGAAGTTATAATTTGCTTGTCATAAGGCACAGCTTAAGCACTCTTCCTGTAAAACCAAAAGAGTGATATTCGGAGCACATTGAAAACTATGGCAAAAAGTGAAATGTCGTCCCATAAAAAACAGAAAGAAGGACTAGAGGAAACTGGTCTTTGACATGTCCATTCTTTTGACAGGGTTAAAGCTTCCTCTACATTTCCCAGTTTGAAAGCTGTCTTTGAGGTTTCTACAAAGGTACAGTATGTGGCCACCGGAGGCGTATGTCGAGCAAGGATATGTCTTCCATCAAAAATCGGTAAGAATCTTTCTGCACAACTATTTTGTGATGTTTGTGTTCATTGCATAGCGATAAATGATTCTTTAGATTGAGCAGTTTGAAATCACTGTTTCTGTGGAATTTGAGAAAGGA